>NW_009953571.1:382104-510651 GCF_000747805.2 Chaetura pelagica
GCAGGAAAAGACTGTAGATATTTTAGGAAATTATTTTGTCATTCCTTCTGACAGTCAAGATCTGTGTCTCCATACTTAGCACAGTATTTGTGTTTGCTAACCCTTAACTGACACTCTGCTCACGGCCCCAGGAGCTGGCTCCTGGTAAGTATATATATAAAAAAATTAAACCAGCTTTTTTTTCTGTATTCGGAGAAGTTTTTTGGTCTTGCTGTCTTTCATTATCTAATAACCATCTGCTTATGTTACCTCTTGCTGAAGTTGCTGGGTCAATCAGAAATACAACAAATATTTTTAAAGCAAAACAAAACCCAAAGTGTATAACATATTTGTATATTAGCAGTGGAATAAGATTTGCACAGACCTCTTCTTCATTTGCTGTATGGAAAGCAATTTTAGTGACACCTGCTAAGGATCTCTGCCAGAGTTAATCTGTACTAAATCTATAAATATAAAATAGAAGTAGGCCCTAAAATTTTCAATTAACATTACATGACCGTGCAAAGTGAAAAGAAGACTTAACTCCCTATTTTAAAGCTGAAAGTTAGTCTGACTTCTCTGATTTTTAAGGAGTATGGATCGTATCCCATGAATTCTCCAATTCCCACCAAAACCATAAAATTAATGTTAGTTTTTATGAGATAGTTTAAAACATTAGAAAGTATTATTATTAATGTTCTTGACAAGATAAACAACAGAATTTATCTGAGCAAAACTTCCTATCTTTCAGTGGCATTCCTTTTTATTCAAACATTTGTGCCAACTGTCTTGAAGTTTTTATTGACTTTGAGGACAGGACTGGGGATAGAGATTTACCTGTATTTCGCGGTGTCTTTTTAGTACTGAAAGATCACTTATAATTAAAATAATTATGCACACATAGAATGCATGTATTTTAAAAACAGGTGGTTTTTTCCACAGTAAAGAATATCTTCTTGCCTTTTGAAGCATGGCAAACTAAACCTGCGGTTGCAAAATGTAAATATGTCTGACTGAAGTTTATTTATAGCTATTTAAACTAACAGTTTTGTGTTAGCTTAGGTGCCCTTTCTTATTTAGGTTTGGAGAAAAAGGAGGCGGTTGTTTGATTCTTTGTGTTTTGGCTGGGTTTTTTTGTTGTTGTTGTTTGTTGTTGGTTTTTTTTCTCATATGATTGAAAGTTTCTGGCCAATTGCATTTTAAATTTTTATGACTGCGGTAAAAATTTTTGTCCTATGTATATTTCTCCAGATTCACTTACTGGAAAAACATTTGCAGAGGTGCATTTTCTTATCAGTTACTCATCTACATGCTCTGTCTTCATAAGCTTTTTCATTAATACGTGAATACTGTCCTCAACTGGGTTGAAATTCATTCTAACTGAATTCTGTTAAGAAACAGTCCCCATCTTCTCTATGACATACTGTACATAATTATTTCACTTTGATAAATACTTTATTATTATATTTTAATAATCCATTAAATCCACAGCACTCATAGAAGATAGCCTTGTGATAAAATCAATAGATTTACTCCACAAATCTTTGGATTTTTAATCAGGAAGCAGGTTCTCTATAAACTTGGTATCTAGTGAAAAATCAGTATATCAGTCTTACATAGAAACTGGGAATCAGTTTTAAAATATAATCACGGTCTCATAGATTCTTGTTTTGGAATAAGTGAGTCTGAGAATCCATCTAAGTACTAGAAGTGACCATAAAAGTTAAGGCTCAGGATGAGCCTGACCTGACTTTCACACAGCAAACACGCATTAGATGACTAATGTTCAGACACTCCAGCAAATGACTGAGTTACTTTCTCTTCTGTGGTGAAGGCAGGACAAACTCCACACAATACTTTTCACACAGGAAAAAGAAAATCTATTTCTTCCATGATCATGGCAACTAAACCGCACAGAACAACTTAATTTCTCACCCAAAGCAAGCTGTATTTGGTAGGTATTATAAAGACATGTATGCCACATTGCCATTTCCTCTGATTCAATGTTATACCTTTTAGTCCAGAAGGGTAACCAGCAATTGACATCAACTTGAAATGTTCCTATTCCCCATCTACCTATTCCCCATGCAGTGCTGACCTTCCTGAGTCAGTCTTACTGCAATTTATATTGTGTTCTGTTTTTGTTTCACAAATAACATCTTCCATCAAACTGACAAGTCCTTTTCTTTAACTTGCTTCCATAATAAATACACCACCTCTTAAATCTGTTTTCATTAGGGAAGACATGGGTGAATTAGAAACCACTTCTATGTGGGCAGAAGATACTTCCATTTTCTTTGCTTATACATACTTTTATTTGGTTTTACATCACTTCAGCATAATGCATCTTATTATGACTGACAGGTCTGTAATGTGGTTTTTTTTAGATTGTTATCAGTTTTCAGAAAAAAGAGACAAGTTTTCCCAGTTTTGGCCTGTAGACATTTGTCAACACTGGACTTACAATATATTTTTTTTAATCTTTCAGCTACCAATTTCTTGCCAGACATTAGTAGCAACAGCAGTCACATCCCTGCAATTGATCCATTTTGGATTGCTCACTTCTCTGTTTTTTTTTTCTCTGTTTATATTTTTATTGAAATTCCTGCTCATCTACCTTAAGACCAGAGACAAGATTTCACTTATACAAGGCTTTATTTAACTACCTCTAGGCTTTGCTTACTTTTAGATTCCATAGATATGATCTGTCTTTTAACTTATCATGTCCTCAAACAGTGTATTAAGTATTATACTAAGGTATTTTAAAATTTTATATCAAGGTAATAGAGCTGACAAAACAGTGAAGAAGCAACAAAAAAACCCAGGGGTTTTTTTACAAAAATAATGATTAATAATCTTGTGTTTGGAAGATGAAAAAGAATCAAATGTTTATCTAAGCTTTTTTGGTTGGAGTTCTCTACTAAAACCTCCTAGAAAAATATATTCTCTGCTAGTATTTTTTGTAAATTGGAATTTTGGTTTTGATAATGAAAAATGCTTTGGAAATTTGGGTTGGTTCGGATTAGAATTATTGTGAATATTACAAACATATAATAATTTTCTATTAATATTACAATAATATTGTTCACTGTGTTGAAAGCAGTCGATGAATTTGGATGAGTTTCCAAGGAAAAAAAAACCAACATATAATAGGAAAATCCTTTTCTGAATAATCTGTAGTTAGTGTACGTTAGGGATTTTTTTTAGCAGATTAGCTAAGGACCAAAAGATGGAATCAGGGAAGAAATTAACCTTCACTGGTGGAGGTATTCTCTCCCAAGCAGGTTGAAGCTATGATGAAAGAGAAGAAATTCAGAAAGCTGCCATTTTTTATTAAACAATTATCTTGTTAAACAGACTGCTTTGTATAATTTTTGTAATACTCCTTGAAGATAAATGGATTTTAAAAATAAGTTAAAAATTCCAAGAGGGTGTTTTGTTATGACTAGAGTATCTGGGTGCTTGATGATTGCCTCCCACTGCTGCAGATGGTAAAACTCTAGTTCCAGATCTCCATTGTGCCTGCCAGCTTGTATTTCAATCAACATTGTCCTTTGCTTCAAACAGCGTAATTAAAAGTTAGTTACCTGACAAATAGTAAGTGGTATAGAATAGCAATACAGCAAATGGGAAAGCACAATATTCAATTATTAGGAAGCTGTTAAGCCCATTAGATAATCATCATAATCAAATAAGCAAACAAGTGATTGATCAAGTGCTTCATCTAAAAAGAAAAAGCTCTGGAATGAACGAAAGAGCCAGTGTTTTATGCTGCTCCATTTCCAAAGGCAAAAAAAGAGAACCAAAGGAAAAAAAAGACAAACAAAAAAACCCACCAAAACCCCCACAACAAAACAACAAAAAAAGATCCAACTCCTCTCTACAGAGGTTAATTTCAGATACTATAAAAATAATTCTTTTTGCAGACTGGTTGACATACCCTGCACTGAAGGATGCCATAGCAAATGCAAAAGCAGCAGTCTATTACCATAGAGAACATTTCAGGGGAAGCGAAGATGTGAAGTCAGCTGGGAAAGAGCTGAGTTTACAATGTATTTTCAAAAAGATGGAATTACAAAACTTCTCGCATTTCTGTCAATGGTGACAAAAAAAAACAACCCCCCAAGGAACCCAACCAACCGAAACAACCCATTTTTATTTTGTATTATTATTATTTTATTTATTTATTTATTTATTTTTAACAATTGCCATAGAAAGATAAAGCAGAGACCAGGCACATTTCTTACTCCCTTATTTAGTTTCTTCTATCAGAAAAGAGACAATACCAGCTAGTTAGCAATTGCACAAATGAAGTGGCTACTTGTTCCTTAAAACTGAAAATATCTGTGTAAGCCATGTGGTACCACTCACAAATTTGTGTGACACTTAACTATGGCAATATCTGTAACATGCCTTATAAATACATGTGAACATGACACTGTTGTTTATGCTCTACAGAGCTAAAACCCTTCTACTTACTTTTGGGTTAGATCTTGTCAGGTAGGCAAAAAAAGAGTGCACAAGCATTTGAGAAGCTTTGCAAGTAAAAGAAATAAGACTTCTTAGCAATACTTATTTGGTCAGTGTTTTATAAGTCAGGCTACTCCAGTGCTCCGAAAGGAGGTGACTCATTACCTGACATCAAGAACTGATGTTGTGTATTAGGCTGAGAAGCTGCCCTTTACCTGGTACAGAGCCAATGCTAACAGAGGGGGAACTACAACTGTAACCTGCCTTTCCTTTCTCCTTCCATAAATCAACATTTACTGTTGTGTATCAGTCTGCATGTCCACTTTGAGGCAGTAGTGACTTCAGAAACAAAGCAAGGATTTGTCATACAGTTGATGTTTATACTTTTGTTCCAAGGGTAACAAGGTCTTTTCAAAGAAACCTTAAGCCACCTCAAAATTCTTGAGGCAACTGCTTGGATGCGTGTATTTACCTGAGAGGCTTTGGTAATGTTTGAATTTTTTAGGTGCATGTCGCAATGCAAACAACTTATATATACTTGTTCTTAAAAAAATATGCTCTTCCTCACTTTTGCCAATGCCTAAATACATTACCCTCACAACACTTTATTTAGGCAACTTTATATGCACAGAGCAGACTACAGTGTAGCTGACAGTGGAAGATTGTTGTAACACATCAGGTAATGCAGTGCAGGCATAACCATAAGATCCAAAAGCTTCTTAAAGCAACTACCTATTTACAAGGGACCAGCCCTCAGGACCTATACTTGATGGAACTGGTGTTGAAACCCCATTGTAACCCCTAGAAAAAGTCTTGGTTTCATCACAAAAGGCCTGTCTGAGAGGATGGATATAACCCTGATGGCCTGATATGGTGTAAGGATGCAAAGGCAGTGACTGAGATAAGGATGGAGGGGCAGAGGGGGCAGAGCTCCACTCCAGCTGCTCAGGCTTATGACTCATACACACTTGCTCATCCTAGTGAAACAAGGAAACTAGGCCTATAAAACAAGGGCTGCAATGGTGGGCCTGGGGAGCCTCACTGACACCAACTCTGCCCCATTGGCTGGGCCAGCACTGGATCCAGGACTGGTGGTTTTCTATTATCTATCTCTCTAAACTTTTCTTCTCCTGCTCTCTCTCTCTCTTCCTTCCTAACATCATTAAGTAATGCAATGCCTAGCCATGATTTTTTTCTCAGGTTGTGCAGTTTAAGCATATGTGTGTTGTGCTCTTGTGATCTAAATGTCAGCCTTTATGATCATGCAGCCTAAGATAATAAATGAAGTATCCATATTTCTTCTATAGTTTTAATTAAACCTAATAATTCAAATACAGACCTTGAGTGTCATTTCACCTTAACCCAATCAAGGGGTATCAGATGGTCGAGCATTTTTTCAGGCCATGATATTTTAATCACTATCCCTGGAAGGGCCAGGTCTGAGACAAAGGTTGGATCCAGCTGCACCTGGGCTCCTCTCTGAGAAAGAGTTTAGAAAGCAAGGAGTCCAATCTGAATCTCCCTGGGTTGCCCTACTTGGGTCGTGACACTATTCTGCAAAATTAATCAATTGTGTAAATGTTTTGCTGTGGAGGAAAGCCACCTTGACAGATCATGTTTTATTTTGAAATCACTTATTTCAAATGCTTTTATATGGTATTATGTCATATGTTGTCAGGTGAATTCCCTAGAAGAAAATTTTATTCACTTAATTGCCTTGAATACACACACATATATGTTTCTGGTTTTTTGCCTTATAGAGACAGACAAAGTATATTAAAGAAGACTGAGTTCATCTCTTTATAGAAGGTAACTATTTGGCTTTGGTATTAGTTCTGACTCACTTCTGGAGTGAGTTTGTATCAGATGGCAGTTTGATAAGTACCCTAACAAAAAAAAATAATGGGACAAACCACCTATTTCAGTGCTTTCCACTGCAACATTTAGTTCCCATTTACTAGACCACTAAACTCATTGAAGATCCTTCATAACAACCTGTCAGACAAGCTCTTGAAACCCCATATCTGTCACAGCAGCCTCCTACGTGTCTTTTCAACCTCTTCACTAAGATATGTGAGTGGGTTTCAAAGCATTAATGTTGATATTTACTGATACTAATGTTTTTTTTCTTCTTCAATACCAACACCAACACTTATTGGCTTATTTATCCTGAAGTCCACTTGGTGCACTTTGTCTCAGTTATCAGATTTAGCAGGAAAGGTGTGAGTAGAAGCGTTGCATGAAAACAACAAAACAAAACAAAAAAACCCCCAAAAAGTCTTCTTTATCAAGCATATGAATACCAAAAGCTAAACCGGGTACTCTGACAGGAACCAGCTTAACTACAGTTGATTACAAACAAATAAAGCATCCTGAAATTAGGAACAGTGTTACATTTAAATTCAGAAGTGCATCTCTGCAGCTGAACTCCATACTAGACTGATAGCACTTTGTACATCCAAGTCGCAATAAAATGAGGCAGAGGAATCCAACATGATGCATGGGGAAAGTAATATCCCAAGAAAAGACAGTAGTTAGAGGGAGATTGTATAAGGAAATGGGGTAAGTTTCTTGAAGTACAGATAATTGAGCCAATTTGGCATAATAAAATATGGCATTTTTATCATACACATCTCCCAAACACAGCAATTAAAGAAAAGTGGTAACTGAAGAATAATCGTGCAGTACAGTGTCAGCAATGACATTGATGTAACATGAATTAATTAATTAATTAATTAATTAAAATATACTATTCATGTGAACCAACTGGAAAATTCCAACATATGGGAAGTGAGTGTAAACATATAGACAGTGTAAGAAATGTAAGATACTGATTAGTTTGGTAAAGTTATCTGGAGGCATAGGAATAAAAAGAATATTAAGTCACAGAAATATTACTGAATACTTCTGGGATAATAAAGTACTTCACAGGTGTGTGAAATTTGGACTGTGTAATTGGTATACAAGCTTGATGATGACAAATTTGGGAAAATATGGAAAAAACAAATGAAACTGCCGTGACTTAAGAAGACATCAGTGGTATATACTGTAGGCAAAACATAATTAGGCCTAATTGCTGCAGAAGAATGGGAAACCGAAGCTGTCAAATAATGAGTTGCAGGAAATAAAGAAAAAAAAAAAAGAAAAAAAATCTCAATTTAAGGTTTTATCACATCACTTCAAAAAGAAACTAAGCAGAACCTCTTAGTTCAGTCAGAAAATCCTAAGACATACATACAGAGGCAATAATACAATAAACAAAGTAAGTAGTTAGAAAATAAGAAATTTCTTTTCAGAGATTTGGAGCATAAGGGTGAGAAAACTACATTGACAATGGAACAAACTGATTTTTTGGAAAGGACTGTGACAAAAATGCATCATATAGTCCTTCTGCAACATGAGTTGAGAAAAAGGAAGACTGACAGAAGCAGCAACACACAGTTCTGAGAAGCACAGCATGAGTGGTATTAGAAGCCAGACTAAGGCCCCGCAAGCCAAGGAATCAATCTAGATCAAGTCCAGGAATCAAAGCCAAATGGAAAGCCAGTGGGTAAAAATGCTGAAAAACCCAAACAGAAGGATCCAAGAATGGAAGCAATTGTGTAATGCTAATTATTTGGGTTATGTAAGGGTCTTCCAAGGGGAACACTGCAGTAGCACTGTATAAATTGAAGTTTAATTCTATTGTAAGATGAACCTTTACAGTGACCTCTAAAACACTGTGGAAGATAAGAACTTTGTAAGCTCACTCAGTCTTCACTTGCATTAGACTGACTTGCATTAGAGGTTCTACTTTAAATTTCCTCTTTTCCTTCCTCAGATCCTGGTTAATGGAAAGAAAAACTAGTAACATCACTTTAGATAACAATAATAGAAATAATAACCTTTCTGGCAGTATGAAAGGATTCTCAGAAAAAATGCCACCCCAGGTGTCACGACTGCTGTTGAAGACACCCTTGATTCCGACTGCCTAAGAGTCCTATTCACCAGCATAGTCAGCTATGCCAGCTACCAACTGTGAAGAACTCTCAGGAGTGCTCCCAGCTTGTGGCTTCAGCCTGGTCTAACCACAAGACAGTGGAGAATGTATAGCACATATCTTAAGTTTCATTCAGGGATTTTGAAATCAGATGCCCCAAGACCACCAAGGGGACACTTTTGCAAACATTAATACAAGCTGGCTGATAATTTTACTTTGACCATGTACTGAGACAGTAATGCAGATACAACCAAAAGAGTTAGAATCATAGAATAGTATCATAGAATTGTTTGTGTTGGAATGGACTTGAAAGATCATCTAGTTCCAACTCCCTGCAAGGGCAGGAACACTGCCCGCTAGACCAGGTTGCTCAAAGTCCCATCCAACCTGCCCTTGAACACTTCCAGAGATGAGGCATCCACAAACTCCCTGGGCAACCTGTGCCAGTGCCTCACCACCCTCATAGTGAAGAATTATTTCCTTGTGTCAAACCTAAATCTCCCCTCTTCCAGTTTAAAGCCAATACCCCATGTCCTCTCACTACATGCCCTTGTAAAATGTCCATCCCCAGCTTTTCCGTAGCTTCTTCAGGTGCTGGAAAGCCACTCTAAGGTCTCCCAGGAGCCTTCTCTTCTCCAGGCTGAACAAGGCCAACTGTCTCAGCCTCTCACCTAGGAGAGGTGCTCTAGATCTCTGATCATCTTCATGATCCTCCTCTGGATTCAGTCCAACAGCTCCATGTCCTTCTTATGTTGGGGGCTCCAGAACCGGACAGAGTATTGCAGGTGGGGTCTCGCAAGAGTGAAAAAGAGGGGGAGAATCACCTCCCTTGACCGGCTGACCACATTTCTTTTGATGCAGCCTTGGACACGTTTGGCTTTCTGGGCTTCAGGCACACACCGGTGGCTCATGTTGAGCTTCTCATAAACCAAAACCCCCAAGTCCTTTTTGTCAGTACTGCTCTGATCCATTCTCTGTCCAACTTGTCATTGTGCTTGGGATTTCCCATATCCATGTGCAGAACCTTGCATTTTGCCTTGCTGAACTTTATGAGGTTGGCACAGGTGCACCTTTCAAACCTGTTAAGGTCCCTCTGGAAGCCCTCCCTTCCCTCTTGCATGTAAAACTGCACCACACAGCTTGACGTTGTCAACAAACTTGCTGAGGGTGCACTCAATCTCACTGTTTATGTTACCAACAAAAATGTTAAACAGCACCAGTCGCAGTATCGACTCTTAAGGAATTGCACTCATTACTGATCTCCATTTAGACTTGAAGATGCAACACCCAGTCTTCTCAGTTTCTGAACATCTCATATCCTCCCAATGGGAAGATCCAGTCCTTTTTGTGTTAGCTCATAGCTGCTTCACAATGAATTAAGTTACTTTTATTTTAACTCTCTTCCTCAGTTATCTCTAGCTTTCAGAAGACATATTTTTATCTTCTTTTGCTTAGTTCCCTTACCTTTAAGTCTTGCATAATTTTAAATGAGAAGAAAGAAAAGACACAACCTATCCAGGACATCCTTGGACAAGACTGATGGTTCTGCACTTTTTTCCTCATACCAGCTGTCTACTTATCATGACTGAATAAATAAACACTAGAGACGTGTATATAACCAGCAGGTGACAGATTACCTCTTTGAGATTAAGCTCCTTGTATAGAAAGACAAATTCAATTCCACCTGGATGCACTGAGTGACATTATGCTGTCTTTTGGATAATTTACAAACTTAATTATCTAGCCTTGGAAGTTCTGCCTTAAGGAAATGTAGAAAATCACAGCAGTTACACTGGAACCATCCAAAGTATCTTCTGATAACCTTAAACTACCTTCTTTTGTACAGTCTGAAGTAATCTTCTTTTTCTCTCTGTTTAGTGTTGCAGTTTAGACCAAATCTTACAGCTGTCTTACAGCTTGTGACAAAACTCCATGTATTACATCTTCGAATTTCTTTAAAACTACACAAATTTATTTATTTATTTATTTTTGCAATCTTCAGTAAATTTCTTCATATGGCATAAAATGTCCCTTTCCTGGGGTATTCTGTCAAATCAGGAAAGTGAAAAACTATTTTGGACCATTTAATTATAGGTTTGATCTTTCACTATTTCCTGTTACTTAAATAAAATGGATCTAATCTGTTTGTCTAGGTTTCTGTAAAAGTGACATAAGGAGCTTGACAAAAATCAGGATGAATTTGCAAGGTATTTCAGTGTTAAAACTCCTCAAAACATAGGCCAAACAGTGCTGCTTAATCTTATTCTTAGAGTGTTTCTCAACACAAGTCCAAGGTCAGCATGTACAGCTAATGCAAACCAGTACGATTTTGGTCTTAATGAAAATGTCTGCTCTCCTCCAAATCTGCTTGGGAATGCTGAACTTTCCTCCAGAAGCAGGTCAAGACAATGCTTTCTCTCACACAGATTTTACTTTCACCATTGTTTAACTGGTAATCTTGAATGTGAAATAAATTTGATCTGCTTCTAAGCACTGGTGTAAAACACAACAATTACCAATGTATCTTAGGAGAACACATAATAAAAGGGAGCTAGAAGCAGTATCTATCATTCATCAAAGGACTGAAAATACCCATTCAGCTATCACTTTTTGCATCATGTCTCCTGGTGGCTTTCATTGGTAAATACTT
Organism: Chaetura pelagica; assembly: GCF_000747805.2. NCBI lineage: Eukaryota > Metazoa > Chordata > Aves > Apodiformes > Apodidae > Chaetura > Chaetura pelagica. Next base: position 393,183 of record NW_009953571.1, read on the forward strand.
GTCTTCCTTCTTTTCTCAGTTAATATGCTTCTCTTTCTTCTACTTTACTGAGTCCTTCAGGAAGACAGTGGAAGGAAAATTGTAACTGGCTTTATTCAAGTGTCACAATCCACGACCTATTATATCTCCTTTTTTGGAGTGTATTTAGCTTGTCAGGATCTGCTGAGAGGTTCGCACATGGCTCTCGCCTCGCACAGAGGAGCAGTGAACTTCAGCACTGACTTTTCAGGTGAGAAACTTGCTCAGTACTTACTATTGCCTCCAATAACAGCAGCCAATCCCCAATTAGAATTTATGAATGCACGGTTTATTGTGGGGAAAACAAAACAATTTGGGGGAGGAGGTTCAAAAAGGGTAATTAAAGCACATACGAGCTGTGAAATATCTTTTAAGCACCAAGTAACAAGAACATATATATATCTTAATACTTACATATAGGTACACCTTATATACACACCTTATTTAATTGTCTATGAGGGGAGAGGAAGCAGGGATATGCCCGACGCTTGTCCTTTATAGGGTCGCGGTTTGTGTGCAGGTAAGACAGGAATACCTTAGGGAGAGAATTATGTCTTCCCCTGCAACACGGTTTTAGGACCAGGGGTGGCAGGAATTAGTCTCACCACACGTATTCAGCAGCAGACGTGTTCCTGAGGTGGGTAGCTGCGGGGAATGCAGGCAGGCTGGCAGGAAAAGCGGCAGCGATGGGACAGGACGAGCTGGGTCAAGCCGAGTCTGGCTGGAGTGAACTGGAACCAGGCGAGAGCCGGGACTAGGCAAGCTGGGAGTCGGGCTATAGCCCGGGGCCAAAAAACACCGGCGGCGTCAGCGGCTTCGGCGGTGGCAGCAACAGCTTCCGTGTCTCTGGAAAACTGCACCGAGAAGCAAGAGGCAAAAGCGTGCCGAGAAGCAAGGAGCAGTAGCCTCAGGGTCTCCAGAAAAGCGCGCCGAAAAACAGTGTGCACGCTGTCTCTTTATAGGTCTCCTTTGCTCCCGATTGGCCAGTTTCATATTTCTAGGCTTCTCAGCCAATCAGACAGGGACTGTGTTCCTCCATTGCAGCTGTTTTTCCCACCATGGCTCCTCTCCAGCAGCAGCTGCCCCCTCAGGGCATCTGAGTTGTTGTTTTTTGGCAGAGAAGGCAGCTAGGCGAGGGTTCAGAGTGCCATGTGGAGCAGCCATCTTTAAGTCAGTTATGACTGCTGACCTAAAGGACATTTTATGTTCGTGTGAGGAAATACTTGGTCCTTCACATCAAGGAATACACAAGAGTCTGAAGAGTTAAGTACTATTCTCAGTTTAAATTGTTTTATGAACAATTTATTGCCAATGAGCATCCATGAGCCCCAAGTTAGGGTGGTGACTACTAGGGGCACAGGATGTCTTGTCACCCATCCTTTCTGTCCCAGACCACATCTGTTGTTTTGGGTTCAGTTGTCCTTGAGAAGCAAGTCTGGTTAGTCCGTTAGGTGGGAATAATCAGGAGAGGCCTTCGCTGGCTTAAAAGGCATTTTGTTTAGACTTACATGGGGAAACAGTTTCCCACAATACGTTTTTGGACAAGTAATTTGTATAATTTCTAGCATATGGAAGTCTCTAGTTTTTTATATTTAACTTGAGATCTCTTAAAGTGAATATTTTGGAACCTGAATTCTCTTACAGCTGCAAATGTTTTACATTTCTGAGAATCATGAAGGTCTACAGAGTCCAAAAGAGTTTTGTTATTCCTCAAATGAACAGCCACATATTCTCCATATAAGTTTTCTTTAACAATATTTTTCTGAACTTGCACTGTTAACAGTTCTGAATAAAATTCTATAAAACCTTTATGTGGCAGGTGTTAATAAATATTTAGTAATGTACAAGTAGATACATGTTTTCTTCAGTGGTTAACAAAAGGTATGAGCATAAAGCATTAACATTCATCTAAGCTTCAGAAAAATAATAAAGCATCCTAGTTCTGCACATAAATATAGTAGGTCAGTGCTCCATGTAACAGTTCTGAAAGATTTTCTAACATGGAATTATTTATTTTATATAGAAATTATTCATGCTGTTATATTATGGTAATGATGATACAGAAGTTGGGTTGATACATAACAACCTTACTTGCAAAAATATATATTGTTATTTCTGCCAACTCCTCTGTAGAAAAAGGCTAATAATTGCTTTTTATCTACAGCCATTCACAAAAACATGAAAAAGAATGATTTTGTGTCCTGATATTTACTTTAAAAAACTCTATGATACTGCAACATCATTGAAAAGATTACAGGATGATTTTACTCTGCAAGAGAACTGAACTCTACCCAAGGACCACTTGCTGTTCCTTTTTAATACAGGATGGGAAGAATCAAAACATCACAAAGATTTCTTTGTTCTTTTTTTACAAAAACATTTGACTCTCATTCTTCATGTCATTTGAGACTAACTTTCTTCATGTTGCAATTATGTCATCACTATTATAATCATAAATGCATGCCAATATACTGGAGACATCACTCCCAAGTTTTAAGAAACAGCTGCCAGCTGCAGTGTGTGTGGTTCTGACTGATAAGCAGGTCCCTATATTTCCCGTAACCAAATGCAGGCAACAATAAACCAGTAAGCAGGTGACCACCAAAGAGAAGGAAAGTGGGAACTTGTTTTGCTATTTATGTTGGAACACTCCTGTTAAATTCTTCTGGGACACCTAACAGAAAGTGTTTTGGCATTTCCCAGAAGTTGTGTGTGAAATTGTGCATGCACACACCTAATGCAGAACAGTAAAGTGCAAGAAAGGAACTTGACTGACATTTCACAAGGGAAAGCTAACATGTGGCACTTGTGCTATGATAGTTATTGGCCATAACAGCAAATTTTGAGAACTCTAAGATGTCACTTACAGGGCTGTCATTGCTGGAATAACTGCAATTACTGGCATACACAACAAAGCCTTCAGAAAAGAAGCATAAAAAATATCTAAGAAGTGCTTTGCTGAAGGTAAACCTACTGAAGGATGATGACAGATCTTGGGCAGCTGTGGAGAAACTTGTTACAGATGCATATGCCTTTACCTATTTTGGATTGTTTTGGCTTGCTGAAGGATGATGACAGATCTTGGGCAGCTATGGAGAAACTTGTTACAGATGCATATGGCTACAATGCCTTTACCTATTTTGGATTGTTTTGGCTTTTTTTTCAGTAGCAATGCTTTCTATTTACATGAATTCTGACTTACTAGATGAAAGAGCAGATAACAAAGTATAAGGTGTACTATTAATTTTTACCTTCTCCGTTTCACAGACAGGGTTTAAAACTAAAATTCTCAAAGATACCTAACAGGAATGTCTACAGTATGAACTGAACATCAACAGAGACTCTACCTTGGTGCCAAATTAGCTGGCTTGTGAACTCTAACTAGTAACATAGAGCTCAAAAATGCACTAGTAGGAGTCAGAGCTAATTGTCATGGAAATATACTGCTTCAAGGATGCAGGGCAGTTTCTCTGCATCATCCTGTGTTTTGGCTTGTTTCATGTTGCCTGTCCCACATATAATTCAGGTGACCATAGCACTGCAGTGAGTTATAGGGACATATTTCAGGACACATCTTTTGAGACTAGTTTCATCAACAACAGGAAAAAATAAGTCAGGAATCTCTGTGCAAAAGGAAATGAGGATTTCAGTTCTTTGTGAAAAAAAAAATAAATTATGCTTTTTACACTATCCCTTTAAATTATATTTGAACCGCACTGAATTATAGTCCTTGAAAAACTTTAGATCATTTTACATTTAGCAAAACCAATTACCCAGATAAGTGTCACAGTTTAACACAGAACTGGCAATTAAACAAGTTACAATAATGCTCTCTACCCCGTCCCCCTCCCTCCCAGGTAGGGAATAAGGAGAGAGGCTTCTAGATTGAAAACTAAACTAGACAGCTTTAATTAAATACTACTAATAAAAGAAAACATGTACAAATATACATACAAATACGTGCAGGAATATTAAAAACCCCTATTGTGGCTTCCTACCCTCAGCAACTTCCAATATACTTCCCCATGCTGGGGCAATTCCAAAGAAGTCCCAAACTGCTTGTGGAGGTAATGGCAAGGCAGATAGGAGCTGAGGGTAGAGATATGAGAGTCAGGAAGGGATAGGGCTGGGAATCAGAGGAGTTGGATAAATGGAGTCCTCCCCAGATGCTGGCCATCGGCCCATGGACAGAAGAGAGAAGGAAGAACAAAAAGGACTTGACTTCCATGATTCCTGAATTTACACACTTATATATTTATGTATATGAGGATGGTATAATCTGGGTAATTTTGCCATTTGTCTAGTCTGCTCCTCCGTATGGGTTATAGATATGATCCTTCTGCTCCTTTGTCTGAAGGAGCAGATTCCACAAGCTGATCAAAGTGTCTTTGGTCTCTCAGTGGTAACTACGAACATTCAAACATTATCATTCCACTAGCTGGAAAACATGGTGTTAATTTCAGCAAGTGTGCTGCCTAAAGTAGACTTCACTGAAGAAAAAAAAAACAACACCAAAAATCAGTAAAAAGAAAATCGGCTTTGTCGTGGTTCAAACCGGGGCAATGAGAAGAGAAAGCACATCATATTATTCCCTCACAAAATGGAAAATGGGAAAACCTCTTTAATATTCACAAATATTGACAGTTAGCAGTTCTCTGATCAAATGCTTATAAGCATACCCTTATACTTATGTACAGCTTCCTCAGTGTACACTCACAGATTAAGACACATGATTAAGTAGCATTAGAAGAACATCAGCCTCAAGCATGTAATCATAATGCTCACATTCTCTCTGTGGTGGATCTTATTGGAGGCTTCACTGTGCTGCACCTGGCTCTGCCTACATGTATCTAGATGTAGGTACATTTGCAGCAATATTACTATCTTGAGGGATTCCAAATTGCTAAAAAAAAGGTGTTTGACAAGTCATGCATGCAAAAAAAAGAATAGGAGGGAGCATATGTTTTCTTGTAAATAATTCATGGGGTTTTTTTCCCCTTCTGTTCTTCACCTATTTCAGAGGTTTTTGGTGATTTTTTTCCCCGTTTTTTAAGAAGTACAAATGCCCCGCAAATCATCTCAGATGTTACAGCATCTGGAATCATACCAAAAGATCACAAACTGAAGTTCATCTGCTTGCTGACTCAATTATCTTGGGATATAGCTGATGGAAAATCAACAAGTACAAGTAATAGTCTTTTGGCATCCTGACTGGCTCAGGGCTATCAGCTAATGGGCTGAGACATTAAAATCCGTAGTGCGCAGAGTCTGTGATGTGGTAGATAATGTTGGAAACAGCTAATTACTGCAAAAGATCATATTGAGAGCTCACAGTAAGTCACTGATTTTTCATGGCAAGAGCTCGAGGGATCCTCCACATTGCTTCTTGAACTTGCTGCTCAACGTGTAAATCCATCAGTCCCTATCAAGGACTAAAAGCCAGTCTTCAAAACAGGTGTGTGTTGATTTTGTTTTGAACACCACTGTGTCGATTTTGTTTTTAACATTCCACACATAATGACTTTGACTACTGGAAAAATATAGCTTACTAAAGACTTGATTCTGCCTGGAAAGTTATTTTAATACCTCAGAGCAGTAACTGCCAGGGAATCTAAATAAGAATGGGGTTTCTCATCACTAATACTAAAACTAAAGAAATTAAAAAGTGTTACTTATTTTAACTGGGAAAAACAGGAAGGAAGCTGGCTGCTGCTACCAGCAGTAAACAAACTGGTCAAGTCCTCAAAGCTCAAAGGGGCAAGTAAAGAAGAGTCTTCTCATCCCAGAAAATAAAGTTTTAGGTCATGCAACTTAAGAAAGAAACTAATGACAAAGCAAATAAGTTTTCAGGAATTCAACAGAGCTCCAGAAGGAGGAAATGCTTAATTGAACAAACAATGCCTCAGTATCTCAGCTGCTTAAGTGGTTCAGCTGTGTTCTTAACTGTGTTCAGCTTCCTGCGAGTTAGCACTATCTGTGCTGGCCCCAGGGTCTGTGAAGACAGGGCATACTGAGAAGCAGAACAGCACTTGGCACAGTGAAAAGACAAGAAAGGCTTCAACAGAGGGGGAAAAATAGTAGGAGATATAAAATCTAAGGTATAAATATTAATAGCACAACATTCTCTCTGAGTTTTCCTGCATGCCTTGCAAAAATTTCACTACTAAGCTTGCATCTGAAGTGTAGCTGCTGACCAAGTCTTCATCAGACAGGAGCTAGAAAAAAAATTGCATCCACTGGGAAAACAAGCAAGATCCATCCTGCTTGAATAGCATGGTCAGCATGGCATGAATACCACCATGGTGCTGTCATTTCACTACAGCAGAAACAACTCAAGAAACATGGATCATTATAAGTCACAATGATAAGCCTAAACCCTGATCCCTCCAAAGCACATACTGTAACCCTGTGTAAATCTGTATACTTTGGTTTTACCTATTTGAGTAATGAGGAAAATAATGCTTATTTGCTTAATACATAGGGCCACTGAGACTAAAGTGTACATTTGAGATACCTTGTTTCAATGTATTTTGCCTTCTAGAGTAGTGTCCAACTATTCCAACTAATTAATCTTCCACTGCCTTAACTCTGGTGGAAATGGGCCTGCCTTTTCTCATTACCTCTGCTTCAGGCTTCAGAGCCACCTGAAGGTGATTATAAGTGCTCTGCAATACATCATGAGCAGTGGTTCCATGCCTTCACGGGGCTCCAAATGAAGGTGATAAAAGGCATACTTGAACAGGCATTCATAGTAGCTTTCCCTGCTCTAACAAAAGGAGAGTGAAAAAGCAATAAGCTAACAACTACCAAAGAGTTTGTTCTCTTTGATTTTCAGCAGCTTCAGGGCACACTAATTGTTGCCTTTAGATTTCCCCAGATGTTCTCTTACCATTTCAATTAACCTGTCTCAACTTTTAATGATAGTGTCATATGATGGGATGTAAACCCTAGTCATACAGTTTTCAGCTTGCTCAAAACCTTGGAGGTGGGTACAAAAATAAAACAGCTTTTTTTTGGTCCCTTGATGGCTCCTTTTCTCTCCATGGCATAATGATTTAAATTACAGTTCATTATACCACAAGCAGCACTGTTCCAGGACCCAAAATACCTTTCTTGGAGCACCAATGAGGAAGGCTTGCTGAACACATCCCCTGGCTGCTGGCACACAGAGTCATTCCTCTTTCAAATGTTATTATCTACACTATTCTTCTTTGACTCCTCTTGGATCAAATTTCATTCATTTTGTTCAGTTCCTGTCTCTAATCTTTGAACATCCACATGTTTCAATGATATGCCAAAATTTCCCAGCAGGATATGGAACCATGCCTTATGGAGCTTTCAATAAACTTTTGATCTGTAAAGAAACTCCAAGATAAATGTAAAAAGAGAAGACAGGAAGGATAAAATTTTGGCTCTCTACAAGATAAAGACACAGCAAAGCTGTTTATCTCTGATATCCAATAGGTATCTTACAATCTTATCATCTTATTGATTAGTAGACAGCTTATATCCTTGCTAATCTTTTATTTGGAAATTATAGAGTTTCTCAAAACTAAATACTAAAAATAAATAAATAAAATAAAAATCCAGCTTTTTATCTCCTTGACATACCTGGTCAAGGACTTCCTTTATAGACAGATGCTCCAGTAATCCCAACCTATTCACTTATACACTGTGGAAGAGAGAAGAATAAAGTGGACAGTTTTTTGTACTCATTTTTGTAACATTAAATTTTACTGTGCTTATTAGGATTCTTTCAAGATGCCAATATCTTGAATTATGGTCTGTGCAACAGGGAAATCACAAGCAGTTGTATTGGCAGCTGTGCTTAGTTCCTTTTTAGTGAGAACACAGAAAAGAGGACAATTTCTTCAAGGTATGCATAAATCCTATTAACATGGTCCATGTGCCACACTGGTGTTAAATTAGTGATTAAGCCTGACAAACAGTGACAGCAACTGTTTTTTCAAGGCAATTCTTTTAATGGAAGAAAGATCCTATATGCATGGCCTGAATTTTCTTCATTTTGGAATGGCATTTCTTAAGGAGAACCTGACATAAGACCAGAAAAGCCAAAATTGCTGCACTTTTGTTGGCTTCTTGTAATCCCAGTAGAAATGGTTGTATGCCTACATAAGTCACTCACTGATGAAAACAAATTATAGGTTACAGTGGAAAGAAAGTGCCTAGAATAGCTGCATATGTTGTCACCTTAATCCATTCAGAGGAGCTGATTTTGCTTATGTGGAGCCAGGATAAGAACTTGCCAGCTGTTTCATAGCCAGTTGATGCATATTCTTTCCTGTGTCCATGGTAGCCCTCGGGCTTCTCAAACAACTCTCTGGCATAGAACAGCACTGAAATTAGAGCTGTGCAATGGTACGAAAAGCACTTGCCTGTACCTGTCTTGACTTATCATTGTCCTGAGTTCCAGTTCATTCTGTAGTGAAATGGGGTTAACTTCCAGTGTAAGCAAAATTCTTACGTGTTTTCACTTCCAAAAGCAATATACTGAAGATGGCTGCAACTGAGAGGCCTTTACAAAGCTGGTCTTCTATCAGTTTATGAACCATGCTTTTAAACCATCCACACATGCAAGCCTTTTATGGTCCTGTTTGCATAGATGTGACAGAACTTACAAAATCCATTTATATGTCATTTGGTACCTGTTATGTGGTCTTTACACCTTGATTTGACTGACAGTTCAAAAAAACAAGTATATGACTTTGGAACAAAAGAAGGAAATCTTTGCATGAAATGAACGAATAACATGACCTCGTTTCTAAGTGTATAAAAATGGGGAGATTAAAATCCTCCTACCTTCCTGAAATGTTCTCAGGCTTTATAGATCAAGAATGTGCTATGGAAATGTCAAATATTATGTGGGATGTTGCAATCTAGATAAAGTCACCCTGTTAGTCATGTATACCTGCAGGCAAACTCTTGTTCCTTTATCTGAAAGTTTCTGAGATGTCAGTATCTGAATCTATCCACATTTAACTACTACTAAGTCAGTGAGCCCCTTCAGAAGTTAATAAACTATTCCTGAAGATTTTCTTTAGCAAATGCAAGGCTTTGTTACTTTTAAAAGTAGCCTTCTTTCTATTTATTTATTTGTTTTAAACTCTGGCACTGACATATGTCAGATAAAAACCCAGTGAAGACAACACTGGTTTTCCCAGAGAGTAAAATCAACATAGTCAGTCCCTAGGTAGGACCAAAAAGAATATACTTACATTAACAGAAAATATAAGCTCTAGGCTTATATTTTACAAAATTTTACACTGGAATGCCATTGAAAATAATTTCCTTGAAGAGTCAATATTTGTAATGTTTAATGTTATCTAACTGTTCAGTTGTGTATCTCCAGAGACTAATACTCAGAAGTCATGTGTGTGTGCAAAATATCTATTTAAAAATACAGCTTGTTTTAGCTACAGAAAATCCAGAAAGACCAAAGGCAATTATTTTATATATGATCTCAAAGTAATCTTTTTTATGGCTGAAGATCAGCTTAGTTGTAATAGAAAGCAACTTTTGGAAAAAAATACTTACTCTGAGTTAATTACTGCTGCTATCATTACATTTTCTGAGGAAAGTTCACAGGTTTGAGTAATCTCCCCATACCTGTAAAATGAGGTTTTTTACTTAGATGTGCTTTTTCCTTGAAAAAAATTACGGTTTACTTGTAATTTATTACTGGCTTGTTATTTAAATACACTGATAGAACCTGTACAGTCACTAGTTTACTTTCCAGGTAAGTCTCCTGAATTCCTCATAGACCATAGGCCTTGGACAATTTAACTATTGTGCATATTTTAGTTTCTTAATCTATTGACCAGCATAGTAGTAATAATTTGCCTCTGCAATCTTGCGTTGTCTGGATTCACATCCACCTTGCAAACCCTGAATAAAAGGGTGTTTTTTATAAAGAGAAGGCATAATCCACTTTCTAAAGAGAAGAGATAAATTCTTCTAAGATCCACTTTTTAATTTTCTATTCCAGTACCCACTTGGAGAACTATTTTTAACTTTTTCAGGATTGCTCCATAGTAATACCAGCATACCTTAATTCAGATAGCTTTCTGACTGTGTCCAACAGGCTAAATCAAAATCAAAGGCTCAGCTGTGCCTTAGCATCCTAAAAATACAAACAAACCCCAAATCCTACCTTTAGTCTTCAGCCTGTTTAGCCTATTTTCTTTTTCCTCTCCCTTAAACTTCCTAGGCCTTGCAAAATCAGCTTGGAATACTGCCAAAAGAAAGGAGAAAAGCTTTGTTACCTCCCTCTTGGCCCGAAGAGTTTGATCATTTTTAAAGTACAAAAAGGATTCAGGCACAGGAATGTTCAGGGAACTTGCAACAGATAACAGCAGTAGAACAATTAGCTACATTCATCAAGATCACCTGAACTAGGAACAGCATGTCAGGCACAAATGTATCCACATCAAAAGAGAACATAAATCTCAATATGTAAGTTTAAAAGATTTGTAATATTTTCCTTTCATTCTACACTGTGATTAGTTGCTGGCACGGAGTTATTCCTTTCTGTTCCAGAATCTATCCCTCTTTTAAAAATTGTTTTTATTTTTATTTTATTTTTTCAGTCATTTGACTCCTGGCCCAGTGCCAGGAGAAAAAGGAAACACTACAATAAAGTAGTGCTCTAGCAAGTGGTGAAAATGAAAGTGCACTGAAGAGAAACTGTTACAATCAGGATATGACAGGGCTGGGCTAAGTTAAGAACATCTGTTATTCATTAATCTTGGGAGTGTCCAGATTTTTCCTCCCTTTCTGAAGTGCAGTGGTTATGAATACAGAATCAGTATCAGTATCCTAGTTGTGGTCATGTCAGTAAGAAACTCTTACGGTCATCCAGAAAAAGTTGTAGAATTATAGACTTATTTTTCCCAAATATGTCAGATTTGTCACAGTTTTTTAATGCCCATGATCAAATACCAAAGTTACCTTTAAAATAAACTTGTTTATTCATAATTCTGTAGTACTTACTGACAGATTAATAATACATCTTCCTTGCCAACTCTGACTAATAGTTTCCATGAGAATTCTATTAACTCATGACACCTTCCATCATATTTGCCTCTGAAATAGCAGTGTAGTAGTATTGACATTATGAAGATGAAACAGGCTGTTCTGAAGTAGCTTATCACCTCAGTAACTTCTTTGGGAAAACCATTTTAATAAGGAGGATTATTTTTATATCTCAGGAGCTGGAAAGTAGCATCAAAGCATTGTTTCTCATAGTATTTATTTTAAAAGGTAGGATGATCAACTGTCCCAGTGATTGCAGTATGATTTGTACCAAAATATGTAAACATCTTGAAATTCCATCTCAGTGTCTTTTTTTAGCAATTGAATATCTAGAACTACCAATTCAAGTAGCAACTACTTGTCATTTTCTTGCACAGGTCACATAGGAAACCAGTGTTAGAAATGAGAAAACATTTCAAAGATCACTATCTGCCACAGTGTAGTGATATTCCATACAGCAGAGTAGACATGACATGCTACACAAATAAATGAAGGGCACAAATATCTTCCTTATCAAAAGGGAGAAATAGCTGCACAAGAAATTTAAATCTGAAATAAACAAAGCACCATGGAGGCATTAATGTGTGCCATTTACTTGAATTAATGTGCTTATCTGCTGTTCATACAGAAAAGACCCTTCAACAAAATAGAATGAACCCACATGACTCTCTTGACAAATGCAGAGCAGAATAACTTTCTTATTAAAAAGGATGTAAAGTTCAGCACAAAGAAGGCAAAGACAAAAAGCATGAGAAATGCACCCTCAACAAAATGTTCATGTAAACTGGTAAAAGATGGATACTGAAGAAATATAACAATTTGAGAATATAGACACTTGCCCTGCATCAACAGCTCCAGAAGAATAACAGCTGGGAAGTGCTTGCTAGTGTTGCAGCAAGTGGCATCCCTGTCATTAAATATTTTTAAGATGGCTTTTGATTTTTTAAACAGGAAAAGCTCTATTAAAAGAAGAAGTGTTTTACTTGCTAAGAACTTCAGGTAATTGCACTGGGTTTGTCATTTAATACTCATTTAATTTTTATTTCATTATCTTTGTTCTCAGTATCTTTCCTTGTGATTTTCTCATACTGGAAACATCATAGTGCCTGGGACAGTAGAGATGCACATATGTACTAAATAGCTCCAGTTCCAGAAGGCAGAGTGTAGCCACAGCTCACTGACTTCATTTCAGTATGAAACTTGCCTGCCAACGTAAGGCACACCACTTTGAAGACTTTGGCTTTGCCTTTTCTGCCTACAGCATCACACAACAAGAAGTGCCTACTCATTTTTTGAGTTTCACACTGTAAAAGTAGATGCACTACTTACGCATTCTGTTTTGAGTTCTTGCTCTTCTCAGTTTCTGAGTCAAGTAAGAATTCCAGCACTTCAGTTTACATTTCTGTAGTGAATGTTAATATTATTTTCCCTTTTTTTTCTTCTTCAGATGTCTTTTAAAACCATAGCATTTACTGCAATACTAATTACTTCTCTTGTTACTCACATCAGATTCTGCTTGTGCTTGGAGTGCAACAATGAAATCAAGACTGTTGTCTGCATACAGTGAGTAGTCCAAATGTTCATCTTGCAATGAGATGGCTGTAGTTGTCTACTTGATGTAAGCTCTTGAACTTCATCCAGGAATTATGAAGGGGAGAGATAAGCAGAGAGGTTGAGGGGAGCAGACCATGCAGTCACAGGGGAAGCTCTTAAGTTACATGATTTAGTTATCTCAGAGATCTCTGAGACAGCACCTGGGAAGACTCTGTCAGGAAAAACAAACAAAACCAAGAAAAATAGTTGGCTTTAAATTACTCATGTAATTTTCCAAATCTTAAACAAGACATAAATACTGAGTAGATCTAATGGAACTGAAAACAAGCAAATATAATTGTGTTTTTTCTTTGGGGATGAAGGAGAAGATCCTTCCTAATTCCAGAGAAAATAAGATAATGTACTGATACCTTAGTGACACAGAGCTCCAAAAGCTTTCATCACAGTAGAGATGGTGGGGGGGAATCAATTGACTTAATATGACTTTAATCAGTTCTATAATGAGCATATAATTTCACCCTCTTGCAGTACAGAACATATTAATGACGAGTACAAGAACAAAAACAATGAAATTAAAGCAAAATTAAAACTGTAATTTCCTTTCCTTAAAGTGCTAAATGGAGAAGGAAAACTAAGACAGTATCTCAGAGCTTTCTAGCTGTTGCTTGATTAAAACAAAACAATACAAATATCCTGATATAATTAGCCAAGCATACAGCACATTAATTTTTTAAATCAAAACCTTTTTTAGTCGCTTTGGGTTTTTTGAACACTGATTTCATTATCTTAAAAAATCTCACATTTCAGCCCTTGCTGAAAATGTCAGTCTTGCTTCAAGGCAAATGAAGCAATGAGATGCAAGGGGCCTGTACACATAAAGAGAAATTTAAGAGGAAGTATTAGAGGGTGAAAATATTTTACAAGTGTTTATTAGTTTGGTACAGCTTAAAAGATAATAGACTTGGCTAACTGAATGTTCTCACAAGTCTTCCAGACCTAGAGAAAAGAGTCTTGAAGCATCTTATTCTTGTTGAATTTATTAACCCTAGATTGTTGACAAAATTAAAAAGGTACTTTTTCCTTACAACTGGTGTGACCAGTTACATAATTCATTTGTATTAAGAAAATACCTGTCCATGTGTAAATTTCTCTTTCACTCACCCATTGTCTATTGTCAGCAACATACTTTTTTTGTTGTGCTTCTTCTCCTTTAGATATAAACAAGGATGCCTAACTTCTGGTCAATATAGTAAGTGTGGGTTCTGTTGGAATGGTTCAGTGATATTGCTGTGTAGCGCTATTAGTATTTTCCCACAGATGGTATTTCCTTATAAATGTGTTGTATTATTACTTAACTAATAAATGTCACCTGAAGTATCATCAAGGAAGCAGAAAACTTTTCTTACACAAAGTCATCTGTCAGCCTGTGCAATATTGTGATAAAGCTCTGGCCATCTAAGCTGTTACTCAAATCTTTGCAGTAACAACTAGGATAGAAATGAATTTTCCCAAGCTGTATTGCTTGAGGCAACACTAACACCTGCCACGTCATAACTATTGTCCCCAGCATAATTCTCCTCCTTCTCAACTCCCCACAAGTAAAGACACTCTCTACTAATATTCAGTGAAACAGGTTTATGATAGGCAGCATCACATTCCAGTTCAGAAAAAAACCCAGACTACATACACACCTGCCTATTTGTCCCAACTTTCAGTAGTGCATAACTTAATGACTTCTTTCACATCCCCATAAATCTCTCACCTGCAATCTACATGAAGATTAAAAAGATGTTTTGCTAGCAATAGTTTTGATAAATATTAAAAATCACTGAAGTAAGTAAAATCAAAAGTTATATAAACACTCATCACAAATTTTCCTGAAAGTGACAAATCTCTTCGGAACATTCACTTTGCTATTATGGAGAGGAGGGGAATTCCCCTTTTCTCACAGTTACACTGCTTTGATTTTGACCTACGGAAATTATGCTGACAAGAATTACAAATGATTTGACAGCACTTGGTCTCTTTTGTATTTGGAGAGTGGAAAAGGGAAAGAAGGAAAAAACAGAAAGTATGCATGAAAGCAAAAGAAGCAGAACCACCTAGAAAAACTCTAAAATTGAGAAGTAAGACAAATAGATTAATGTACCTGCAAGTCTTTTCTTGCTAGTGTGCAAAGTTTGATTGTGTTTGCTAGGTTGTAGTAAGGGAGAAGGTGAGAGCTACCTCTCTTTTTTGGAACACTTACCACTCACTAGCGAACACTCCTGTCACCTTGTATGGGATATATTGAATTCAAGTGACATAGCTGACAAAAGGAGTTATGTAGCTTCATGTGCCTGTGTACTTTATTGCTTACATTAGCTTCTGGGAAAGAGAAAAAGGGATCTCATTGGGCTGTAAATCTTCACTGACACTCCTCATGACATTGTCTTCTTATATTAGGGAAAGTAAAGTTGACATGTGGCAGCTGCCTACCTTGAGTATGGCCAACACTGAGATGTTTCTGATGCTCAGCTTTCTGACACCTCTCATAGCAGACAGTTAGAATTCAAGTATGGTCTGAAAAGAACAAATTTGCCAGTACACCTTCTCACAGACAAGCTTGACTTCTCCTTATCCACACCACTGTAGGAAGTTGAAGGTAAAAGTTTTAAATTCTTTGCAGATTCATATTAAAAAAAAGGTCTTGGACTGAAAAAACATCAAAGCAGAAACCTCTCTGTCATTCTCTTGGATAAAGCAATCTGCAAAGGTTGCTGACAGAACCTTACTATCTATCTCTATTTGATTCGCCTTGCAGTGGCAGATCTAACAGCTGCCAAGTCACAACACTGCCTCTTACCAGTTCTCATGCTATGTGTCAGAAGGTGTAAGTTAGGCTGATTTATATACCACGGGGACATCAGGAAGACCTCCAGCTACCAACATCATGAGTGTTGTGGCTAGATTGGGCAAGTTATCAAGAACACCAATACTGCTGGTTTTAAGCCTGTTGAGTCAGAATTAATAGACTGCATTTGTAAAGCTGGGACTTTTTCTGCTTTCCTTTACTATCCCGGCAGTGTGATGCCATCATTCCCAGCTGACTATGTAAAAATGATACAGGTAGAAAAAACCAACAAGAATTCAGTACAAAAAGCACATTTCACCATTAATAAGTTTCTGACCATGACCTGTCTCTGACGGCACAGAAGATACTTTTATCTCTATATCCACATCTGACAGACTACTTCATAGTTCTATTTGTGGTCTCAAGTGTCCTGGCTTATAGTGAGTTGGTTTGGAATGAATCAAACTGAGTAACTGCAGTATTACTGAAACTCTTTTTCACAGCTACCAAGGTCAACATCTTCCTGTTATCTTGTAGGTCTGGGTGGAATAAGACTTTCCTTCCTTGTTTAAGGCCTCAAGACATGTCTTGCTTCTTACGATGTACTCATTTACTGGTAAGATCTAGAAAAGCAGGAAATTAAGAGGGCTGAAACTATGTAGCCCTGTTCTATCAAATGAAAGGGGATTGATAGAAAATTATTGGACTCTCGCACATACCTATTAGCAAATTTATTATTTCTACTTGAAAGTGGAGACTACTGTGTTACTAATGCCATTAGTTCTGCTGCAGAAGCATACTGTTATGCATGCCATAAAGTTTCATAAATGTATGGCATTACAAGTATAACAATTTGACATCTGTTCAATTTAAAGCATATTTGCAAGTGATCACACAAGCCAGAGAGATTATCCATCTTTCTTTCGGATATTATATTTGCTAGGAAAGCCAAGAATAAATGTATCCTGTGCATAGAGAAAGGCTGTCACTTGTATCAACAAGTCAACACAGAGTTATTTCCTGATAGAACTGTCTGCTTAAGCTATGCCTGTACAATGCTACTGAAAGCAAACCAGCATTATCTATGTGCAATGCAGAGTTCTCATCCAGAAGATGCAGTATCATCCACACCAGGAAGATTAAATACTGCATATGTTTATCAAGAACATTTGAGTTAGACCAATTAATGGCTAACCTAAAGACTCTGTATTATGCTTAGAAAACAGTTTTAGCAATACAAATGCTCACATAACAGGTTTCCACTGCACCAGTAACCTCTCATAAGTGCTATCCACATTCTATTATTTGGACATGGCCTCTCTTGTTTCCACTCATTCCAGCTCCCTAGGTGCATTCTCTTAAAATTAATGGTCTCAACTTATTTCTTGCATTAGAGAGGAAATGGAGATTCTGAATGAAGTTGGCAATAGCATTCTATACATATGGAAGTCTAAAGAGATTTTGAAGAGGAAAGAAACATGCAGTAACAAAGGCAAGAGGGAGTAAATGGAATGAGAGTGCTCACAGTGCAAAAATGCAAAACACAGGACAAATAATACAAAAAAAAAAAAAAAAAGAAAAGAGGTAAAATAGGGTAAAAATCTAATACATATGCAATTTTCTCAAACCAATTTGCTTGTCTCAGTGACTAACATTACCTCTCTGCCAACAATGATTGGTGGGTATTTGCAAGTCCAGGTAAAGTTGTGTTTTATCATTTTTTGTTTCAATGTTTTACAGAACAAAATGTTGTCATTATAATAAGGCAAAGGTGAGCAGTGTACAATATTCATTTTCGCCTTTCATATTTCGTCAATTAAGAACTCTCCAGGACACAATCACATACACCATGTCATTATAACTCTCACCACAGCTTGGAGCACTCAGTCATTTACAGGAAAATCCTTACCACCTTACCATGGAGTAAATAGAGCTAAGAATGCTTTATGCTTGATTTGAGATATTACAGAACATATTCCAGGTATGCTTTCAACAAACTCAACCAAGCTTTGCTTTGTACAGTTGCTGCATGTATATTTCATGTATATATAGATATACAGTGGTGAATATTTCAAAAAGCAGGATTCACTTACAACAAGGGAGATGTGATGTACTCATTTGATCTACTTTGGTAAAATTATTTTCCATCACAAAATTTGCAGCAATGTTAATTTTAAATATTTAATACTATGCAGACATCAAATTTTTTTTTTTTTCTTTGAAAAATACTTAGTTGTATCAGTTTAAAATTATGACACTAAGGCCAGAATTGTTTAAATTAGGTTTAACATGGTCTAGGAAGTTTTTACTACAGCTAATGCTTTTTCGGCATGCTGTATATGCTACATACTCTATGCATTTTTAAGAACAAGCCTAGTTATAAAACCTGGTCCATAAAAATAACATATGAAACTACATGTCCCCAGTGATTCGTTGTACAGTTTGTCTGAATTTAGAATCCAGAAGATGCACACAGACTTGCATCCATACACAGACACAAAACTGACTATGCTGGTAATTCTGTGTAATTACTTGGTTCTTTCTTCTTCTATCATCCTTTCCCCCTTCAGCAAAGTAACAGCAAAATGGAACTCTATTTTGCTGATAACTTTTGAAACAGAAGGTGAAATGTCTGAGTCTATAACCTGGAATTAAGATTCAGTGTCTTTAATATTAGTATTTGACATATTAATCATCACCTCTATTCAGTAATTCTGATGGGGCTTTTAAGGACAGCTAAAGAAAGTGGGCTTGTAAGATACATGTACAGATATGAATTGTTTCTGGTTGCATTTCCAGTTGGCTAGTGTGAGCCAACTCTGGTCCAGAAGCCATATGCAGACATATTACCAGCATTATGCAGACATACACTGTGGCCAGAATAGGTATTTTCTCTGTTGTATTCTAACAGGGAACTTAAAGACTGTATTAAAGATGCATTTGCTCAGACACTGTACTACATATGACTCCTGGATGAAGGTTAGGTTGCACTTATTCACTTTGACTTTCAAGCAGAGGAAACTAATGTAAGTATATTTGTCCATGTCAATCTGCATGCAGTTTCATAAGACCAAGTTAAAAGAATCATTATATTCCTTTAATCGCACTGGGTAACAGAAACTAGATTTTTAGTAACAGTTTCCCACATCATTCACATATTTTCTGGTTGTGTGACGTGAGTCTTTCTAGGATGTTATCCAGTTTTAGTCTGAAGAAAAAAATGAGGAATATTTCCTGCATGAAATGTTACTTCCCCAATAAAATTTTAACACTATACCACATATGACTAAAAGCCTGAAGCCTTAGATCCTTTATTATTTTCCTGGTTAGACTAAAAGTGCTTCTAGCAGAAACAGGTCTCCTATAAGTACCTACATCCTGTGTTGAACTCACCACTTAACCCTTAGTCTGTGTTGACTAGCCATTAGCAGCAGGCACTGAAGACAAATGGTCACTATCAGCTATCTACAGAATAATCCCTCCCTATGCTGAACACGAGAAGTGTTATTGAAGGACATATAACGTTTCTTAAACATAAGAAGAAACTATTCCAAAAGTCAAAGGTTTCTATTATCTGATTTTAAAAGGACACATAGATAAAAATCTGAACATTTTGCACAACCAAAATATTACTAGGGTTGGGAAGGTTCCTTGATATACAGGCTAGATCTTTGTCCTAAATATCTATTACTGGTAGCCAAAACTCATTAAACAAAAATAGATAACTCTTCATCTACTTCGGAGTACAAAGTGTTTATACATAGCTTATCTTTAACCAGTGCCTTTTTTATAGTCTCCTTTCATCTTGCTTCCTCAATCTCATGCTACCATTCCACATTTTATATAGAACACTGATAGAAGAGACCACATTCATTTTCCAGCCACAGGTAAAAAAATGTTTGCTTATTACTGAAGAACAAATAGGAAAGAGAGTAAAGAAAAGAAGTTTTTTATAGGATGTTTCTCCATTGCCTCTTCATTAGTTCAACCCTTCATTGAAATTAATGTCCCAAATAAATATTAAACCTTAATGCTTGGCTTAAATGAAAGAAATAAATAAATACCAGAAACTTGCTTTCTTCTTCAAAAAATGCAGACAACACACTTTTGCAAATTGGCACTCACTGACAAACACCATTCTCCTCAGGCAAGATTGAAATAATACAGCTAGATAAATGTAGCTGACCTGCAAATGGAGTTTGTGTACCCAGGCAGTGAATAAATAAAGTAATCACTGAGTAGTAGAATGTCATATTAAACCTAGGAAATCATTACAATTTAGCCCTTTCCTTCCAGAAATTAAAACCACAAATGTATCATCACTGAAACATTAAAATATCAACTGTTGTCAGAAACACCTTTTTTTCTCTCTGAGACGAGTACTGTATATTCAACATAACCAAATCATTTGGTTATGGAATCAACAGGAGCTGTCAAATAAAATGCTGTCTAAAGCCTTGGCTCCCACTTCTGCTCCTCCCTTGTCCTCTGTGCATCACCCTCAGCAAGCCCAGCCTCTTGCCAGGCCCAGTGCACCCCTGCGGTGGTCAAGGAAGTCCAGCTCAGCCCCACGACCCACCTGCCTGCTCCTGTCCAGGCCCTTCTGGGGACCCGGCTGCCCCTGCGGCACCACAGCCCTGGCAGCTGGCAGGCTGCTGCCCCAAGAGAGCTAACAGGGGCCGAGAAGGCTGCAGGACCCTTAGAGACAACAAGAGGCCCTGGGGCCCTGGCACATTTCTTGATTTCTACCTCAGCGAGGTCTCCTGTTTAGCAGAGAATTATACTCAAACAGCCTTACAGCTGTGGGAAGCCATAACTCCCATTATTACATTCCCCTCCAGTAAGTTGCTGTCATTAACTAGCAAAACAAAAATTACCATTACTGCGTTGTACATTAATAAACACTGGGGTAAAATTCCTTTCTTCATGCTGCTGTCCATTTCTGAGACATTTTCATTTCATTTCTCCCTCTACACGTATATATTTTAGCCACTTCTGGCGGGAGAGGCTGGAAATCATCCAGCAAAGAGTAGAATTATTTCACAAGCAGGGAAAGACCAATTAGGTTAAAAGCAGTTGGAAAGGATACTACTACCTCTTGGCTAAAAAAAAACCCTAAACCAAACGAAACAAACACGATAAGAAAAGGGTTCAAAACCCAGACCCTAATTTTCCTGCTATTATCTGCCTGAACTGCCACCTTCTTCAGTCTTTCATCATTGTTCTGTTTGGCTGTGGACCTTAAATGTCCTCTTACCTCCACATTTAACATAACAGGTGAAGAAACTCAAGTGGTCAAGCAAAAAATGACTGGACAAAGTTAATTAATGTCTCTTTGATTACTCTACATGTCTTAATACATTTGTAGATGATGAAGTGATCTATCATTTAAACTATCCATGTGAATGAAAATTATGGCAGAATGCCATATGACTTCTGTTTCCTGTGATTGTGTGATACATTTCTTCAGGTTGCTAGTGTTAGTGTGTAACAACAGACTCTCCTAGAATGAACAAATAAGATATCATCAGCTACTCTGTCAGTAAACCTGTGGGAGAACATATATCCATTATTTATGCCTCATAAAGCTACACAGAATTTATTTTGTAGAAGTCTGGTAATTACGTTTGTCAAATCCGGGTTGTAAGATCAGTTCTTTCACAATTTCTCAATCCAAGCACTGTGCAACAGCCTGCATCTCCATATCACAAGTTATGTGAGCAGCTAGAAAACTTGTCAAAGATCTACACTCCCTTTCCAGGCCATTAATGAAGCCTCTGTCTTGGCCTTGCCTAACATTATTGTAAATATTATTGTATGTGCAGTAATTTCAAAACCCTCGGATTGTGCAGAATTGCAGAGATTCCAGTCCATTGGAGTAGCAAATGTAGTGGGAGTGAAAGATGCTACATCAGAACCTCAGAATGTGATAGGGTCCATTTTCATATTTCATTTTTCATGTATGCAGGTGAAGAAAATTTTACCCTGTGGGAACTGTGAAGTTAAATAAAGTATATTCAGGAAAAATTTTACAAGTACCAGATGGAGAAGGAGCAGAAGGCACCAGTCACTCAACAGTATCATAGAATGAGGACATAGCTTATTCCAAACTGCCCCTCTAACAGTTTTATTCCAAAGGTGACACAGACCACTCCACAGGAAATAAGAGGATGGAAGCTTTTTCTAAAATGCTTGGTTTTGACAGGAGAAAGGCTGCCACTTTAACATTCAAGAAAAATGCAGGGTTGTGGGGAGTTTTATTTGTTTGGGTTTTGTTTTGTTGTTTTGGGGTTTGGGTTTTGTTTTGGTTTTTTGTTTTTAATTTTAGAAGAATTGTCATGGTTTAACCCCACCAAGGAACTGAGCACCATACAGCCAGTCACTCAGTCCCGTCACAGGGTGATGGGGGAGAGAATTGCAAAAATAAAACTGAGAAAACTCATGGGTTGAGATAAAAACAGTTTAACAGGTAAAGAAAAAGCCATGTGCATAAGCAGAGAAAAAAAAGGAATTCATTCAGGTTTTCATGGCAGGTGTCCAGCCATCTCCAGGAAAGCAGGGCTCCATCATGGGTAACAGTTATTTGGGAAGACAAACACCTTCACTCTGAATGTCCCTCCCTTTCTTCTCCCAGCTTTATATGCTGAGCATGACATTACATGTTGTGGAATTTCCCTTTGTCAGTTGGAGTCAGCTGTCCCAGCTGTGTCCTCTCCCTGTTTCTTGTGCAGCCCCAGCCTACTCTCTAGCAGAGAGATGTGAGAAGTAGAAAAGGCTTTGACTCTGTTTAAGCACTGTTCAGCAATAATGAAAAGGTCTTTGTATTATCCACAATGTTTTCAGTACAAATCCAAAATATAGCCATAGCCACAATCCAAAACATGAGCAACTGTGAAGAAAATTAACTCTATCTCAGCCAAAGTCAGTACAGGAATGTTAAGAGGAAATAAGGCAGTCAAGCAGGAAAGAATTTTATGCCCAATAAAACAGACAGCTGATGGAGAACACTGGGGATCTGAAAACGATTCTATAACTGAGGCTTCTATCCATATAGGAGAAAAATCAGGCATTGAACATGATCACATGAACTGACAGTGGTAGGGAGTATCAGATGGATTTTTTTTTCTCAGGATCTATCGCCAAAATTTGCACGTGTGCACAAGGACAAACTCTTCCAAGTATGGGCAAAACAGGGAGTAGGAACAATTAATTTTTAAAGACCTATTTACCATTGGAAACAAAAAAGCAAGTACAGATATCCTGGAAGAACTCACTGCTACAGTGCATTTCTTTCTAGTGCAGGGTAGCAATGATGGAAAATTAAACCTCTGAGGTATTTTTTGTCATGAGCAATTTTTCTTTAAGTTGAAAACAAGCTTTCAGGCCACCTTCACACACTTTTGCTATAGCCACAAATGCAAAGACAACAAATGAAGACACTGCATTGATCTGCTCCTGTATTTTACGAGAAAAAAAACACTTTAATATTCACTGGGGACAAAGAAGTGATAAAAAAAAAAAAAATAAAAAAAAAAATGGAACAAGAGAGAGTATTTTCAGGAAATGCAGGCTAAAGCAGCCTGTGTTGCCTCTGAATTTGTGTATTTACATGAGTAATAGCTGCTCACTAGATTTCATGTGAGGAAAAATGCTTAGGAGTGTTCACACCAAGTGATGCAAAAAAGCTAAACCAGAAGAAAAGTAAGTTATGTGTAAATTATTTTCAAGTGCTGTAAATGATTGGTTCTGAAATCAGCAGCAGGATGACAGAAGTATTTGGTTTTTATAGTGTTAATTTCCATGCATTTGGGATGATAGCCACATCTCACAGTTTAAAAGCTTTGTCATGGGGCTAAGGTAAAGCAAATTCCAGTTTAAGTCTCACATTATAAAGTCTCTCTCATTACACAGACCTCCTTCTATATCCAAGAATCATATAAGCAGTTAGGGAGGCACACATACTTCTTTCCTGGATGGTAGGAACTGTTAAACTGCACATAACCTCTCCTTGACAGGTATCTTCTACAACTGCTAAAAACATTGGCCACATTTAGGCAAACACAGTGTTGTAGTGTTGTAGCCTTGGACAGCTGGGATTTAATACTCAGAATTACTCCAAGTATATGAGTCTTTCTAGGTACAGAGTTCCTGTGGGTGCTTCATGGCAAGGCAGTCCGGGATCATGCCTCAACCACTTCCCAAAATTTTCTTAGCAAGGGATGCAGAAATACACCACTTATTCTCCTGGAGAACAAGTCTTATGAGGAGCAGCTGAGGGAACTGCAGTTGTTAGGCCTGGAGAAAATCAGGCTGAGGGGAGACCTTATTGCTCCTTACAACTACCTGAAAGTACTCAGCTGCCTGTTATTGTGTCCTATCTTACACTTTTTTTTCTTTTCTTTTTTTTTTTTCTTTTTTTTTAGGTAATAAGTATGAGGCAAACTAGAGAGAGTTCTAAAAGCAACTGATTTTTAGTGGAGACAAGAAGGGTGATGTTTCTAAAGAAATGTTATTAAAAGAGCAGCACCAAATTCTGAACCTTAATGCTGTTTGATATTAGGCATCCTAGTTAAACAGAGAACAGTATCTGAAATAGACTGCAGAAAGTACTTGTAAATAAAGTGATATGAAGCCCTTCAGCTGGCTGCTATACTGAATGTCTTTAAAGGTGTGTCCCTTTCAAATACAAATATATTCCAGATTGTGGGATGAAATTGAGTTAAGAGAACTTCAGGGACATTATTGAAAAAAACCATCACAATTGGATGAGGAAGTGTAAAGAAGACTCTCACAGTGGCAAGACAGTGGTTCACGATTTGAGTGCCCAGCATAGATTAAAAAAAAATTAAATTCTCTTACAGGGATGTGGAATAGAATAAAATTAAGAGTAGAAATGGACATAAAGAAAACTAAGAACCTTGCACAGGCAAAAAATGATCAAGAAACAAGTAGTCCTATGCAAAACCATCCTTACTTAGAGAATTATGCTGTCTGAAAGCAAATGTAGGGTATTTGATTCCTGGACGTGAACAGATGATCTCTAGAGGTCCCTTCCAACCTAAACAATTCTGTGAGTGTGACTTTAATCATTCCCTGTGGACATGCATTTTGCTTTGGAGATGCAGCAGGATACACAACTGTATAATAGAGAATAAGTTATATTATGATCATTTAGTCACATGGAAAATTAAACACTGACATGTATCTCTATCTAACTGCTCATGCATGAAAGAAGACTATAAATAGCCACAAATTAATTAAAATGGGAACTTAGGTGAATCTTAAGCAATACTTTAATGGATTTCAGATGTTAAAATCAGAGTAGCTGATATTTTTTCTGCTTATTTCTGTGGATAAATATATGGATGAATCATGTAAATTTGCTGATTAAGGGTTAGTGCCCATCTTTGTAAGGGCTCAAACTATGCTTTGGCATAGCATTTGAGGTGGTCTTCATCAAAGGCCTGAGTGCACCAACAGGGCCTAATTGTCCTGACCAGCCTGTACCAGCCTTGTTCTTCAGTATTCCTGTGCAACTTCTCTCTCCCATCACAACCCTTGGGGTCTGCCCTGCTACAGTGCACCCTGAACCAGGGCTTCTGTGAAAACAACTCAGCTGTGAGAAAAAACTGAGAGAAGTCCCACCTTGAGCCTGTGCACCCTACAGCTTCAGCTCAATAAAAGTTCATGGCTTGGCCCCTGGTCCTTGCCTGAGCTACACTAGGCATGCCATGCAGCCATGTATCTTGCCAGTTCTAGGCTTTCTTTGTTGACTGACCCCCTGGCTTGACCCTGGACTCTCATGGGACAGTGCCCTTGTTAGGAATGTGCTGCCTTGCAATCAGCTCATCATCTCTTCAGGGGCAGCTTCCTCCCTGCCCTCTTAATAGTTTTTGTAGTGGAGAGAAGAAAAGGCAAAATAAATCTAGGATCTAGACACCTGTCTGTTAAAAAGGTGCATTTCTATAACATTTAAGTTTCCTTACAGTTGATGTAAATGTTGTTTCAATTCCAAAATCTGTAGCCAACACTTTCAAAAGAATGGAGATTTCTTTCTTTATTCCTGTTCTAGACTATAACCTTTATCCTTACTATCTATGTTTTCACAAGTTCTAGTCATGGGCTAAAATGACTCTTGTTCATGGAAAGTAAGTATAGAAATTAATGTCCATGGAATCACAAAGGAACTGTGTAAGTGGACTGTATGACATTATCACAGCTATTAAAGAACTATGTAGAAGATTCACAGATTCATCTACTTTTTCAGGAAACCCAAAGTCATTCCTTCTTAATTGGATTGACTATTTTAATTATGTATTACTCTGAGAAGTTTACTGTTTTTGATGTATTTTAACTGCATGATTGTGAGGTAACTAGAAGGTTTTGTTGAACAGCACCAAAATAAATTAAATGCATCCTTATTAAACTGTTACCTCTAGTGATATTTATTGAAAGCTTCATTGGGTCTAATCATGACTCTCCCTGTAGGTTTGTAGTTGACAATGAATCACAGTATTGTTTCCTTGGTTAAAAGATGCCTGCAAACTTCTATTGTTTGGCAGCAGATATTATTATTGTGCTTCTAATATTCACCTAACTGAACTACCAACTTGAGGTAATAACAATACTTTATTTTATTATATATTTTATGCCATATACTAAGGACGCCACTCCTGGTGTTTCTCTTTCACTAATCAGTTCTCAAGATTAATTATCATAAGGGATTTTTCTTATGGTAAAATAAGTCACAAACAGTACATGGGCAAACAGTAGGCAGAATCAGGAACTGTGTTCAATGAACATCAACCCTCTATAGTTTAAAAGTAATAAGAAAACCCCCTTGTGTTTATAGGTATATGATTTTTTTTTACCCTTCTCTAAGGGTCTAAGTTTAATGCATGAAACACATAGATATATTTCAGTATTTAGAAATGCTTCTGAAGTATGAGGAGCTTCCAATTTTATGTTCTGAGATACAAAAGTTGAGCTGTGGTTAAGAATAGTAAATATTTTTTGCCTTTGAGATTGATTATCTTACAGGAAGAAAACCTTCACATCATTTCTCTACTGGTGTTTCTTCCTGCCATCCTGTCAGAAAGACAAAATTTGCTTTCTCTCAGGGAAATAGCCATGAGATCAATCCACCACATATCTTGCTGTTCCTTACAGGTAGATCCTGTCAATATGTGTATGGGTCTCTTGCCTCTTCATGTTCTGTATTTCCACAGCTGCTTATGTTTGCTGCCTTTGAAGCCCTTGCTCTGTTCTCTATCTTTTTTCACAGTGATTCTTCTTACATTGCAAATGACTGCAAAATCAGGGCAAAGTGCAGAACATTTGGTGGTCCATTTTTTGTCAGATCAGCGTATGAAAGAAAACTTCATGTGTAATGTCTTGCCCACATATCATTATAATTCAGACAATGTCCATGAGTCTTGGCACCTGTGGGCTAAATAAACTGTATTTATATGCTAATCATAAATGAGGTTACACACTTGCTGAAGAGCAAAGTACATTATGTGTTTTTAAATATGCATAATTAAGTCAGCCAGTGTGAATGTGTAGACTTCAGTGACAGTAGAAAAAGACAAATTAAGAAGATGCTATGTGAAATTTTCTGGGCAAAGTTTTAATCAGATTGGTTCAATTGAGAAAGTACAACCTTATATGCATACTCATACTATCTGCCTTCCTACAGTCACCTGTTAAGGAAGTCGGATTTGTCCTCAGAAGCTCTCCTGGAGCAGAGGTAGAAGAAGTTTGGACCTGATGTGCCTCTATATGGTACACGATACACCATGTGGGGAAATAAATCCCAAACTGTATGATGTAACCCATTTGACTAATAAAAATAAAATCAGTTAAAGGCAAAGGAAAGGGACCTACTAGAAAAACAGTTGATCCAAGTTTTCTGAGTGTAACACTAACTATATAACAAGGTAACTCTATATATAACTATATAACAAGGTAAATCATAGCATAGTTGGAATACTTCCTGGTAACCACAGGGTAAATCTATAATGGTTCGTTAATTTATGCTGTTTTCAGATCTAACAATTCCTCCTAATCCATTGTCCTCTCCCCTTTCCTGTGTGTAGGGATCCTGTTTATATCTCTTCTGGAAGAGTGAGTCTCTAGATATAAGCATATGAAAGTGCACTCTCGTTCTGCCCGTGACAGGGAAATGAAATTGCTGTAGTAAGACGATTTATGGATTTTGCCAAGTTTAGCTGCTTTGCTGCATATATCTGACACAGAGGTTTTCACCCTCATCCTCCCCTTCCTTCCTTTGTTTTAATGCAAGATGGAGGGAAATTATATAGAAAAGGATGTCATAATCCCTCAGATGAAAGGAGAAAAATTCCAGGGGACCACCAAAAATGGAATTGTACATACAAAGATTCACTCTGTTATTTGTTCCTTGCAATAGTGTTAGAAGTCATTCCATGATAATATTTTTTTATAGTAAGAAATCTTACCATGCAGCAAATCACTAGAGGCTCACTAGAATATATAGATACTTTCATACCTTTTATAGAAGCTCTGTGGCCTCTGAATCCTTTGTACTTTTTGGTCTGAAACTTTCAGATACATTATACAAACATTATGTGAAACCTAAGCAGGGATTTTTGTTTTATTTTTGTGTTTGTTTGTTTTTCCTTAGAGGACCAACACACTGAAAACTATCCGTATGGATTAAATCCAACACCCATGTTATCAGAATAATCTGAACCTGAACTCATCCTCTAATATTCATGTGTAGTGCAATGGACTCACTCATGGTGTTGTACAAGAAGTATTTTGCTCAGCTTTAGGATATCAGATTCCAAAAATATAAATAAACCCAGGATTATTATAGATATTGTTTTAGAAATAAAGAAACCAAACCAAAGACAGTTGTGACCACCTATCCGTGTGGTGGAAGTAGTACTCAGGTTTCCTGAGCAGCACTAGTTGAATGGTTGTCTGTTCTTGAAGAAAATTCTACTGTCTAAGAAGGCACACTATGTTTTGCAAGAATAGAAGGAATTGCAAGAATTTCCAACTATGGAGACATAAAATTCAAATCAAAACTATGGAAATGTTTCACTAGAAGCTTTGCTTAAACAAAAAAAATTAATGTGGGAATCTGAATTCTCAGGATTCCAATCTCAACTAGAGTTCCTAGTGCTTCTAATTTCCAAGCTACTCCCCATACGTAATGCAGGGGAAAAGGAGTGAAGGCTAACAGTGTTTGATATGTTCTGAATATAGACTTCATTAAGGAGGGTATAAATACAGTAACTTGTACTTGCATAGTATCATTAAAATTGCCTTGTTAGCAAAATCTCTGCTATATGTGATAAAGTCTTGATTAAAATGAAGAATTTTGATGCAGAAAATGTGTTAATCACCTGAGAGACATTTATTGTATAGTAGATATCCCTAGACATTAACCCAGTAGGATTTCTTGATCTTCCATATTGCTGCAGGAACTTACAGTATGCCCTTGATACATAAGTTGTCAAAGTTTCATTATATTTAGTTCAGTAACACTTGAGGATTGCTGAGAGTCAACTTTTAATCTTAAAAAACAAAAAGGTACAGTTTTTACTTTTGTGTCAGCCATCAAGTCTAACTACGTATTACCAGAGAAGATTCTCAGTGTGGTAATTTGTGGCACCAGGAGTTATACTTCAGAGTGAGGAGAAAACAATTATCAACAGCTATTTTGATTTTTACTACTGAATTAATGACTAAATATATCTTGATTTTTACCAATGTATTGTGCTGTTTTCATATATATGTTAGGTAGGCAGCCCAAAGGTTGAGAGAACATATTGCAAAATTGCATTTAAACTACATGTAGTGAGGATGGTACCAGCTGAAGAAAAAGAGTAATTTGATTTATAACTGCCTGTCCTTAAAATAATCCCGAGAGTGGAGGACAGAAGAAAATATGCTCAGGTCCCCTGTGATCTTTGACATATTTCTCTGCTCTACTGTGTTGATACTGAACTCAGCATTTTGTATAGCATCTTGGAGTCCCTTTTCTATTGAATCACAGAATCAAGGAATCACGGAATTGTCAGAGTTGGAAGTGACCTCTAGAGATCATTTAGTCCAACTCCCCTGTTAAAGCAGGATCCCCTAGAGCACATTACTCAGGACCGAATCCAGGCAGGTTTCGAGTATCTCCAGAGAAGGAGACACCACAACCTCCCTGGGCAGCCTGTTCCAGTGCTCTGTCACCCTCACCGTAAAGAAATTTTTCCTAATATTTAAATGGAACTTCCTATATTCCAGCTTGTGCCCCTTGTCCTGTTACTGAGAACTACTGAAAAGAGTCTGGCTCCATCCTCCCTGCACCCACCCTTTAGATACTTACAGGCATTGATAAGCTCTCCCCTCAGCCTTCTCTTCTCTGGGCTAAACAGTCCCAGTTCTCTCCACCTTTCCTCATAAGGGAGATGCTCCAATCCTCTAATCATCTTTATCACCCTCCTCTAGACTCTCCCTAGTAGTTCCCTGTCTCTCTTGAACTGTGGAGCCCAGAACTGGATGTAGTATTCCAGTTGTGGCCTCACCAGAGCAGAGGGGGATAATGACCTGTATTGACCTACCGGCCACAAACTTCCTTATGCACCCTAGGATTCCATTGGTCTTCTTGGCAGCAAGAACACACTGCTGGTTCATGGATAATTTACTGTCTACCAGAACTCCCAGATCCTTCTCCTCAGAACTGCTTTGCAGCAGGTCCACCCCTAACCTATACTGGTGCATGGGGTTCTTCCTCCCCAGGTGCAGGACTCTACACTTTCCCTTGTTGAACATCATTAGGTTCCTCTCTGCCCAGCTCTCCAGCCTATCCAGGTCATACTCCATGGCAGAACAGCCCTCTGGAGTGCCCCCCCCCCTGCCAGTTTGGAGGATTGTTGAAGACTGTTGCTGAGGATACATGCTGTCCCCTCATCCAGGTCACTGATGAATATGTTGAACAAAAGCGGACCAATTTTTGACCCCTGGGGGACACCACTGGCTACAGGTCTGCAACTTGACCCTCATCCATTAATCACAACCCTATGAGTTCTGTCACACAGCCAGCTCTCAATCCCCCTCACTGTCCACTCATCTAGCCAACAGTCCCTCAGTTTTCTAATGAGGATGTTATGGGAGACAGTATCAGAAGCCTTGCTGAAGTCAAGGTAGATGATAGTTGCTGCTCCCCCTCATCCAGCTAAACACTTATGTCATCATAGCAGGCTAGCAGATTATTCAAATAATTTCCTGTTCTTCAATGTGTTTAGAAATGACATCCAGAACGAGTCTCTCCATCACCTTCCCAAGGACAGAGGTGAGACTAAGTGGCTGTGATTCCCTGGGTCCTCCTTCTTGCCCTTTTTGAAGACTGCAGTGATATTGGCCTTCCTCCAGCTCTCAGGTAAATCTCCTGTTCTCCATGACCTTCCAAAGATGATGGAGTGTGGCTCAGCAATAACATCTGCCAGCTCTCTCAGCACTTGCAGATGCATCCCATCAGGGCCCATGGACTTATGAGTGTCCAGCTTGGCTAAGTGGTCTCTGACCTTGTCCTCCTCTGCTGAGGGAAAGTCTTCCTCTCTCCAGACCTTTCCCCTTGCCTGCAGGGTCTGGGATTCATGAGGGACAGCTTTAGCAGTGAAGACTGAGGCCAAGAATGTGTTCAACAATACTGCCTTCTCTGTGTCTTCCACCACTACAGACCCACCTCATTTATCAGAGGGCCTCCATTTTCTCTAGTCTTCCTTTTTCTATTTATATACTTTAAAAACCTCTTCTTTAACTGCAGCGGCCAAGTCAAGCTCTGCTTGAGCTTTGGCCCTTCTAATTTTCCCCCTGCATAGCTTCACTACATCTTGGCATTCCTTATAAGTTGACAACCCCTTTTTCCAAAGACTGTAAACTTTCCTTTTCTTCCTGAGGTCCAGCCAAAGCTCTCTGTTCAGCCAGGCTGGTCTGTTTTTCTGTTGGCTCGTCTTTTGGGACCTGGGGATGGCCTGCTCCTGTGCCTTTAAGAATTCCTTCTTGAAGTATGACCAGCCTTCCTGGGCTCCTTTGCCCTTCAGGACTCTCCCAAGGGAGACTCTAAACCTTTCTCTGACACAGGCCATAGTCTGCTGTTTGGAAGTCCAAGGTGGCAGTTCTGCTGACTTCCCACCTTGCTTCTCCAAGAATTGAGAACTCCATCATTTCATGATCACTCTGCCCAAGACGACCTCCAACCTTTACATACCCCAAAGGCCTTCTCTGTTAACATGCAGCAGGTCCAGCAGGGTGCTGTGCCTAGTTGGCTCCCTCTCCAGCTGTGTCAGGAAGTTGTCTTCCACACACTCTCAGAAACTCTGGGACTGTTTTCTCTCTGCTGTGTCTTGCCTGATTGTTGGGCCTGTTTCAGAGAGGCCAAGTCATGACACCAATGGTCTATCTCCCTCTCACACTCACTGATACCCCTTAGCGTTTCCACCTCCTCCTTCACCCTGCAACCACCCTGAGTAGATAATTTTTCTGCTCACACCTCTGGTCTCTCTGCCATCCTCCGGCATGAATGACAGGCTTAAGCACTCCCTGCAGCCGGACACCTGGACAGCTGTGTGTCTGCGTGGCACCTCTGGGTCACCACACTTCTGGCAGTGGCCTTTGCCCAACAGGAATCCACAGCTAACACTCCACTGGGAGGGCAATGGCCACTAGTTAAGATACATCCAGGGCTGAGGGGTGGGCTTCGCCACTCCCTCCCAACCCGCTTGCGTGCGCTGCTGCGCAAACTGCTGCACCACGTCCCTGGGACGTGCCGGGCCCCGTCTGCCTGTCGCAGTGCAGGGTGGGCTGTGCTGGTGGGCCAGGGGCTGGGCAGAGCCGACCCCCGTTAGCCAGGGGCTGCCACTTCCCGCGCCTCGCGGAGGCAGCCTTCCTTGCTTGCTGCACTTGTTGCAGTTGCTGTGGTTTCACCAAGTCTGCAAAGAGTCCCACAGCGTGACCAGCTGTGATCCCTCCGCCTCAGTGACTGCCTTGAAATGGCCGTAATACATATAAAAGGTGCTATTTATCAGTAACCAGATCCCACAAATGTATCCTTGAGAAACCTTGTAACAGCTGCCTTCACCTGCAGCAATATGGTGGCCTCAAGTATGCGTAAAACCCTGGAAAGAAGACCACTTCCTGTCATCTGCTGTTTTAAATGTCCTGTGCACAACTACATAATTCAAAAGTGCTTCTTAGCATTTTTATGCTATAAACATCATTAGGGAAAGCTATTTACATTTACAACAGGAAGCTTTTTAGATTACTGTTATCATAATTGTCTGCAGTCTCTAGCTGCAGCCAAAGAATGGCATAAAATGTCTGCATGATGTTATTTATACTTGACGAGTCCCTGCAGTATTTTAAAATATATTCAATCATCAGGTTTGGGAAGCAATGAGATGCAAAGACCAGGAAGACAGGTCTTTGAAAAATTATTGGGATGGGAGAGTAGTTATGAAGCTGGACTCTGTGGAATAAAAGCATTTTTTTAGGTCTTATGTTCATACCTTATTTACCAATGTTATATAATATTTTTTTTAAAAGAAAATTTTTTCTTAAGCATTATTGAATAAATTAGTCGTATGTTTTCTCTGGATTTGGTGCTGGTACCAGTCTGAAAATGCCTTTCAGATAAATATGCTCTCTAAAATGGATCTTTATGAGTCTTAATTCTTACCTCTTGGTATCACAAATGTGAGATAGCTTTAGAAGTGTTGTAGTTCATTGTGCTGCATTTTGTGCTAAATCTTTTGAATAATTTATCAGATCTTACTTTACTGCTATCAATTTCTGTCCAGCTTCGATTGCAATTTCATTTTAGAAGGATGTTTTGATTCTGTTATTTTCCTGTGTGTGCTGGAAGAGAACTGTGCTCAAGTCTAAACTCATACCCACAGAACTTCAAGGAGGTTCAAATCCATAGCTAATCTTTGAGCCTTTGAGACTCTGTCTCTTGTTACCCACTTGTCTCCTTTCTGTCCTTTACCTAACATCACTTTGGAATCATACAAAGTATGGCAGAAGAATGGTGTGGTGCAGAGGATAGCATTGGCAATCTTGAAGAGTAGTATAAGCAGCACACTATGTAAGTCTAGTAACAAATTGAAGGAACATTTTATAGAGACTAAGGGATCCATAGAGACATAAGACACCTCTAGTAACAGAAACTTTGTGAAAATTACTTGAAATGCAATATCAACATGATTAAAATGGGAAGGCATGTTCAGAAATCCTGGGATAGGCTTAAAAGTTAGAACTAGAACTTTTTTTTTATGCCTGTTTAGAAGTCAACCAGGCCATGCCATCCACCTATGCCACTAAAACTATTATTTAAAATCAAAAGAGTGAGCAAGCTCTTTCTGCTTTTAGTAGATACTGCTTTTTTTGGACTTATTATTCAGTTGACTAAACTTCCCAGAGCGAAAACATTAATATAATAATGAAGTTAATAATAAAATACCAGGAGTTAAGAGTATGCAAATTATTTTTACTCAGATCTCTCTCTTTTTTTTTTCTAATATCTTTTCTAATTGGAGTTGGAAGACTGTGGAGTTGTAAGAGAACTCTTTTTTACTTGTTTTTTTTTTTTAATATTCCCTAGCTATAGAAGTTCACTGAAAAAAGTCATGTCACTGACAGTTTTCTAGATAGGAAATATAACAGCTCATACTTACTTTTGATTCATAGTATAAAGGAAAGGTGCCTGAAGTTGGTGTGCATTAAATGAGAGACTCAAAAATATAATGTTAGCATAATTGTTTCTTTTTGCAAACATTCTCAAAAGCTTTCTTTTCAGATCTGCTGTGGAGTAAAGGAAATAAAAATTGATAAAACTGCCATAAAATGGAAGAGCCAGCTTTGGTTAGAAGATACGTATTTAATCTCCTTGTGCCCTTTGTTAGAAGCTCTTTGCAGGAGTAGATGGATTCATATGACACTTTGGAAAGTGTATAAATATTGTCTTTTATGGAAATAAAAAGTGTTTCTGAGTCCAGTTTGAAATGGACACCCTATTGTAGTGAAAAAAAGACTTCATGGGGGCAAACTTTGGTGTGATGCTGTTTTACCTTGGCAAATCTACCTAGGTTTCCCACCTTCACAAATCTTATTCCTCTGAGACAACTCTCTAATGAGACAAGTGTTTTTATAATTGCTCTTGTTAATCACACCTCCTGGATCCTGCAAAGTGCTTCTTATTCTAAACTCACCAGAATTATTGGGGAATTTATCAATACTTGTTACCAATCATAATCACAGATGTTAATCAGAGTTTTAATTAACAATTGATTAATTAGTAGAGCCCTGTTAAAAAGTCAGGAGTCATTAAATGTTCAGTACATGTAACTTTAAATCTAGTCCAGTATTCACAAAGCTCTGCAATTATGTTTCAACTTACCATAATTTATTACACATTGTGTTTTATTAATAACTTTTATTTATAATGGTATTTTCCAGAAACCCAAACTGGAGACGTAGTCTATAAATAGTTACTCATTGTGTACCTAGTCTGAATTGAAAATTTTATTACAATTCCTAATAATAAATGATGATAAGGTCAATGAAAAAAGAACCTGTACATGTTTAGGGACCTAGCTTTGAATTATCCTTTCAGTGTGATAAATGCTCTAGCTGAAGAGCAATATTTGGCTATATTCCAGAGGCTGATACACTGAAGTTATTTACAATCTTCTGCTAATTAATGCAATTTATATTAGAAAAACAGCATTTCATTCTATTAACTTAGACACTGGTTTCTTTTTACTGAACAGTGTATATCCTATAACTGCTAATTCATGGACCTTTTTTTCTCTATAGTTTCAAGTAGAAGATTCTAAATCTATTTCTTGACACTTTACCAGAGTGAAAGCAGCTGAGTTACCAGTTACAAAATACATATATTTTCTTTATGCCTTCTTATATTTTTCAAAAATGTCCTGGAAAAATCACCAGTCCCTTCTGCTCTCACTACTCCATTAAAATCATGAGTACAAAATTTCAAATGTCAGTCATTAAGTCTTGTTCCTTCTGCCTCTATTTTTAGACATACTGCTACTATGCTTTACTTTTTTCTTCCTTTGCTTTTTGGCTGTGTCACATTGCATTTGTTAAGAGGAAGGACATAATGACACAACTTCTGTCACACTATCCTTTCCTTACACCTCCATCTTTCTCCTATGATTTATGCAATTGGTCTGTGCAACAGCTGATCACTATGGCACTTGTCTGAGCTCAGTCACTGGGGGAAGCAAATTTAAGACTTCACCAATCCCTTCACCAGCCCCTATCAGTGTGGATTTCCTTTGTACAGGTGCATCTCTTCACAAACTGGCACGTAGTTTCATGGCACCACCTGAATTAAATTACATTTCTTCAGTCTCTCACTGACTTAGTGTTTACCTTTGAATAAGACCTTTATGGTGTAATATTTTAAGTTCTTATTCAAGTGTCTAGTCCTCTAATTCCATGAATCTACTCAAACTAGAAATGATGTAAGCAAAACACGAATCAGCTGCACTTAAGCATCTAAAAATAATTAAAACCTGTAACAGGCTGCTGCAGCCCATGTGGAGCTCCTGAAATGGGAGGGTCAGTAGGCCTTTGGTCTTTGATTCTCAGTCACTTTGATCCCAGTCACTGGCAATCTCTAGCTCACATCTCCCCCCAATACCTCTTTGGCACAGAGGTTTTGTATGATATCCTCACAGGACATGAAATCCTGCAGCCTTGCACTGTTGGTTCTGCTAACATAGGTAATCCCCCCAAAGCTTCTAAACTGTAAACATGCCTCTTCCTGGAGTACCTTCTGTGAGGAATTTGCATTGAGGTTAACAATTCAGAGGCTTAAAAGATTCAAGGCCCCAGACACATCTCTTTTCTCCTCAGGGTTTAGCTGAGAGGGCTCAGGGCCAACATAAAGTTTGGGCAGCTGGTGGCCTTGAAGGAAAGAGCTAGAAGATGCATTGGCCAAGGCTGACCCTGATTCCTCCGGAAGCTGGTTAAGCTGAGGTTCTCACCTTGGCCTCTGCACAGCAGGGCCTCTGCTTGGCCTGTGCCCCCCACCTCGGGGGCAGACGTGATGGCAAATACCTCAAAGGTGCTTCAGCATTGCAGACTTGCCAGGTGATCACAGCTCCATCAGTAGTTGCTTTTCCCTTGGTGCTCTGGCAGGGAGCCACCACACTGCCACTCTCTGTTTACCCCTTGCCTGCCCACAAGGGCCCCTGCCTTTGCTGCTGCCTGACAGTAAAGCTGTTTTCATTTTCATTGATTTCAAACACATACTACTCTTTGTTTGGGACAGTGCAAACACCAAGCAGCTATAAGAATAATAAATTGAATCTTATACTTGAATTATCTCGTAACTTGAGTTTATATTCAGATTTTGGAATACAACTTTATTTGGCAGGATGTTCTCATCCTACTGCTTTTCTGCCAAGGACATCCCTCTGGTCTACAGCCAGCTTTTCTTTCTCCTGTTTCCTCTACCTATCCTCTTCTCTCCTTTATAATCACCAGCTCCTTTCTGTCATCAGATGCAATCAGTGATCTTTTACCTGATTATCATCTCCTCATAAAGATTAGACATGGGAAGCTGATCCACCAATGGTCACAATCATCTCTTTCTTAAAATACTGAAAATAGTGTGCAGTGATATCAATCCCACCCAGTGATCAAAGGAAAATCGTGCTCTGCAAATTCAAGTATCTATCTGCCCCATTCACCCTTAGAAATTAAAAAAGACTCAGATAATCAGTAAGTACAACATACTCACATTGAATATAATGCAGTAACAAGTTCTAAAATCTATTAGATATAGCCAGAAAAACACATATTTCACATTTTATTTTACATGCTATATATTTTCCATATGTTAAATACTATTTCACGATCTAATGAACACAAATATGAAATAAATGTATTTTATACATACTAAAATACTTGATTATTTTAGGTAGGGCAAAATACTTATGTATTTTACGTTGATATAAAGATATTAAACTGTAGCTAGACTTTATATTCCTATATGAATATTTTCATATATAGATACACATTTTAGCTGAAATATTGTATTGCCATTTTAGAGCTAGACTGTTTTTTTGTTGTTGTTCCAAACGTAGTTACATTATGACACACCATGTTTTTCTCTTACCTTTCAACTGGATAAAGCATAGTATTAAAAATACAAAGTATTGAAAATGTAATGGCTGGATTATTTGGATTTCTTGGTAGTGTTCCACATTATATACATATTAAAAGCAAATAGACTTAGCATGGATAATGGTATTTTACAAAGAATACCAAGGAATTAGGGGATATTAGCCAGAGACTGAAGAGCTCTGCAATATCTTTGTGAGTTTTGAAACTGGGCTATGTCTGCTCTTCTTACTGGATTTCTGCTGCTGCCACTAATGTCTGTCCTAAGTGTTGTCATTACATCTTGCAACTTGCTAAGCCATGCATATTTCAGTGTTCCTGGGAGCAGAATTGTAAAGGTTATGCATTGTTAAATGTGTCACTGATTCACATCCCATTTCCCTCAGCACAATTTTGTAGTAGCTGTCCATTCAGCCTCACAAGGACAAATAAAAGGGGGTGTTTTCAAGCAACATCCATCTAAAGGATGAGAAGTCATAATCTCTTGGCAAGTGACTACTTCAGTGGCAGAGCAGTTTGCTTTGCAACAGTTACAAACCAGTTTTTTCTAACCCTACGCATAGCAAAGTTAATTACTGCAGTCAGCAGTTTGGAACAATTAATTTCTACTGTGATGCTTTGGTTGATGTAGGAAGGAAGAGATTTGTCCAAATATACTAAGACAGTTCCCCCAAACCCTACTTTATTTCCTAACTCAACAGAAAAATCTTCTTGCTTTGTTATGACAGAGACAAAATATATAAAAAATAAAAAGTGAATCTTACTTAATCTATATATACTTGTCCTTAAGACCACATTTTAGTTCCAAAGACTGTCATATGACAGGTAAAACCTTATGCAAAGTCTTTCGGAAAATGAAATAAAAGATGTATTTTTATTCAGAAGAACTGCAAGTTATAGAATTATGGCCTTTTGGCAAGGCTAGAGAAGATTTTCAAGGTTAATTTTGTATTAAATGAAGCACCATGTCTCTTACCTGCTGCTTATTTTATCTCATCATCAGTAGGTAGAGGTACTAGTGACGTAAGACAGCTTTAAAAATAATTATCTGGTTGGAAATCCCCTTGAATTGTTTAATCAGAATGAAATGCCATTGAGAAGAATGGACAATTAATGTGTACGCTTTACCATGGATTATCAGAGAACATTTAATCCTGTAGGTCAGAGCAGAGCAGTAGATGCTAGGTTCTAGCAAAATTTTCAGGAACTTCCTTTCCCCACCCTGATTTGATTTCACAGTTCCCATAGTAATTGCTACAAACAAGTTAAGGAAATTAACCTGAGCTCTACTAAGATGTCATCAGGCTGCATCTGTGTGTGGTGTTTAATAGGACTTTATTTGTTGGGAAGTTTCCACTCTTTGTCTTCAGCTAAGCTCCTGGTTTGTGTGCTATTTCATAAAATTGCCCATACATAACTGAGTATCTGAGCCTCTCTGTTTAAAACGCTTAGTGTGACACCAACTTTGAGTTTGGATGGATCATTATCTGTTGTCTATATCTTCATTTGGTACACATCTGACAGATGAGGAAAGAAAAAGGTTGTTTCTATCAGGGTACACCCATAAGGCTAGATAGCTGAAAATATAAGATGGGAAAAATGAGTTAGTTCCTATTTACTTTGCTGATATTTCATTCTCTTTTTGTCCTCTATATGTTAACTATTCCTCTCCCCTCTCTGTTCTGCCACAAGTCTGGAAACATTTTTCTTCTGGACCTCACCTACACCTCACAGTACTATATTGTGTATGACACTGGTTCTAAGAAGCAGACAGACACTGAGCATGCAATGTCAAGAGGCACCATGCAATATATGCCTCTGAATAAAATATTATTAAGTTCAACTTATGAGCCAAGCCTCTCTATTCATCTTGGCTGATGTCTGTCTAGTGGAGTACGAGGTATAGGAGGGAAAAACAAGTTTCTCATTTTCCTACTTAATAGCTATTTTGCTTCAAAGCAATGGAATATCAAGAAAAAGCAAAGCCATTTCACTGTTGTCATTTAGCAGAGCATGGCACTGTATGCTTTGCTAATCTGTGTGACTCAGTTATGCAGAACTCATCAATTCTATTTTATAAACAACATGGACAATGTCTCTTACTTTATTTAAGAGATTACAGGATCCAGGTTCCACATTCTTGACTGCTGTTAGTGGAACGAAAATTAGGGCACAGACTTTTTCTCCATTTGAGAACACACAGTCTAAGCAATATATGTCCAGATTTAACATAGGTCTAAGCAGCTTCTTTTTGCATCAATTCTAAATAATTAATAGGATCTGTGAAAATGAGGCAAAAGGTCACCTCTCTAGCAGCTGAGCTGTGAAAGTCACTGACTTGTTTGATAAACATGGGCACTGATTACTTCACAA
Organism: Chaetura pelagica; assembly: GCF_000747805.2. Classification (NCBI taxonomy): domain Eukaryota; kingdom Metazoa; phylum Chordata; class Aves; order Apodiformes; family Apodidae; genus Chaetura; species Chaetura pelagica. The sequence continues at coordinate 433,210 of NW_009953571.1, forward strand.
GGCTGTCTTCAATCCTTTAGGTATTCTTACGAATATTTAAATTTTTAATTTAACTTCTAATATACTATATTTTTAGTATTATCTCTCACTACTAACAGGAGGATATAAACAGAATCAGATTTTTTTTTTAGAACTAAAGTGCCATAAATTTATATCAGAGGAGATTTTTCATGTCAGATTTTTAAATCAGAGAAGCTGAGGGAGATTTATATGCAAGTATCTGTAATTTAGAATATGTGGCTTGGCAGCCTCAAGGGAAGAAGAAGTAGTTTTTATTAAGTTTGTTTCAGTATCACAGTCTAAATGTAACAGTCCTATAAAAGTAAAAGACATAGGGGTTAGACTTGGAATAAATGCCAGAATACATAGTAAATATAATTATGTTCTGAAAACTACTGCAATATCTGTACCGACACAGTTCTGGGTCCATGAGGATGTGCTTGGTATTCACACTATTGTAACTTATCTCACAGGAATAAAAATTATACTGCTTGATTCTTGGAAGGTGACTTCCAGTAGAACAGCAATCTTTAAAAATGGAATAATCAGACAAATGCATTCAGTGGATCAGAAGCATAACTTCATAGAGGTTGATTAAAGAATTAGACCAAACCACTCCCATAAAACCTCCACAAGGATTGAAACGCAACCAGGTAAGCAAACCAAGCCATAAGCCTGTTATCATTTTCCCTTAGTAGGATCTACGGAGAAGTTCAGAACTCCTTAGGAGCCTTCCTAACACAGTCTCTCTATGGCATGGTGAGGAGGCTCACTTTCTCTCAACAGGTAAAAACTATCTGTTTTCAAGTGACAGGTATGGGAAGCTGAGCATTATGTGTGACTATCATGTCACTCTTTCTGACTTTCTGACAGAAGATGCCTGAGTAGAGAACAGATACTTTGTATGCATTTTAACTTACAGAAAGCAAAAAAAAATAAAAATCTCATAATGAAATGGCTATAACTGTCTTACAACCAGCTTCAAGAGTCCATGTAATTTGTCTGTATAAAGCCTCCCTTTTGTTCTTTCCTTCATGGCATGTGAAGGAATAAAGGTTGAAATTATTTGTACAAGGCACACTCCCATCTCAGCAGATTCTGCTCTCTTCTCTCTGCACATGCTATAATGCCAGAGCATGCCCGATTAATAATGCTTTTGGGAGAGGGGGAGTGAGCTTTTCCAATTTACTGAAATGGAGTCTTTTTAATTAAAAATTGGCAAGTACAGCCCTCCTAAGAGAGATCTGGCTGACAACTAAAGTCTTGTAAAAGCTATCAAAGTAGACTCTTGCAAATATATAATGGACACGAAATTATTAAATGCAACTGAAGAAGCCAATGACCAGTGTACTTCTATGCATGAAACAGCTGTGAAGACCTTACATTTCCTAGAAATTTTCCCTAGATATTCTTTGAAACTCCCTCTGAAAGAACTAAGGCATCCAGACAGATCTTGAAAGTCTCCAGAGGAGGAGACTCCACAACCTCTCTGGGGAGTCTGTTCCAGTGCTCTGTAACCCTCACAGCAAATAAGTCCTTCCTCATGTTGAGGTGGAACTTCTGTGCTTGAGTTTGAATCCATTGCCCCTCATCCTATCACTGGGCACAAGTGAAAAGAGCTTGTCCTTGCCTTCTTGATGCCCAGACCTCAAGTATTTATAGACATTACTTAGATCCCCCCTTAGTCTTCTCCTCTCTAGACTGAAAAACCCCATGTCTCTCAGCCTTTCCTCGTAAGGCAGGTGTTCCAGTCCTTAATCATGCTTGTAGCCTCCATTGGACTCTCTCAAGATGATCCCTGTCCCTCTTGAACTGGGAGCCATGAACTGGATACAATACTCCACATGAGGCCTCATTAGGGCTGAGTAGAGGGGGAGGAAAACCTCCCTCGATCTGCTGGAGACACTCCTCCTAATGCACCCCAAGATACCATTGGTTTCTTGGCCACAAGGGCCCTTGTTTTTCTCATGGATAACTTGTGGTCTACCAGGACTCCAAAGTCCTTCTCCACGGAACTGCTCTTTAGCCAATCACCTCCTAACATATACTGATGCATTTTGTTGTTCCTTCCCAGCTGCAGGACTCAGCACTGGCTGTTGCACTTGCTACAAAAACAAAACAAAACAAAAAAACCCCAACAAAACCAAACAAAACCAACCAACCAAACAAAAAAAGGCAAAAAAGACAAAAGCTAGTTTCTGCATCACATGCAATCAAAGTTTATTAGTATCAAGTAATTCTATTAAGTCATAACAAACCTCTTTGAAGACTCAATACCTCCCAGTGAAAACAAAGTGTTGGCAATATATCTTTGTATTAGTGCAGAAAACTTATTGTTCCAGTATTGATTTCCCACTATTTGAGTTAAGATTTTCCCATGCCTCTATGCAGCTGTACTAACAAGAGGAATATGACCTCACTGTGTTCATTTACACAGTTTTGATCCAGGTGACATCTTCGATTTCCTGTTGTCTTGACTGTGCCTTCTGTAAGTGTTGGCTACTGGAGCTGAACCAATAAATATGTTATACTTGCTAAAAAAAAAATAATAAAATTGGAATAAGGGAAGAAATTAAAGTCTCACATACTTCACTCTCTTCCTGCAGTACTGTTGGCTTGCAGACAGTGGAGGAAACTAAGGGAACTGCAACCTCTCACACCTTTGTTTTCCAGTATTAGCTGGCATTACAAAGTAATTTGTGACCTTTGAGGATCATAGCCTCTGTTGTGACAGATTCATGATATTTCCTAAGTAATGCAGAGTAATGCTGTCTCTACAGGCCAGTACTGACAGTTTCTGATAGACCCTATATGTTCAGTCAAGCTGCATTTTGCTGTTCTTTGGATAGTCCTGGGAATTGTGTTAGAATGACCATCTACTAGTGTTCCAGTGAATAATGACACCTGTAAGAGAGGAGTAACTTGATTTCAAGCATGGAACTTGAAATGATCCTTTTCTCATGCCAGATGAAAATAAAGACAGTAACAAGACTGTACATCACAAGATTCTATCAGGATATGGATACCAGCAAAAGAAAAAAACTACATGGTAAACCCTCTTCAAAGCTGAATTACAAAATGCCCCTTCCTCTTTCTCTGTATCCAGCTGACAAGATGAAATATCTGGCAGAGGCTGTCCTCAGGAAATGTTAGCTGCAGAGGCATGGCAGCTTATGAGCTTCCACTTTTTGAGATTTGCTGGTTAGATCTTTCAAAATCAATAGCTATGATAACTAAGGTGTGACTGACTCCCAGATCTGATTCTGAAGCAGCATGTGACACGCTGCTTTAGAGACTCACCAGAAACCTTCTTCCTCTGCATGTTGCTCGGCAAAGTGCTGCAGTATGACTCACTAGAAAACTTGCAGCTTGCTTATCATGTAAACATGTTTTCTGGAGCTTTGACACTAAGTGCTTTCCAGATAATTTTCTGACAAATTGCCATTCTGTACAAAGAAAACAGCAATCCCCACTATCAAGCAGCAAACTATTTCTGCTTTTGTTGTTATTGACTGTCATACCATTAATCACAATGAAAAATCTTTTGAGATTTTTCATGTTCAGCAACTAACATTTACTCCTCTGGGAGAAAGCTTGGTGATGCTTACCATTAATAACACAGTGTGTATTTTTTAATGTTCCCCCTAAAATGCACCTCAGACATAGTCTCCCTATTAAAGATGAGAGGAAGAAATGGTAATACAGAACATCTTAGAGCAATTGCTAATCCAGTTTTCAGAAGCAGCCTCTCATTCTTTCTTGTATATCATAAAAAGTCTCAAGCCAAAGGAACAGAAATGCACAAAACTCAGAGATGCTAGACATATTTTTCTGCTAATGTCATCCTGAGATGTCCAGTTTGCTCACCTATGGAATAGACACAATTATTTTCTAGGTACTGTGGCCAGCAGGACTGATGCACTGTCTGTCTGAATGATAAGGGGTTGGCTGTCCCACAGCACAAAAGGGACAACGGGCTCCTGCCAACTGGTTACCAGACATTTCTACACCACCAACTCACCACCAGGACAAATGCATGCTGACCAGCAAGGTGGCTCCCATGCAGAGACAAAGGCAAACCAATCAAACATGAGATTTTCTAAAAGTAATGTTAAGCAAATGCAACTAAAAAAACCATCAAAGCACAGTTTTTAAAAGTGATGTTCAGGACTGCAACCTGAAATAAACAGTTCATAATACATTTTATTGTCGTCTATATCTCATAATTAATTTTTCTTTTCTCACATTTGATTTAGTTGCCTTTATCTCATAGTTAATTACTCGTGTTTCAAATTGTGTGACTCATATACTTGAACTCCCCGATATATATACAATTTCCTCGCAGAAATCGGAGCACTGTGAGCAGAGCTGCAGGTTCCCTGGCGTTCTGCTCATGGAGCTGAAGGTGGTTCTGCTGACCGTGCTGAACCGGCACCACCTGCTGGTTGGAGTGCATATGTCCTGGCAGTCAGGCAACAGAAGCCAGTTGTCCCAGATGCCCTCTGGCACTGTTTACTGATATCTAACCTACCTGAAGGAAAGGACAAGCTAATAAGGCAATGCAAGTCACACATATTCTATGTCTTTAAGTAACTCTTTATATCTGCGTGCACATATACTTAGCAGTTAGATCCTCTGATGCTTAAAGAGTATGAAGGTACATGTCACTTTTTATATACAAGGCTCCCTGCAGCTCCATATTAGTCAATGAAAAGAATATAACTGAATGATAAAATGGCAACATCCATTGCTCAAGTTATTTATAAGTCATGCATTCATCTTTATGTATAGGTCTGTCAGGTTTTTTCCCCCCAACATAGAAGGAAAGAAAAAACAAGTTTTGGTGCTTGTTCTTCCAAAGAACCATGCAAAGATTAGCTAAAGATGAATGGAAAATAGTGATAGAAGGGAAAGGCTGCACAAAATTGAGATTTAATACAGCTTGAACCGGCACCACCTGCTGGTTGGAGTGCATATGTCCTGGCAGTCAGGCAACAGAAGCCAGTTGTCCCAGATGCCCTCTGGCACTGTTTACTGATATCTAACCTACCTGAAGGAAAGGACAAGCTAATAAGGCAATGCAAGTCACACATATTCTATGTCTTTAAGTAACTCTTTATATCTGCGTGCACATATACTTAGCAGTTAGATCCTCTGATGCTTAAAGAGTATGAAGGTACATGTCACTTTTTATATACAAGGCTCCCTGCAGCTCCATATTAGTCAATGAAAAGAATATAACTGAATGATAAAATGGCAACATCCATTGCTCAAGTTATTTATAAGTCATGCATTCATCTTTATGTATAGGTCTGTCAGGTTTTTTCCCCCCAACATAGAAGGAAAGAAAAAACAAGTTTTGGTGCTTGTTCTTCCAAAGAACCGTGCAAAGATTAGCTAAAGACGAATGGAAAATAGTGATAGAAGGGAAAGGCTGCACAAAATTGAGATTTAATACAGCTTTAAATATAGCTCATTCCTAAGAAACTGTAAGAAGATTAGAAAGAAATTTGCATTAAGGGCCCCAATATTTTCTCATTTACTTTCCTACAATGTGAGTGCAAATGTATGTGAGAAATGCTATTGTTCTGATCTGGTGGCATTATGCTCTCCCTTTGCATTAATATGAAGTAGCATAGAATTAGACAATATCAAATCCAAGTTATTAAAGACAAAACTCTGACAGATACAGTGAGTGGAAATATTATTTTTAAGAGAGATAAAACTGAGCTGAATACCCTTCTAGTGCCTGACCCCCAGAAAAATCTGTATCAGGAAAGGATTTTGTACCTTTTTTTTTCCTGTTGTGTTCTAAAGATAACCCAAAGTCAAGCTGTAGCAGAAGGCCTTGTAAATAATTTTTTTTTAACTTATTTTTTATTTCAACAAAGAAGCCCTGCTCTGGCAGGAGGGTCAGACTAGATGATCTTCAGAGGTCCCTACCAGCCCTCACCACTCTGTGTGGACTCAGTGAAGTCCAAAATTCATTAAAGGACCACTGACAGCTAAGCTCCACAACTGAAGTTTCCCTCTCCATAGGCAAGTCAGAGAAGTAGGCAGGGTGACACAGTTGGCAGAAGCCCACTTTTCTCCTACTTTTTGTGAGAGAGCTTCTGGCACAATCTCAGTATTGATGGAATCATTGTTATAATACCATGTGTTCAATTTCTACGATTCTTTTCCTTTGGAAAAAAACCAAGATGGAATCAGTCTCTGAACCATCTGCAGCACCACTTCATCAATAAACCTATTTCAATAACATGCCATAACTTATGTTCAGATTCAAAACTCTTGAATTTTGAAAATCTGGATGCAGTTTTGAGTCCAGCTGGCAGATCAGGCCATCATCTGCTGAAAAAAAAAAACAGTGTCTGGAGACAGAAGCTTGGCTTTCAGAGTGGCTTTCTTTGTTATGTGTTTAACAACAGTGAAAAAATTGCAGCTTCTGTTAACTTCTCTGTCCCAAATGAAATCTCAGGGTACCCCCCAGGGAAGCTCTTGAGTTTGTTAATATTGTAGCATTGACAAAGACAGATAAACCTCTTTCATTCTTCTCTATTTTTGGCAACTAAATTTTATCTCCATCTTCCAATCCTATGAATCATGCCTTCAAATATACTGTTAAATATTTATTTGAAAAGCCACCAATTTTAAAGGATTTAATTTCTAAGAGTCAAATGAAGTGCAGGGGATGTCACAAAACTGAGAGGCCACTCTCAGTTTTCAGAAATTTGGATAAAGATGTTTGGTCTCTGTTTCCAAGACATCTAACACAGTTTAATGCAACTGTTTAAATTACCTGACCTAAACAGAACAGTAGAGAGGAGTCAGCAAACTTACAGTCACATAAGGCTCAGGCAGGCAGATGCCTGGAACAACTCTTTTATTATACAAAGAAAGGTAGAACTGTTCTACCACGTTCTGACTGTTCAGACGTGCTACAAGTGTTCCAAGGCCCATTGCAAATTATTATTTTCACATTCATATAATCTCCTATTATCTCTGCTCAGTCACTTTGAGGCAGCCTAATCTGCTCCTCACTGTACAGACCATTTTATTCTAATTACTAAATAATATTTCCCATTTGGATTCTGATATCCAGCAATTGATTCATTAATTTAAATACAATTTCTGCACGCCTGACTAAAAAATGACATTTTGCAGCCAGGGAATTTAAACACTTTCCCAACCTGGAAGATTAACCCATTAGGTGTGTATGTGTGTGTACTTACGTATAATTATTATTGCTATTTAAGGCAATGGTATAAGCCACAATAACCATCACTGAGAATGTATGAGTAGTTGTCATGATAATGACCTTAAGACTCTTTTTCTGCTGAATTACTAGTAAAAATCCATTGATGAGGCCTAAGTTGCAAAGCACTTACCCATCTGCTTAATATCAAGCAGTTCTGTATTCAGTGGGATGGATCTAGAACTTACCTAATTTTACAATAATATTAGATAGTGGCTAATTAGTAATGCCTACCATGTATTCCCTCTTATGAGGCCATAAGAATAATGTGAGGAGACTTGCAATATTGCCTGTAGAAAAAAAAAGGTCAACTATAATTTGTAGCAATTAGGTGAATGAATATAGAGACTGTCTTGTTTCTTATTACCACACTTACTTAGCACTGGGCTATATTCACAGAATCACAGAATGGCTAAGGTTGAAAAGGACCTTAAAAATTACCAAGTTCCAACCTCCCCACTATACGCAGGAACACCTCACACTAGACCAGGCTGCACAAAGCCTCATCCAACCTCTCATCTTGCTCCTCATCCATCCCCAGGGAGAGGTCCATGCACTCCAGCTGGTCTTTGACATAGAAGGCAACACCCCCACCTAATATTGCCTGCCTGTCCTTCCTAAAGAGTTTATAACCTTCCATTCTGATGCTCCAATTGTAGGAACCATCCCACCAAGCCACAGTGATGTCAGATCACAGCCTGCAGGCACACAAGCATCTCTAATTCCTCCTGTTTATTCCCAATTTGCATAAAGGCATTTAGGCTGGGCCTCCAGTGAAGGTAACTGGCTAGCTGGAGGGGCTGAGATTTCTTTATGCTGCACTTCAGGTGCTCCCCTGTTGACCTGCACCTCTATTGTAGGCTCTGAGCATCTGTTACTGGTGCCAGCATCAGAATGAAATTGATCAGCATGGGATGAATCGAGGTTTCCTCCCCACAGCCTCATCAGTTTAAAGCCCTCTTCACCAGTTTGGCCAGCCTATGTCTGAGGATGCCCTTCCCCTTTCTGACAGGTGGATCCCATCAGCCAGCAGACCAGGTTTGTCAAAGCTGGTTCGATGATCCAAATAGCCAAACAAATAGTATTGAAAATTTCTTTTGAACTTGGAGTTGTTATTTAATTTATCATTGTGCATTATCTCTCATTAACATCCAATTTTGCACTTCATTTTCATCCATATATGCAGCCTACTGGGGTACTCCTATGTCAGCACATAGCATACCACATGGATATCCACCTAACAAGCTAGTAAGGTGATCACATATAAATTATGACTTCTACAAGTCAGAACTGGTATGTGTTATGAACATAAGCAATGGCCAGTTTTCCATAAGAATAATGATTTCGTGGAAATGTAGATCTCCAGAAGATAACATTTCCAGCAAAATTTGCAAACTGATCATTTCTCTATCAGGAAAAGCAAGCTATGGTGTTTGTTTGAGGTCTTTATTGACCTAAGTAGTAACAGTGCCCCAGGGGAATGTCTCTATTTATGTTTGTACCCCCCTGAAGGAGAACTTTCAATGAGATTAACACAGCAGCTCATATAACTGAATGTTATAGGAAAAAGGGAGATAGAACATTATCAATTCTAAATGTGTACAAAAACATTTGTTTCACAAGAAATGCTGGTATTTCAGTTTTTCAGCATTCCAGATTGATTTTTGATGAGCACAAATTTGGAAATTGCAAAATTTCCCATGGGAGAGAGAAAGAATTTTTTATTTTATTTCTTAGCTGTCCTTAAAGAATTAAACATGAACTGAAGGGAACACTCGGAAATGTGATTTAGAAAGAAGTTCTGTGCTGGCCAGAAAATGAGCACCAATTCTAACATTGGGCATGCTTAGCCTGTATCTCATAGATTATATGAGTTATATGAGGTTGTAGGAGGTCAACTAGGTCTACTTACCTAGCCTTCCACCTGCTTTTGTATGCCATTTTTCTCGAGATGGCCTTCTGGCAGCAGACTTTAGGCTAGATAAATTATTCTGATTGTGACAGCCTGCACCTGGCTGCCTACATCATTCTGAGCTGCACTGCTCATGTGCTACACAGTTTCAAGTGTGCAGATAACTCCCTGGGAAAGAATGTCGGCCAAGAACAGGCCACTTGTCACTGCCAGAACTGTGAATCCATGAGCAGAGAATTCTACCTCTGCTTCAAATTGCCTGTAGGCTGGAGAATAGCCAGAAGTGAAAACCATCCCTGTTGGAGAAACACACCAGTCATCCTTTTCTCTAGGGCAGTAACATGGCTATTTTCCCCCCAGGGAACAGGATGTTCTTAAGCCTAGTATTTTGGTCAAACTGAATCCTCAAGAGATTTAAATAAAAAATGCATTGCATATATTGAAAGATGGGACTCAGTGCAGCTAAAATGGGAACATGGGAATGTTAAGGCTTCATTAATGAAGATATATGGTATTTTTCAGCAAATAAATCTGTTTCCACATAACTGAATCCTGAAGGGAAGCTGTTGATGAGTTTCTAATTCTGTCCATTTGTGCAAGAAATTAAAAGTTCAATCAGTGTCATTTCAAACACAACGTTGGTAAAACTTATGTGTCTTGCAGATGGCACCTTTCTATCAGATATATCACTGAATCCAGGAATGCAAACCTCTTTAAGCAAGAAGTGAGCAGATGTTGTAACCGAATGTCACCTAGTATCAGATGTCATTTAGGGCTGGGGGCACAGAAATACTAATCTCATATTCCAGCAGTGGTTTTCCTGGCAAAAATCTTGAAATCAGGAAGTGATGAGGTTTATCTTTCCACTTGTTTTACATGCAGTCTTGCTTAGATTAAAGATGTGGTAAGTTCACCACCAGAAGCCAAATCATTTATTTCAAGCTGTTATTTGGTCTTCTGAGAAAGACCTTAGGTATGCAGAACTTTTTAGTTTGAGAAATAGGTTGCTAATAGCTGGCACGGGTCTTCAATTACATTGGCCATAAACATTTTTATAATAGTAATGGAGCAAACAAAAGCTGCTTCTTGCTTTTATGATTACAATTTCTTTCAAGGCTTTAATAGTAGCTCACCTCTGAATGAGTGCATTACCTTTATTTTATTTTCTTTTTGGTTAGTAAAAAGTGGAAGAACTTCTGCACTCTCCTGAGAAGACTTTCAGAGCAAAGGCTCTACTTGCGTAGGATTTGCAGAAAGGAATGATCCACTTAAAACTCCTTCAGTTTATAAAATATTTATCATCAAAGAAAGGGAATAATGTTTTGTTTTTAAACTATACTTCAAGCTTTCATTAATTTTCCAGCTTTATATAATTTTGTATTAATTGTATCTCCTGGATGTGAAAATACTCTACTTTCTCTAAAAGGACTTCTCCTCTGATAGTTTGGGCCCTGTTTGGAAAATCAAGCACAAAGGAGAAGCAGTGTTGACAAAATCATAAAAATGAACAATGGCAGCATTCAAATGGCTATCTTTAGGGTATCAGAGTTACCAATTCTCAGATATGAAGAAAGGAAGTACATTCCACTGCCCAGGTCAGATTGATCTGATTGACTCAGGCACACTGCACTGTCAGAATTACCTTCTGAGGCTTCAGCTTGCACTCCAGAGAAATACTGGCCTTGGCCTTTATTAACAAATTAAATTAAGCATATTCTGGCAAAACATGGGATTAAATTTTATACAAAAATACCAAGTTTCAGTTCCAAAACGAGGAAAAGGAAAGCCCAGTAAGAGATAGATAAAATTTGGCTTCAGATTAGGTGTGAACTTCTGCTGAACTTATTGCCTGCAGGAAAAAAGCAAAAAGCACAAGGAAAAAAAAAATATATGCAAAAAGCAGACTTCTTTTTTTCAGAAAATGATATTTCTGTAAGAAAGACAGAATTATTTTTTAAAGCCACAAGTGGAAATAGCCAGTTTTTGCAGTGCTACAGTGCTAAATTGATTAGAACACATGCTCTTAAGAGCACTGGACTGGAACATAGTTGACTTGCTGTATTTCAGAGCAGTGCAATGTCACGAGATGTTAATGCAGCATCTTGACAAGCATCACATTTTTATTTCCACTTGGATTCATGTGTTGTAACATGGATCAGAGTATTCATGTTGGATTCCTCAGTGTTGAACATGAGAGTTTCAGACACTGATTCATGTTCTTACCTGAAAGCATTGCAACTGCAATTTCATGTCAGCTTCAGTCTCAAGAGGAAAGAAGGTTCAGCAAAAGCACAGAAGCTCCAGCCAAAACACAGTAGAAAGAAATAGCAATGAAGGAACAATCAATTGGAAAAAAAGGGCTTACAAAGGTAGTAAGGGAATTTAATGATCTCCAGATCCTTGTCTTTCATTCTGGTAAAGAAAATCCAAGCAATCAAAGGGGAAGTTATCAGTGTAAAAAGCATTCCAGGACTTTTTTGTGTTTTGTTTTTTTAATGTAAAAAAGAAAATGCTACATTTACTATAAACACAATGTTAAAAAATAGCTTGAAAAAAATTGGTTCAAGTGGATATTAATAATTTTGCCCAGGTCACAAAATGACAGTCAATGTCTGTTGTATACATGCATAAAGAAAAGATCAGAGGCATATTTTATAAAATAGCAGAATATTTTATCTGCCTCATAGACTCATGAATATTTGAATTGAGATTTTGTGACTGAGAAAGCAGTTTGATATCCCAGTTTCCTGTTATTTCTGCCAGTAATTATGGAGTTTTGATGCTGTCGAATAACTGTTAAAATTAAAATTAAACCTATATTCACATTTTAAGGAAAGGTACAGCATTGAAGCAGGGTTCTTAAACGCAAATGAGAAGAGGCAGACCACAGACACACATGAACAAACTGTTTTTATAGAGTTTGTTTGTCTACAACAGCTATTTATACAATGTAAAAGGAAATAAGACTAGTCTGATATTTTTTGTCATCACTGAAATTATGGGGATTAAATTATTCCCTTAGTTGAACATAAGATCCTTCTGCATTTTAATCTCATCCTCTCACTTTTAATCTGCTTTGTTCAAAGTTGTAACATGGAGGCAATCAGCTGTCACTCCTGAGTAGGGTAAGATACAGAAATTAAAAATAGGACCCTCAAGATTTATCAATTTCAGTGTTTTACTCCTCAGGCAGAAGGATGACCTGCCATTGATATTCTACACTGGCATTCCTAATGCAGTGACCTTTTTAAAAGAAAACCTACAAATAGAATCTTTGATATATACTTTTGGGTATATTTAATTTACTTTGGGTATAGTTACTCTCATTTACCTCTAGCCTTAGTAAAAATAGGCTTCAATCTGTGTTAATTATCTTGGTTTCATCTGTTGTCTGTAGTGAGACAAGAACTACCCTCTTTTAGATTATAAAGGGAGAGTGAATGACTAGATACCTCATAACAACTAAGTGAAAAAAAACCCACACCCCACAACCCCTTGTCTCTCTTTCTCTTTATTATTGCAGTGTTCACACTTTTATTCACAGTATTTCCAAGGATCAAGAGTTACTGCATATAGGACAGCCATGTAACAGTCCTTATCCAAGGCTCTTTGCAAGCCAAGTATCAGCTAAAAGACAGCAAGTGGTACATGGAGTGACCAAGAACAATTTTGGCAAGGAAAGTAACAGTACTCTGACTGGAGAATTTAATAATTATTTAGTAGATTTCAAAGCTAGCATCCTGCTGAGGTATTTGTATTTCTATGGCACTTGCACAGAGAGAAGGACATTGCTGCAGCAAGTCATAAATGGCTTACAAAAATATGATTTTCTTTTATAGTCAGTGGCCTTGAGATTTTGTTGTTGTAATCAAACAACCCAAAGCAATCCGGAATATTAGATTCTGCACCATGAGATCACCTCCAAAACCAACCAGTTCATCAAACTGCCTTTTGCCAGCCTATTTGGATGAACAAAGATTGAAAAACAAGCAAGCAAACAAAAAATAACAAAAATGTCCCCACATAGGCACACCAAAAAACCAACAAAAACCCCCAACAACATAAAACCAAACAAAACCAACAACAACAAAACCACCAAAAACCCAAGGAACAAGCAAACAAAAAAAAGGAAGGTGCTTTGTTTTTTCAGAATGTAAGTCAGTGGATAAATTAAAGTGTAGTCAACACAAATATTTACTGCAGCTGAGATTTTGCTAAAATTGGCCAAATTTTTGAGAGGTAACAACACTGGTATGACAGTCATGTGAGTAACCAGATCTTTTGCTTTAGGTCCCAAGTTAATACATTAACATTTATTTTCCCTTTTCTGAAAACTCAATTTTTTTTTCAGTGGTTCAGTGTCAGAGACTGACTGGAAAACATTTAATGCATTAAAATGTCTTTATGGCATCCACATTATATACACAATCTGAAATGCACATCCTAGGAGATTTCAGCAAAATGTTTGGACATGCTGGAAAATTCTGCACAGGGGATGGTCTCTGAACAGGATAAATCTATGACACAGATGAACATGACTGCTTTGACTGCAAAAGTCCCTTTATTTCTCCTATTGGAAGTTATTATTTCCTTATCACATTCTCCAGAAGGCAAAGAATTGTACTGGTGTTCTTGAAAAGCCCTTAATAAGATTCCTTAAAAATCTTAAAAGCTATAAATATGATTGTAGAGTTAGGAAGTGCAAACACCAATGAGGAAACAGATTATCAGAAGGCCATTTTTCTTCACATTGACATGTTTTATTAAAATATTCAAATAAATAGGTGTATGTGTTTCTCTTTATCTTCTTTTGAATTGCACATTTGGATCTCATTTGGAAATTATGCTAAAATTAAGCAAGAATCAAGAAGGTGAAAACAATAATATCATTTTCTATCCACAAAAACTGGGATTTTAGATTCTAATCATAAAATTGAAAGTGTAGATACCTACCTGCCCTGCTCACAAAATTATCTCTTAGCTCTTTTTTTTTTTTTTTTTTTCTGGTCATACAACCAAACAAAAACTTCAAAGAAGATATTCAACTTGTATAAGTACTTGTTGCACAAACCAGAGCTGGAAAATCAGGTACTTGTGAAAAAGTGATCAAATTTCTAGTTTAGAATTTGAGCCTAGAGAAGAGGAGGTTGAGGAGAGACCTCATTACTTTCTGCAATTGCCTTAAAGGAGGTTGTAAAGAAGTAGGGATCGGTCTGTTCGATGAAGTTGCATGTGACAGAAGATATTATGGCCTCAAGTTGCAACAGAGGAGGTTTAGTTTTGGTGTTATGAAGAACTTCTTCACTGAAAGGATTATCGGGCATTGGAATAGGCTGCTCAGGGCAGTGGTGGAGTCACCATTCCTTGAGGTATTTAAGAGTTATATAGACAGAGTACTTAGGGATATAGTTTAGTGTCAGTGATAGGTCAATGGCTGGACTCAGTCAGCTTAAAGGTCTTTTCCAACCAAGGTAATTCTCTGATTCTGTGATTCTAGGAAAATTTCATATGGCAGAGCTAAATGCAGTTTAACACAGAAAACCTAATTAAAGCTAACTCTAATATTGACCTTCGGTAGGGCTGTCTGAATGGGCTGACAATAGTTACCTACATCACACAGCTGTTGCTTCCACCAATAGAACAGATTCTTCTAGGACTGGATTGGAAATTGAAAGTGATTAATCTCTCCTAAGTAGACCCTATCTGTTCTAGTGCATATTCAGCCCACAGAAAGACTGGCAGTCCTCACTGTCCTCTTTATCTCCATCAGGCTTCCCTTTCCCTGCTTTTGTAACAGCAGCTTCGTGATCATGGATTTATAATGGCCCAATAACTGAAAAAGGCACAGTGATTTCCTTTTAGTGGAAGAGGAACATCAGCACAATCTAGTAGAGACTATCTGCACAGGAAATCTATGAAGGAAAGAGGATCTAAACTCCATCTGAATATCTCAAACCACCAACCAGATCACGGTCAGCCTTTTTCACAATGCACTTTTTATTTTAAAGCAAGATCTTCTAGAACACTCACACTCGTAGGTGGTATCAGTGCTGAAAAAATGCATAAAAACTGTCAGAGCAAACTATTTTACATAGTATTTGTTGCATAATTATAATCTAATAGCATTCACTGATTAGATAAAGCAGACTCATATTAGGCTCCACTAAATTTAGTCACCTTTAGTTTACTTGTATTGGCAGCAGTCACATGTTGTTAACAAAGTCTACTTGTTTTCTTCCCATTCAAAGTACATCCCAAACCTTTATTCTGTTTTTCTTTTTCTTTTTACAAAGTTCCTAACAGTCTAACAGTGGAAGTATTCAGAGAAAGCTAGGAGCTTGCTCTGAAGAGAGACCATCAGTCTTCCTCTATTTGTACATTTCATTTATGTCCATGCAGACATATTTTAAAACCACAGACAGAAAAACATTCAACTTTATATATATATATATATTTATTTATTTTTTTAAGCAGAGCTACAGGAAGAAATTATTGCACATTATTTCACCTATAATCTTTCTGGTTGGGGTTTTAAATTATTTTTTTAAATGGAAAAAGTAAACAAAAGATATTGCAAAGTATTTAAAACTGTCAGTTAAAAAAAATCATTGTTACCTTTCTTTTCTCCTGCTGTAGGAGTAGATCAGCCCACAGGTGTTGTGTAGGGCATTTGGCAGCCTCATTTGTTTAGAAATGAATCTCACTTGGAAAAGAAAAAACACTGAGAAGGGGAGAAAGATCATCCCAGAGAAAGTAGTAGAAACTCAGTTTCAGCAAATCACTTAAGCAGGTGCTTATTCAAATATGTGTTTCAATTTGAACAGGTGTTTGTATTCCATCAAAGTAAACTGGTCTCAAATATTCCTCAGTGCTGTGCTAAAGTTGGGCTAGAACCCTGATTAAAGCCTTTTTGGAAACACATTTCTGGCTTCTCTTTCAAGACCTTTGAGAATTTTGGAGCCCTTACTTATGTGTTAACATCTTCAATGAATGAGAACATTTGCATCCTCCATATGACATCTCACTGGCTGAATAAGAAAATAGAGGTTAACATTTAAAAAGGTAAATCAAATGTAAAGTCTTATCTTCTCCTTATCGAGAAATGCTGTCAAACTGAGTTTTCATTCCTCTAGCAAGGTGTAGCAGGATGCTCCATCTCAGTGTGCTTGCCTCAGTTTCCCTTTGTGATTTAATTGTTCTCTGTCTCTCAATTTTACAGACCCAGGTCCTGAAGCAGAAAGATTCCCATGGGAAAGGAAAGGACTTGGCAAGCTCTGAACTGGTAAAAACCTTGAAAGTATAAACAGAAGACCAAAGTGATGTGTATAACACCAGCTGCTCTCTGGAGCTGAAGAACACAGAGCCCAGCCCAGCCACAGCTAGGCTGAAATGGAGACAAAATACCAATTAGCCTTCTTGGGTTTTTTCCCCTGGTTTGTTTTTTTTTATTATTATTATCCAATGAGAGATTTTGGAGGTATGGCTAAGTCGTTAAATGACAGCAGTCAATCCACTTTTTTCTATAAAAGTCTGGTCCCATCTTTGATCAGGAACACTCCTGTACACTTTGCCTAGGAGGTGTGCTGAACCTTCTCCTCCCAGCGGTGTCACCTGTGCTAGTGATTACTCCTTAGAAGTTGAGGAACAAGGAAAGGGATACCCAGCTGTGGCCATAAAAGGATGAGAGATATTAACTCCTTATATGTCTTTATTAGCCAGATTTAAATATTAAGAAATCTTTTACTGTTAAGTTCTAGATCTTAAAGACTATAAGATACTTTTAGATAATCACAACTATTGCTTTATCACCCTGCTTAGGTTTATTTTAATAATTGTTTTAGATTCAGTATAAGGCCTATTAATAAGTTGCTAGCATTTGAATGGTTAACTTGTGCCAACTACCTGACTCTTAGTTGTGCATTTTATTTTTAAGATACTTTTTTTGCATTACTACTTCAACATGCTACCTTAACATCCCAACACCCATACAATCAGGTTGTGTTCCTTCTTTTTTTTTTGGTCATTAAGACCCCAGTGCTATTTGCAATAAATCATTCTTATCATTGAGTCACAGATAAGCCTGAAAAGAGATGTTCTCCCTTCTTGGGACCAGTATAGGCCTCTCAAAATTTTAATAAGAGCATGCATTTGAGTTACAGCACCCTACCCAGATGTCACTGTTAGTAACCACATTTGGCCTGAGAGAATAGCCCATATCTCTTCTGTCATTACAATCAAGAAAAATAGCGTATTTTATATTTTCCTAACCTCTTTGCTGGCTCAGAATTACCACATTTCTGTGACAAATTAGAAACAGCTCTTTACCAAATTCCCAGTTCTAAATGTCTCAGATAAATTGATATGACTTATCCCTGAGTGGTAATGGTACAATTAATACTGGTAAAAAGTGTACTGGTAAAAAATATGTCTAGTAAGACGTGCCTCTGCTACAAGGAGTTTGGTATATTTGCATGAAAGTAACTGGGTAAAAGAAAAAAACCTTTATAAAAGAAATACAAAGATGGAGGAAGGAAAATTAAATAACATTACAAAGTACAATGTCTTGGACTTTTTTATCAATTAAAAAATATTAGGAGGCTTGGGGATGTTGTTTGCACACTTGGTTTTATTTCTGATGTCCCAGTGATTTTTGCTGTTTGAATAATTCAACCTTCAGAAATCGGTGGGGGCTTCTAGCTAAAGACTACAGGATCATCAGACATAGAGATGATAAAAATGGCTATAGTTCTTCTGGATCAGACCTCCTTCATCAATAATTTACACATACTCAGAAAGATCAGATTTCTATTTTGTAGAGTATTTTAGGATTTTTGGAGTTGAAAGGCACCATACAAATGTTAGCTCTTACCACTGCAGAAAGGCGATCTTTATTATCACAGTATGGGTAAGTGCTATAATTAGTGCCAGATAGCACATTGCTACTATTATTAATTTATATTGCTGACAGTGCTGAAATTATCTTGGAGGGAAAAGCAAAAATTGTCTGATAACTTATTCCTTATTCTGATCCCTAATTAATTGAGTGTATAATCCCTCAGAGACATACACTCTTTTGCTGAAATATTACAGTAGTTACTGTTAGCATGAACGCCAGTGTACTGTTCTTGACGTGCAGTGGGACACTGAATATGACGTTGTAGTCTTTTATACATCTACTTTCCCTTTAAATTTCAGCTTCAGCTACTTGATCCATAAATGTGTCTCTGATCTGCTGAGCAAGGTGTGGTCATTTATGTAGCAGTCATAATTACTGTGACATGATTAAGAGGCTTGAAAATGTTTAAGAACATTTCACAAACTCAGTTTACTTTTTCATCTCTTTTTTGGAAACTGCATATGGTTTTTGCACTTGAATAGTCAACTGGGCATTACAATGTTTACTTGCCTGCAAGCAATGTCAGTTTACAATACACCATTTATTTTCATTCCAGAAAAGCGCACCCTGTCCAAGGAAAATTTCACTTGGTCAGCACTAAAGAACTGAGAAAAACTCAGTATGACATAGGCAACATGTAACAGAACTGCATCAAAGTCTGCATATCTGGCAATTTCTGGATTTCACAGGTTTGTAGAGAACATTCAACACATTTTGCCCAACTGGTGATTCATGAGAAAGGGGTATAATTCAGAAAATAATTAATTTACTCTGAAGAAAACTCATGTAATAATAAAATTCAGTGGATGCCTTCCTTTATCTTAGCCCTAAAGCATTAACAGCACTTTTGTCAGTGTCTCAGCACCAGATACTTATGCTTTGTGAAAAATGGCTGGTTTTAAATGCTCACCACTATGATTCCTGTACTTGAAGACATAAATAGTTTCTCAAACTGATATGAATTGGGGTTGAGATATTCATGGAATAACACGGGATGCAGGTTTATCCTTTCTCTTAAAATGAAAAGGAGTACTTGTGAATAAGTTGTTTATATTTCCTGAGGGTTTCCAAAATGCAACATGTGAATCAGTATTCTGCATAGAATGCATAGGGCTGTAAAGACAACACAGATGTAAACCAAAGGAAAATTTCAGTTTAGTATTTCCTGTGAAAGAAGTGATTTTTCCTATTGAACTCTTGAAAAATCATTTAAACTGCTTTGAATTTTGCCATACAGTATTTTAAGATATCATCATTCATTTCAGTTTTATGAAAACTGAAAATACGTTTGGCTTCTTTCGGTGAAGTTTAAAAAAACACACTTTATCATTAATATGCCAGATATCGATAGAAATTGGTGTTGGTGGATAGAAATATTGGTATTATTTATAGAAGCTGAGGAAGTGTATAAGTCCATCCTAATCTACTGAACTATCCTTACAACTTGAAGGACTGATGTTTTCCAACTAATTTTTTATCAAGTTTGGTTTTTGCTGTGCCAGATGAGATGACTTCCCTGTTTCTTCATGAGAGGTATTTTTCCATTTAAAGAAATCTCTAGAGTCAAGGCCTTAGACCATATAGTCATACAGAATGCACAAGTTAATCATCACTTATAAACAATTTTGTGACAGAAACAGACTTGTCCTTTGTCGTTTAGAAGTGCTATGAAAATTTATCTATGTATTTCATCCTTTTGTCATAGATAAGACATTCCTGACTCTGTGAAGTTTTTGCTTGCTTGTTTGTTTTTGTGCTTCTGCAGATTCCCGAGAATAATTTACTTAAGTTATAACTGAAGTTGAGGTTATTACTTAATATCCAATAATAATATATTTTTTTCCAAATTTACTTTCACATGACTCTGATGTTCCACACACATTGATGGTAGGACTTTTATGGCATTATAGTCATGTAGATAGATTTCTGCCATGTTATATGTTTCATATGTATGTGCAGACCAAACATATGAGAAATCTATCCATATTGTCTTGTAAATTAATTTTAAACACGCACTTCTTTCACATTCTACAGTTTGAGGTTCCTGTTTCTCCAGCTTGTTTCTCCAGCTTTTTTCTCCACCTGAAGCCACTTTTTTTAAATGCTTTTAATAAACATGTTTGCATTTATGTATGGCTCAGGAATTCCTACACTTCAGTTCATTGTGCAGTGATAACAGTAAAATTGTAGCAGATTAAATTTCCCAAATTGATTCTAAATTAAATACCTGATCCTATTCCTAGTCTTTTCAGGTGCCTTAGTATCCTTTGAGAGTGTTTGCAATTTCAAAAAGTCAGAAGCAGCAGCAAATCTTAATAATACCAATATTAACCCTTTGGCTCTGGTTAGTAATGAGGATATTTAATAAGAACAGGCACAAGTTCTTGAACTACCCTATTAATAAAATCAATTTGTTTACAAAATGCATGGAAACTACTCTGCTTTTTTGGTGACATACTGTATCTTCTCTATGAGACTGCTGTTCTTATGCTGTGCAACAAGCAATCCAATTTGATATTGCCTATTGTGATTTGTGCTAACACTCCTCTACACTAATCTTCTTAATATCTCCTACATTCATTTATATCATAAATCATGCCACTGCATTCTTGCATTCTTACTTTCCTGCAACATATGTTCATGTGCATTGTTTCCATATCACAAGTGGAGATTAATTTTCAGTTGACTTTACTGGTTTGGGGCAAATTTCTGTTTTTTTTGCAATGTATTGAAAACATTTCCTTTCAGGACTTACTTACTACCAAAAATGTAAAAAACACTTCATTGTGAAGTGTATCTCATTTTTTTCATCTACACTTCATTAGCATGCTCTGTAACATCACACCACTTTAAAATATCCAGGAAGTTCTGTAACAGCCAATCTAATATCCAGATGGACAGCTACTATGGTCTGCCACAGGATCAGCAATTCAACCAGTGACATCAGTGCTCTTGATCCCCTCACACTCCCACCAAGGTAGGGAAGGAGAGAGATAAGGAGAGAGACTTTCTGGATTGAAAACTAAACTAGACAGCTTTAATTAAATACTAATGGTAAAAGAAAATATGTACAATTACATACAAACTTGTTCAGGAATGTGAAAAACCCTTTTGCCTGCCCCATCCCCAGCAACTCCCATGGCATCTCCTTAGTTGGGAGCAGTTCTAAATGTCCCAGAGCTGCCGGAGAGATCGGCAGAGCAGACAGGAGCTGAAGGGAGAGTAACCTTCAGTTAAGAGAAAGCTCAGAAAATTCTGAAATTCACAGCTTGGGAAGAGGCCAGGGCAAGGAAATAGTTGTATTTTTTGGAGCTTCCTCTTTCTTTTTTAGTGTTACCAACTAAAATATAACTTACTGCTGTTACACCTTTTTCATCATGAAATGTAATCTACATTATGAGTCATCTCAGATAAATCAGAAGGGATAAGATGTAGGTTTTTTCAAATATGTTGTGGTTTGGGCCCAAGACGAAAACAAAGAAACAGCCCCATGGCTGTTCACTCAACTTCACACACACACACACATACACACACACACACACACACACACACACACACACACACACACACACACACACACACACACACACACACACACACTCTGGGATGGGGAGAACGAAGCTTGTGGGTCATGGGGAAAACAGACTCAACTTGGGGAAAAAATAATTTAATTTCACATGAATCAAACACACACACGACACAAACAACACAAAATAACAGAGCTTACATACGTTAGCCCACTCCTCTCTTCTTCCCAGGCCCAAATTACTTTGTTCCCAGTTTCTCTCCTTCCTTCCCCCCAGCGGCACAGGGGGACAAGGGATGGGGTTTAGAGTCAGTTCACAGGCTGGTGGGTTCCACCACTCCTTCCTCCTCAAGAAGAAGGATTCCTTACGGTCGTCCCCTGCTTCCCCATGGGGTCCCTCCCATGGGAGACAGTCCTCCACGAATAAGTCCTTTCCACAAGGTCCAGAGCAAGCTGCTTCAGTTTGGGATTCCCACAGAGTCACGGACTCCTTCGGGAACAGTCACCTCCTTTGGTGCCGGGGTCTTCCATAGCTGCATAATCCGAGTCCATTGGCAGCAAATCAGAGTCCAGTGGCCACAAAATCCAAGTCCAGTGGCCAAGTTCACCCCTCTTGGTGCCTTCAGCGGAAGTTCCACTGCGTTCCTCCA
The DNA here is from genome assembly GCF_000747805.2 of Chaetura pelagica. Classification (NCBI taxonomy): domain Eukaryota; kingdom Metazoa; phylum Chordata; class Aves; order Apodiformes; family Apodidae; genus Chaetura; species Chaetura pelagica. Next base: position 455,449 of record NW_009953571.1, read on the forward strand.
TGAGTGCAGGGGGACAGCCCTGGGTTGCAGGGAAACTTCTACTCGGGCACATTCTTCCCCTTTTTCCTCACCAACTACCAGCATGGCTCTCCCTTTCCAGCACAGCTCTTCTCCTTTAAGTGCTTCTCTGCTCAGGTGTTATCTCAGTTAATCACAGAGGCACATCTATTGTCCCTCTAATGGCTCTTGGCTGGTTTTGGAGCAGGGGGAGCTTCTCAGCTTCTTACCTTAGCCACTCCTGGGGCCCTTCCCCTGCTACCAAAAAACCCACCAAACAAAAGCAGAACAAAATATCAATTAATCTATCCTTTGGTGTGCAAGTCAATCAAGGTTTAGAATACTTTGTCAGAGATACAGCATAGCTAGGTTCTGGAAGGCTGTGAATGTCAAAGAATTCTAGTGTCCAAAGAGCACAAAAGGCTGTTACCTGTGCCATAGCAGAGATGTTGAAAGACTCTGCATGTGTGACGCAAGGATGAAAGGGAAAAAAGAGATCAACCTTTTTTATTCTGACAGGAGACCAAGGCCGTCATGGGAATTCTAAACCCTGATAGGAAGACATAGCCCCTATTCTTTTTTCATTTTATCAGATACTCACTTGTAGATAAATTCATTGGAATCTTTTTCTTGATTCAATTCTCTGTTTTGTAACATTACACTTGTTAGGAAATATTTGTGGCAAGGAAACAGAAAGAGTAGCTACAAGTAACTTTAGATGAAATATCAGACAATGATAAAAAATAAATTATACTCAAATCAAACTGGGCAAAATCTCTAGGAAATCTGATAACTACTTTGAAGTCATATGTAAAGCAGTAAATATGTATTTGTCTATTGTTCTTAAGAATGTGAAGTGCATACTATATATTAACAGTCAGACCAAGAAAAAAATAAAATGAAACCTTAAAGTAAGCCTACAGAAATATTATTTACTAAGCACAGCACCCAGAACTTCAGAAATAACACAGCTAAGCTTTTCCACATAATCTTAAATTCAGTATTTGTAAATATATGCATGCAGATATCAGCTTTAATTAGCAAATCTCAAATTCTTTCATGGGAATGAGAAATGCTCAATGAATAAGACCCATGGTGAATTATCTTTTCTATTCTTTTTTTCAAGGTATGGAATTGCTGCTTTTGTTAGAAACCGGGCAGTAATTCAGGACTGCATACAAATCCAAACCAATATACCCATGAACTAATCCTGTTAAAGTCATAATTTTTAGGTTTTTTATATACATGTTGGCGCAAAATTAATCTGTAAAAAAATTATAGATAGCTATATGTATAAACATGAAATGACGTATATGAAAGTTTTATCTTCTTAGTCAACTTTTAAAAATAAGATTAATCTTTAAATTATAGGTACCTCTGATTTCTAGGCTATTGGCAAATCATCTTTATTTCCTAGAATCATATAATCATAGAATGCATGGGGTTGGAAGGGATTTTTAAAGGTTATCTAGTCCAGCCCCCCCTGCAGTGCACAGGGACTTTTTCAGCTAGATCAGGTTGCTCAAAGGCTCGTCAAGCTCAATATCGAATGTTTACAAGGATGGAGCCTCCACCACCTCCCTGGGCAACCTGTTCCAGTGCTTCACCACCCTCATTGTAAGTAACTTCTTCATAATGCCTAATCTAAATCTACTCTGCTCTAGTTTAAGTTCATTTCCCCCCACCGCTTTCCTGTAGGCCCCTTTCATGTACTGGAAGGCCACTATAAGGTCTCCCGGGAGTCTTCTCCTACTCAGGCTAAACAATCACAACTCTCTCAGCCTGTCTTCATAGCAGAGGTGCTCCAGCCCTTGGATCATTTTTGTGGCCCTTCCCTGGACTTGTTCCAGCAGGTACATGTCCCTCTTGTGTTCAGGGCTCCAGAGCTGGACACAATAATCCAGGTGGGGTCTCACAGATGTGGAGTAGAGGAGCAGAATCACCTCCTTCACCCTGCTGGCCACACTTCTTTTGATGCAGCCCAGGATGAGATTGACCCTCTGGGCTGCAAGTGCAGAGTTTGCTCATGTCCAGCTTTTTATCCCCTAATACTCCTAGAGTCCCTTTCTGCAGGGCTGCTCTCTATCACATCATCCCCAAGCCTGTATTGATAGTGAGGATTACCCTGACACAGCTGCAGGACCTTGCAGTTGGCCTTGTTGAACCTCATGAAGTTCACGTGGGCCTACTTCTCTAGCTTGTCCAGGTCCTTCTGGATAACATCTGAACCCTCTGGCATGTCACATTTGGAAAAGACCTTTAAGATCATTGAATCCAACCATTACCTCTACCACGTCCAGCATTAAGCCATGTTCCCAAGCACCACACCTAGATAATTTCTAAACACATTCAGGGATGGTGACTCAACCACTTCCCTAGGCAGCACGTTCCAATGTCTGACGACCCTGTCAGTGAAAAAGTTCTTCCTAATGTCTAGTCTAAACCTCTCCTGGTGCAACTTGAGGCCACTGCATCTTGTTCTATCACCAGTTACTTGTGAGAAGAGGCCAGCACCTACATCTTTATAACCACCTTTCAGGTAGTTGTAAAGGGCAATGATGTCTCCCCATAGCCTTCTCTTCTTCAGACATGATAGCCCCAGTTCCCTCAGCTGCTCCTCAGAAGACTTTGTCTCCAGGTCCTTCACCAGCTTCATTGCCCTTCTTTGGACACACTCCAGCACCTCAATGTCTTTCTTGTATTGAGGTGCCCAAAACTAGACACAATATTCAAGGTAGGGCCTCACCAATGCTGAGTATAGAGGGACAATCACCTCCCTGTCCCTGCCTGCCACATTATTTCTAATACTGACCAGGATGCCATTTGCCCTCTTTGTCACCTGGGCACACTGCTGGCTCCATATTCAGTTGCCTATCAATCACAACAGGTCACTTTCTGCTGGACATCTTTCCAGCTACTCTTCCCAAAGACTGTAGTGTGGCATGGGGTTGTTGTGGCCCAAGGGCAGGACCCGGCACTTGGCCCTGTTGAACCTCATACAACTGACCTCAGCCCATCAATTTAACTTGTCCCAGTCTCTCTATAGAGCCTCCCTACCCTCAAGCAGATCAACACTTCCTCCCAACATCTGCAGACTTACTGAGAGTGCACTCTATCTCCTCATCAAGATCATTGACAAAGATTTTTAAAAGAAATGGTCCCAACACTGAGCCCTGAGGAACCCAACTTGTGACTGGCCACCAGCTGGATTTAACTCCATTCACCACCACTCTCTGGGCCTGGCCATCCAGCCAGTGTTTTACCCAGCAGAGCGTACGCCTGTCCAAGCCATGAGCAGCTAGTGTTTTCATCAGAATGCTGTGGGAGACAGTGTCAAAGGCCTTATGGAAGTCCAGGTAGATGACATCCACAGCCTTTCCCTCAACGACCAGTCAGAGAGTGCCCTTGATCACACTGTCTGTATCATTGATGCAGATATTAAACAGCACTGGTCCCAGTGAAAACCCCTGAGAGACAACATTTGTCAGCCTTCTCTATCTAGATATCAAGCCATTGACCAATACTCTCTGCATGTGACCAGCCAACCAATTCCTTATCCACTGAACAGTCCTCCGTATCTCATCAATTTGGAGAGAAGGATGCTGTGGGGGATGGTGTCAAAGGCCTGACAGAAGTCCAGGTAGATAACATCCATAGGTCTTCCTTTGTCCACTGTTGCAGTCACTCGATTGTAGAAAGGTTGGTTAGGCAGGATTTTCCCTTATTAAAGTCATGATGGCTGTCTTGAATCACCTCCTTGTCCTCCATGTGCCTTGTCAGAACTTCTAAGAGGATATGTTCTGTGATCTTCTCAAGCACGGAGCTGAGGCTGACAGGTTGGTATTTCCCAAGGTCCTCCCTTTTGCCCTGTTTAAAAATGCATGCAATTTTTTCTCCTTTTCCATTCACCCGGAACTTGACCTGACTGTCAGGACTTTGGAAGAGTCATGAAGAGTGGATTGGCAACTACATCAGGCAATTCCCTCAGGACTCTGGGATGCATCTCATCAGGTCCCATAGACTTATGTATCTTCAGGTTCCTCAGGTGATCCCTAATCTTGTCTTCACTTATAATGAGAGTGACTTCCTCCTCCTGGTCCCCACCTTCAGGTCCTTCAGCTCATGAGGTGTGAAAAGAGAAGTAGCTGGTGAAGACTGAGGCAAAATAGTCTTTGAGAACCTCAGCCTTCTCCTCATCTATTGTTACTAGTTTGCCATCTTTTCTCATTGGGGCGGGGACACTTTCTTTAACGTTCCTTTTCTGACTGATATACCTGTAGAAGCCCTTTTTTCTATTCTTTGCATCCCTTGCCAAGTTCAGCTCCAGCCATGCCTCGGCCTTCCTGACCTCATCCCTGCATGACCAGGCAGCATCCCCGTACTCTTCCCAAAATACCAGTCCCTGCTTGAACTTCTTGTGCAGTTCCTTCTTGCTTTTGAGTTTGGTCAGCAGATCTCAAATCAGCCATGATGATCTCGTCCTTTCCTTACTTGATTTATTCATTTCAGCCTGGTACGCAGAAAATATAGGGGCTGTAGTATGCAAATCCATCAGGAATTGTCAAAAAAATAGTTACTGTTGAAGAAGACTGCCATGCTTTGTTGTGAATAAGCTAAAAATATTCCCTCAATTTACCAAAATACCTTCCACCATGTGATAGTAGTAGAACATACTACTGACATATATTCAATTTTCCTGCTCAATCTCCATTAATATAATTATTCAGCATTTTCATGGTGTTATAACTTCATAAATTTGATAAAGGAAAGAAATTATTGGCCAATATTTGCTAAGCAATTCAGTTTTGTTTTGCAGTCACAAAAAGGTCCTTGGTGAATATTATAGACAAGCAGAAAAAGAACAGTGTCTTTAAAAAAAGAATACTTTGTTATTTCCCAAGAATTGCAAATTATGATGATACCTAATATTTTAACAACATTCTAGTGGGTGCTCTGACGTAGTTTATCTTGAGGCTGATGTAGCATGAGGTTGATTAATGACTGTCAAACTTTTCTTTTCTATCAAGTGGGAAGATCACTTCAATTCATCCATCTGTAAATTGCAGCACATCTGTGGTGCAGCTGTTTATTGCATCACAATATATGTGGAAATTTAGTGTTGAATATATGGCAGAAATAGTTTCAAGTGAAATTAGAGAGAAGGGAAATACTACTTAGAATTAACTTTCTTATTTATCCAAGACATAGGTCTGGTTTGTACTATTCATGAAAATGCAGCCAAAGCCTTTTTATCATCACAGGGGTAGAGCCTCTGGTTGTTCATTAGGTGGTATTGTTACTGATCACATGTTGTTTATCTAGTCTAATGCTCACTAAGAAAGAGGATTACTCTATTTGCCAGAATAATCTTGTCTGAATTTTTCTGTCAGCTGTTGACTACACTTTGTTCTTTGGTCTATAACTACATTTTCTACTTTGAATACAGTCAAATAGTCCTATGTAAAATGCTAAGCAGGCTGTTTGAAGATCAGCTGAAGCCTTACACTCTTTGAAATAGTCTCATTTATAATGAAATAGACTGTGCAATTTAAAATACAAGAATTTCCAAATGTAGTTTTGCTTCCTTTAGGGTGATAGGTAGGAGAAACTCTACCAAGATCTGTATCGTGCTACCTGCTTGCACTTTTCTTTGTCTCTGCTGAATTCCTACAGTAATACTCACCCAATGCTACAATGTTTATTTTTAGGTATAACTAAAAACCATGTCCAAAGTCAAACCAGAGCTGTTTAGAACTAAACAATATAAAAAGATAGGAAAGAAAGTTTGGAGGTGTAGTATTCATATTTCTACAGTGCTTTAAAGCACTATCTCAGCATGAATTGTACAATAGGTGAAACCTTTCTCTTTTATTGTTTTTAAAAAACAAGATGTGATCAATATCATCAATGACTGCCTGACCTGATGTCCATTTCTCTGGCATTTGCCTGTGGGAGTGGTAGCAGCTGGAAGGAGTTTTCCATTTACATTTTTCTGCATAATAGACATTAAGCTGACATTGTTTCTGCTGCTTCTTGTTGTTGCTATATCACTGCAAATAAAAAACATTAAACTTGCTCTCTTTTCTTAGAGGAACAAAGTGCTAAGCAGTCAGAAGCCTTTTGTTATTTATTTTTTCAAAGTACTTTGCAAATACATCAAACTTAAGAGGAAAAAACAATATAGATATTTAGCACAAGTTGGGCTACAAAGACTGGCTATCAAAGCCAATGTATTGCAATATTTCATTCTGGTGTGGGAGCACATGAATGGCACTGTTAAAAAAAGATTCATACCTCAATGTTGTTATCTATTTGACACCATTCTACAGTTAGGTCTTCATTTGCAAACACGAAGATTTATCCCCCAAACCTATCCCAAATTCTCCAGACAAAACTGAATTCTGCCTCCATTTTCCTAGCACTATCTGCAGGACTCTATAGCTGTTTTTAAGCAAAATATGGAGTAGTGCACAAGAAGTGGGAAAAGTGAGAGGAATCACAAAGCTTCACAGGCTCTCTCATTCATTCACTGATGGTAGAATCAGTGTGCCTGTATCAGTCTTCTTAAGTGCTTTTCTAACCTGTACTTGATAGCATCTTATGAGGAATCATAGAATCACAGAATCATAGAATGGTTTGGGTTGGAAGGGACTGTAAAGATCATCCAGTTCCAACACCCCTGCAAGGGCAGGGACACCTCCCACTAGATTAAGTTGCTCAAGGCCTTATCCAACCTGATCCTGAAGACCTCCAGGGATGGGGCATCCACAACCTCCCTGGGCAACCTGTTCCAGCACCTCACCACCCTCAACAGAAAGAACTTCTTCTTAATGTCCAACTTGAATCTCCCCTCTTTAAGCTTCAAAACATTGCCCCTTGTCCTCTCACTACATACCCATGTAAAATGCCCTACCCCAGCTTTCTTGTAGGAAGGCTTCAAAATAATTCCAGATCACTGCAGTATTGCAGTTATTACTCTCTTTGGAGTAATCTCCTGTAATGGAGTTTAAAAAAAAATAAAAAAAATAAAAATAAAAAATTATCAACTACCTTGAAATACCAGTTGCAATTTAAGATCATTACTTGTCATGAAGAGCAGCTTACTCTCTTCCTCTGTAGCAATGCCTGACTGTAATACCTTCAGTCTTTCTTTTTTTCTTCTAGACTATCTCAGGACTTGAATTCTACATAAGATCTTATTTGCCAGTTCTTTGATCATTCTTATTGTTGCCTACTTGCCAGGAATACAGGCTTTCATGTCTATATTAATCAACTTTATATTTCTCACAGCCCCAAATTTATGCAAATTATTTGCACTGTACCCACTTCCCTGATTGACCTGTAGCACTTCTGAGGATTTGGTGTTACTTAAAAGTTCATTAAGCAACCTATGTTAGCATCATTTATTAAACAATTAAAGATTAACAAATTCAGGAAAGTCCTTCAAAGAATTCCACATGTGTTGTTCTGTTTTAAAAGTAACCATTGATAACTACTGTCTTTATATAATATATAAGAAATGCAAATATGTTTCTTTCAGAACAAGTAAACGTTTAGAAGCTCTAATTAGAGTATAAATATTAGTAAAATATAATTGTTCTGGAAAATTAGGATTAGGATTAGGAGATAAGAAAGTCGAACAAGATAGTAGCATCTGACGAGTGCCTTCACCTTCCTCCAAATCTTTTCTGAAGGTCAACCTAAGCAAAACACCAAATTTGCTACATCAGTCTTATCTAAATACAACTGGATTATGAGGCTTTTAGATTCCATTTTGCTTTAACAAAAAATTACTTTTTGTTTGGCCCCTGGTAGATGAGGCATAGAGATAAATCATTATATGCAGAACAATTTTTAATCTTTCCTAAGAAACAGTTTCTGATTTCAAATAATACCCTACATCATTAATATATATTTAATAAGTAAATCATATATATAAATAATATATATATAAGAAGTCCTTAAAATAGCTGTTTTCTTTGCTGTCTTTAAAATATCTGGCACTTCTCTGGTGCTATATACAACAAAGAGGGAAGGAAGGTATTCCCAGATAACAGAACAAGTTTAGAAAGACACTTAGCACTTTACATTGCTAAAAAATATTAAAGATAAAAAACAACATCTAGGTATTTTATCTGAGACACTTAATTATTGATTAATTCAACTTCTCATAGAACTCAGCTACTGTATCACTAATTATTTTTACTGACCTTTGCATTCTCCACATCTGTTTCCTTCTTAAAATCTGTTGTGCAGAACTAGACAAGACTCTCAGAAATGGCAGCTTGACAAGAACAGAGAGGGTTCAAATAATTACTTCATACATGTAACATAATATCTCTATTTGAGTATGATTATTGGTCTTTGCTGCAGCATGATATTGTTGGCCTGTATCCCACTTCTGAAGCAGTTTAATCCTCAGATTGTTTTCTACAGGATTGCTGCTCACCTAGTCACTCTGCAATAGCAAATGTATCATACTCTTCTATTTTCAGAATAGTTCAGCCAGGCTGCAAAAAGAACTTTATCTATTTGTGCTTCAGTAATGACATTGGTAATGTTTATGTTAGGAAGAAAAACGAAATTGTTCTTCTTACAAGAACAAGTCAAAGTGTAACTTCTAAATCCTTGCTGCTGATTCATCTCTGAAATACTTGTTTGGCTTTCAAAAAATATTCAGCTTTGAGAATTAACTAGATTCTTCAAATTCTATTTTGATTGTGGTTTTTGTTAAAAAATAATGGGAATATAAAAAAACCCTTCTGTACTATTTGCACAGAAGTACTGTACAAGTTAGATAGACATGGAACTAGTAAGGCTGTACTTTTAAAACAATTTTACATAAAGGCATTCGGCTTTCATGTTGCTGGAGTAAAAGCTGAAATTATAGGTATCTCCTATATACACAAATGATAGGAAGGCACCAGGCTCTCTTTTGATGAGCTATCCTCATCATTGCCCATTTATATTTATATTCTTCCTAGTAGAGAAAGCATAACTGTAGAAAAGCCTTTTTTCACTGTCGAATACTGGAACACTAAGTGTGTTTAATACTAAACACTGTGAGTGTGAGAGGTCAGCTTTCCTATATGCTGGGTCCCAGTTAGCAGTCTGGAACTCCTTCCCCTTACAGGCTCAATTCCATGATTGTCATTCACTTTTGCTTACAGTCAGTAACAATAAACTTAATTGCAATTATGTTTAGCTGCCAAAGCCTGGAATAGTAAATACATGGGACTAGAAGGAATGCAAGTACTCAGAACAGATTAACTGAAACTGAAATAAAGGAGAGAGGTTAAAGGCAATTACTATATTGAGAAAAAAACTAAGAGCTCATTCAATAGTAGCTGATTTTAAGGATGCTTTGTACAAAACACAGAAATAAAGAAATGAGAAATAGGACGGTTATCCAGTGACCTGATGAATATGAAGCATAGGGGGGAAAAAGCTCTAGCACATTAATTTTGTGCCATGAAAGCAGCTTTTCACTTGTGTTAGAACCTTATATATATACAACTGTTGGTTTTTTTCATTAAGATATTTGGTGTCATTGATGTCATTGACTGCATTCAGCTTACTAGCTACTCTTTTCTTATAAACATTGAGCTTCAAGTTGTATACTGATTGGAATATTCTTAGGGGTCATGTCAAATCATTTAACTAATTTTTTCACGATTTTCCTCTGCAAATCCAGTACTGACGATAATAATATTCAGCAATTTCAAAATCCATTTAAATTATATTTATTTTGAAAAATATAATGGAATTTTTGCTCTCTTGGTTTGAACTAGATAATTACTTTGGATCTTAGAAAGAAAGCTGGAATACTTATTTGATTACTTTATTGCAGTCTGTCTTAAAGACTATTGCAAGACTCTAATAAGAATGTAAGATTTCTCAGTGCTTGTGTCCTTTGCTGCAACTTGTCATTGCTGCTGCTCATCTTGGGATCTTTTTAATGCTATCATCGTCCAAACATTCCTGAGCTCAAAAGTAAAGCTGATTTCCTAAATACACAGGTTTTGTAAGTCCTTCCTTGATTTTTTTCAGCAGCCTATTGAGAATGACAAGTCATCTGCGGAGAAGACTCTTGTTAAGCAGAAACTGATCCTCTCACACATGCTGTTTAATCTTTCGTATGGCTGAGTCCACATACCATTTTTAAGACAGTGTGGACAAAACAAGATAGAATTGCTAGCTATGGACTGTTACAATGACAAGTATTTATTAGGCTAAAGGGAAAGGCTATTGCTAGCTACGGACTGTTACAATGACAAGTATTTATTAGGCTGTCAGCACAGTGTGCTCCTTTAGTAGCCATTCTCTGACTTCTCTGTGGTTACAGCAGAAAAGGCATATGATGGGTGGAACAAGTTCACAGTCTGGGCACAGGCGATTTGAACTAAGCAGTGGTAATTACTGCAAGGCAGATGAGGGATGAATTAGCCTTCAAAAAATGGAATTAGGACCAGTTTTTCCAGCACAAAACTCTAATTCGGGAAAACAAATTAAAATCTTTTGACTCTGTGGTAGGTTAACCTTGGCTAGATGCCAGATACCCACAAAGCCACTCTTGCACTCCTTCTCAACAGGACAGGGTAGAGAAAAAGATAAAAAAGCTCATGGGGCACAATAAAGAGAGAGAGATCAATTGCCAATTACTACCACAGGCAAATCAGCCTTGACTTGAGGAAAATTTAATATTGTCATTTAAAATAGTAGGACAGTGAAAAAACAAGACAAAGTAAAAACAGTTTCTGCTTTCCTTCTTCCCAGGCTCAACCTCAGTCCTTCATTCCTGACTTTTCTACCTCCTCCTGTGTCAAGCTGTGCAGAGGGATGGAGAATGGGGCTGTGGTCCATTTATAACACTTTGTCTCTGCCTCTCCTGAAGCTGCCTGAAGCTGCTTTCCACAGGCTGCATCTTTGCTCAGGGCATGCCCATCCGTTGCAGCAGGGCATTGTCCATAGGCTGCAGGTGGATATCTGCTCCACTGTAGACCTTCATGAGCTGCAGGGGGACAACCTGTGTCACCATGGTCATCTCCATGTGCTACAGGGGAATCTATGCTCTAGCATTTGAGTGACCTCCTCCTCTTTGTTCTTCCGTGATCTTGGTGTCTACAGGGTTTTTTCTTTCACATTTTTCTCACTCCTTTCTCTCACAGCTGCTGTGCAGCATTTTTTGCCATTTCTTATATGTGTTATCACAGAGATGCCACCGGCATCGTTGATGGACTCAGCTTCAGGAACTCAGATGAGGGTACTATCTCTGTCTAACACAGAGGCAGCAGAGAAACCACCCCAACAGCTCCCCTGCACTACTGCTACCAAAACTTTGCCACATAAACCCAATATGGTCTCAGAAAAGATCTCATAGCTCAGTACTTATGGAGTTGAAATTAAAAGTACTTTGCTTTTTAAGATACTTACAGAACTAGAAAGTAGGAGATGCCCACATGCTAAGAAGATACAAGCTTCTTTTACCACAATGGCACAGGGACTAAACCAGAAGATTATTTATTTTTGTAACATATAATGTTATGACACTTAAACCTGATGGCCTTTTATGAGGACATAACCAGGTGGATAGATGATGGCAGTGCAGTGGATGTGGTTTATCTTGATTTCAGTAAAATATCTGACACCATTTCCTCAGCATCCTGGTAGCTAAACTGAAGAAGTGCAGTCCTGATTGCATAGTGAGGTGGATTGTGAACTGGTTGAAAGAAAGAAGTCAGAGATTTGTGTTGGAGGCCTGTATCTAGTGTAGTCCCTCAGGGATCAGTACTGGGACCAGTGCTATTCAATATGTTCATCGACAACTTGGATGAGGGAACAGAGTGCACTGTCGGCAAGTTTGCTGATGACACTAAACTGGGAGGTGTGTCTGACAGACCAGAAGGCTGTGCTGCCATTCAGTGAGACCTGGACAGGCTGGAGAGTTGAACAGGGAGAAACTTAATGAAATACAACAAGGGCAAGTGTAGAGACTTGCATCTGGGGAAGAAAACCCCCATGTACAAGTACAGGTTGGGGACTGACCTGCTGGAGAGCAGTGTAGGAGAAAGGGACATGGGGGTCCTGGTGGACAGGAGGATGACCATGAGCCAGCAATGTGCCCTTGTGGCCAAGAAGGCCAATGGCATCCTGGGGTGCATTAGAAAGGGTGTGGTTAGTCGGTCAAGAGAGGTTCTCCTCCCCCTCTATTCTACCTTGGTGAGGCTGCATCTGGAGTATTGTGTCCAGTTCTGGGCCCCTCAGTTCAACAAGGAGAGGGAACTGCTTGGAAGACTCCAGCGCAGAGCCACAAAGATGACTAAGGGAGTGGGACATCTCCCTTAGGAAAGGCTGAGGGAGCTGGGTCTCTTTAGCTTGGAGAAGAGGAGACTGAGGGGCGACCTCATTAATGTTTATAAATACGCAAAGGGCGAGTGTCAGGAGGACAGAGCCAGGCTCTTCTCAGTGATGTCCAGTGATAGGACAAGGGGCGATAAGTACAATCTGGAGCATTGGAGGTTCCATGTAAACAAGAAGAAAACATTTTTCATTGTGAAGGTGACAGAGCACTGGAACAGGCTGCACAGGGGAATTGTGAAGCCTCCTTCTCTGGAGACAGTCAAAACCTATCTGGATTTGTTCCTGTGTGACTTACTTTAGGTGATCCTGCTCCGACAGGGGGGTTAGACTAGATGATCTTTTGAAGTCCCTTCCAACCCCTAACATTCAGTGATTCTGTGATTCTGTGAAACCTTTTTGATTAAAATACTGTTGCAGATTAAATGCATGATTATTTGATTTAAAAAACAGATGCTACTGGATTCTTCCTTTTTCCTGCCCGAATGATATAATTACTGTGTGTCACCACAATGCTTAAGGAAACAGGCGCAATGGTTTCCATATATCTCTGAAACTGTAGGCGACCAACGTTGTTGACGGACTAGTCTATGAAACTTGTAAAACTTACCTTTGAACATTGTAACCAAACAGAGAAAGAACTCACATATTTGACAGTCATTTTTAAAGGTTCTTGCAAATTCATGTAATGTGAGTCTTGTTACCTTTGAAATCAGATAAAAAGGACAAAATGACAGACATTAACACACAAAAAGCTTCTTTTTCTTCCAGACTTCTAAAACTGATACCATGTTTTGCAAAAAATCAGTGAAAGATTCCTCTGCTTTGCTATAAATGGTCTTGCCCTGTTTAAAATATGGATTTATGTCAAACTAGTCACTGAAACTATGAGAATTGTGTGGTCAATTAGGAAATGTAAGACATTATACAACCTACCAATAGAGGACAGGGAAGGGATTCTGGATAATGTGTGTGCTACACAGAGAATAGAAGTCAGCTGGTACAACTACTCACTTGTCAAGGAAGTTTCTCTCATTCTTCCCTCTTGCATATTGTCTTAAATTTACTATGGTCTTTTTTTAAAGGTGACTTTTGTTAAGAGTTTACAAACACCAAGGTCTCTATTAACATGTCCGCATTTTCCAGTGTTTTTTTCTCTTACTGAAGGAAAAAGGATAGGAAAGAATAGCTGTGATGTAACTATGATACCTTTGTGATACCTGTTTTCTACTTGTGGTCACTATAAAAGTAAAAAGTTCCATTGCCTCCTGTAAGAACTGAACTGGGAAGTTAATATATTCAATACCTATAACTATAGAATTTCCATGACCCACCATTCACCGCTTGATGCTTTATCATCTATATCTATAGACATCCCAGGGCAATTTAAAGTAACAAAAGTAGTTTGAATTCAGTGATACAGAAAAAGAATTATTTATGCAAGATGTGCACCAAAAAGTTTTGGATGCTTTTCCAGTTCTTTTTGTGTTTGTAAGATTGGATTGTACGAGTTACACATGGAAAGGTTTTCTCAAGATTGTTGTGTTCCCCTCCCTTTGTTTTTTTGTGAAGGACCAGAAATAACAGCTGTTTGTCTGAATAAAATTGATACATAAAAAGTCATCCAAGGTTGTTAAAGAAAGTTATGTCAGAGTTAGGAGGTGAATCATTGCAGTTCCAAAAGCCAAGCAATTCTTAAGAAATACAATACATTCTGTATTATACAAGTTTCACAATTTTATGTAAGATTGTTGCCAAGGGAAACTGTTCATTGAACTGAGGTTCAGTGGTGATTATGCTGGTCTATAATATCACTTGTTTCTTATGCAAATTGAGGACAACGCAACACAGCAGTACACACAAAAATAGATTTTGCTGCTTTAAGGACTCAGACAGAGAAGGAGTTTTGCAGACAGTATTCAGGATCGACTAAGCATGGCTTTCAGTCACAGCTCCCTGAGGCAGTCTCCTGAGCACATTAGTGCTCCCTGTCAGCATCCCCTATGACCTGGAACTGATTTTACTATCTTGTTATTTGCCATCCTAAGCATATGTTTTCACTTGCTTAATGCCTAAAGATGTTTATGCATTAATGTTGTATGGTTGTCTAACCATATTGGGAAAAGCCAGGCTGCTGAACATTCAAGGAATTATGCTTTTTGTGTTGTGTAAAACACCTCTCTATCCCATGCTCTCACTGCATTTGTGTGCATCTGCTTGTTTGCTATGTGAATTACTGAAAATCTCCAAGAGAGACAGAATTAAGTAGTCTTAAAATGTCAGTATAAACACAAACAAGGAAATGCTTGAGAGGAATTGGGGCTTGGACATACATTTTTTTTTTAAGATTCCTCCCGCACTAAGTACTTTACAGAATAAGCAGCGACATGGCTGTTGCTCCAAGGAATGTTGCATGGTTTACAGTCTTAACATGAAATGAGGAAAGGGTGGAATCAGGACTTTTAAATAATATTTTAGCTTCAACCCTGCTGTTCACTTGGTTAATTAAATTGCTTTTCTTTGAAGGAAAAAAACCCCACCAACAACCATGATACCAGTTATTTTTCTATCCTTAGCTAAGAAACAAGCTCACAAGTATTTTAAGAACATGTATATGACAACAGCCTCCAGATATGAAGGCCGTTAACAAGCTGATATGGAACATTTCTGCTTCTACATGATACAAGTGGAAGTATTGTAATGAGACTGCAAGAATATGGATACAGTTGGGAAAAATAAGTTTCAGAAGATGCAAGTGTAAGCAAAAAAAGGCATTATAACAACAGTTAAATGGACGCACCCTCCAAATTCATTAAGGATTTTCTTGTCATGAAGCCATTTGTTAATATTCTGTTTGCTCTTCTCTGAGTGTGTATTTTAATACCTTTATTAAAACCTCTGTTTTCATAAGTATTGTCATTGAAAATGTTAATTCTTAGAATGCATCTGACAAAAACAAAGTATAAAAGAACAGTATCAGTGTAGAAGTGTAGTATCAGCAAAGTATAAAAATAATATCAGTGATATTCACACATGCCATGGATACAACAGCAATATGTTCGCATAAGGATATGGGCAGAAGTGTGTTTCTGTTTCTAAAGAAGAAAAAGATCTAAATTTACCAGTCCCCACAAACTCACGCCCCTTCATTACCTAATGTGTAATTAGAATCCTAAACAGAGCAAATCAAGTAAGGAACCAGACTAATTCTGGAGAATGTCTTAAAACCATAGGAACTGCATTAGCATATGGTTAAATAACCCACTAGCTGTTTGCTAAGATAACTTTTGAAGACCACAATTTAATAGAATTCTTTGCAGAACTACAGAGTGTCTGCTGCACTTTTTACAGTTAAGAAAGTGCTGGTACAGATGAAGTAAACTAATTACTTGTTGTGAACACATCATTTTATCAAAACAAACTCAAAATCTTATTTCTGTCTACACTGTTTGGAGCAGCTTTGGATCAAATACTCCAGTCATGCAGTTGCATGTTGCAACAACCATGAACTTGCACAAGGTTGCTCTTTCTCAGCTTCTGTGAGTAGAACTCCTTCTTTTTCAAGATTCTCATATTCACAAATCAAGCTGCAACATGCAAAACTGTTTACCTAGTGCTTTCAGGGAGGCGAGAGATGATACTTTTGTTTTCTTGCACCAACATCCACCCAAAATCAGAAATAAACTTTTGTATTTCATAGCTCCATACTGAGTAGAACTTTGAACGTAATTACAAAATGTGTGCAGAGATAGAAGAAGCTCTAAGTACCTCATCTAAAACCTTTTTTTCTGTATGAGCCAATATTTATACAATTATAGACTCAGCCATCAATGCACTTTTAAGTATGGGGTATAAACATTCAAAAAATTAAGGATTCCAGTACCTATATTGGTGGAGCATGGGTGATAAATCTACAGAGGTTTCTCTTCCATTTAGTTGAAGTGGAGATGAGATCTTGTGACTTTCCTTCCATTGTCTCATAGAAATGTCCAAGACATCTCTAATTATAGTAGGTAATTATGTTAACCTGGTATCTGCTTCATGCCATGATGATCAGATCATATCTTATTTTTATAAATATTACATACTAACATAAGCTAATGTTAAGCATTTTACATATTATTTGAGAATACAGCAGTCAAAAATAATTCCCTTATGCAAATAGTCTGCAGAATTCTCCTTTTCCCTTCATTGAAGTTGCTTCAAATTCATAGCTGTAAAATAATTTGTGATGAGGATGATGAAGGGACTGGAACACCCGCTTTATGAGGAAAGGCTGAAAGACTTGAGGCTTTTCAGTCTAGAAAAGAGAAGACTGAGAAGAATCTATTTAATGTCTATAAATACATGAGGGCTGGGCATCAAGAAGGCAGAGACAAGCTCTTTTCACTTGTGCCCTGTGACAGGACAAGGGGCAGTGGATTCAAGCTAGAGCACAGAAAGTTCCACCTCAACATGAGGAAGAACTTCTTTACTGTGAGGGTTACAGAGCACTGGAATAGGCTGCTCAGAGACGTTGTGGAGTGTCCTTCTCTGGAGACTTTCAAGACTTGTCCGTATGCCTTTCTGAGTGATCTACCCTGGTTGTGTGTGGCTTTTCGGTCCTACTCTGGCAGGGGGGTTGGACTCTATGATCTTTGGAGGTCCCATCCAACCCCTAATATTCTGTGATTCTGTGATTCTCTCTTAAACATGTCAACATAGTTTTGAAGAGCTGATCTAGTTCTACTTCATGCCCTGTCTCTAACATGTAAAATCAATGAGGGATGTGTAAGCAAGCCACTTTTAACTGAGAATTAGACTTCTCACCTGCTCTAATGTTCCTTGTTTTCATTTGCGTATCTTGATGATTCAGTGCCTAACCATGTCAAACATTTCTTCAGCAAGAGTGACTTCTTATGCTAGACAAGTGTCACCATATGAATAATCTTCTGTTAAATGTTAAGCCACACTCTACTGAGCCTCCCAAAGTTGGAGAAGCAACTAAAGTGCAGCTGTGGGCATTGAAAAATCATGTAGTGAGTTTCTAGGAATGCCCAGGAGGGGATAAATCTGTTACTAATAGGATCACTGGAATTAAAATTATTTGATATATCTCTCTGTACTTTTGACCAAATAGCTCAGGATTTCAGAATAGCAGTAATACTAAAAAGGTTTGACCAATTCAACACAGTCTGCATGCCCAAGCCACTGATCCTTCCAATATTGACAAGCCTGTCAATTAGTGCGAAATATTAACATTCTGTTAGCTATAATTTTCATTATGAAAACTGCTGGAAGAAAAAGAAAAGAAATACAAATAAAGAGGGAATTCCAAATAAAGAAATAAATCCAAATCTGGATTTTCTATGAGGCTGCATAGCTGAATGTTTTTGCACTTCACAGAGGTTTTGCAGGTCAAAATTATCAGGCAGACCAACATGGATGTAGTTGTAGTGGATATCTGCTATAAGCCCCTTAATCGGGTTAAATAAGTAAAGAAAAGGATAAATGCCTTTTAAAAGGTTCTCCAGCTCCGTATTTGTGAGTCATCAAATATTGACTAGTTCTCCTGGTAGTTCCCATTGGAAATGTGGTCAGTAGGCCATCTGGATCAAAAATTAAATTTAGTCAATCTAATTTTTAAACAGTCAACATGGATATATATAGGGGAAATCATGCTTAACTAACATGATAGCCTTCTTGAAACAAAAATAGTTTTAAAAATCTGATTAATATTTTATTGTTTATGTCATGCCAGGATGAGTAAAGCAGACATTCAGTGAGATGAAATTGGCCAAATACACTGTCTCTACTCTGTTTAACTTTAAGACAAGTTTTTAAGACTGCTGAAATCTAATACAAAGTGAAGCAAGAAGTTTAAACATGTTAAAATCTCCATACTTAAAATTTATTCCTGGTTCAAGTAAAATAGGAAGCATTTCAATTTATAGTGGATTTTGTGACCAGTGGCCCACATTTTCATAATTTTTTTTTAACATAATGGTGGATACATTTATTGACAGAGTTTTAAAGATTCATATATCTTAATGCACTCAGATTTCTGCAAATAAATCAGTATCCCACCTCGAATTCTCAAAAATTAATAAATGTGTTATATATTACAAGAATGTACTTGCAAATTTTAGGGAGGAGCTGACAGACTAATCTTTATTTCTGTTCTATGCAATGTCCTACTAGGTAACATGACTCTGCCTCTGCTTACATATTCAAATCCATACAGGTAATCGCTCTCACTGCTGCCAGAGATATTTTCTGTAGTTTATGTGAAGTAAACTAATTCCTCAGGCAGTCTCATAAAAATTGCTACCAAAAGTGACATCTTTATGTATGTGCATCACTACTGCTTAGAACAGATCCCTGGAGGCTGAAAGTTGAGACAAATGGTGATGCACTTAAAATGAAACATTCAGTAATTCTGCCTCTTCTGTCCTATTCAACCAAAGAGTTCTTAGAGTTCAGTCTTCAAGGTCATCTTTTTGGCACCTTTAAGGAAGACGCAAAGAGTCATCCTATATATGCAAGAAGTCACAATTGTAATCTCCTGTAAGTATGGTAGATGTTCTCAGTACCCTTCAGAGACCTAAAATCTCTGTAAAGTATACATTTAAAATTTTGCTTGGATTATTTCAAGTAAGGAGGATATCAGCATCACCTGACATATACAGAAAGTTTTTTTATAACATCTTAGTGTCTTTGAGGTTTATTTGGTGCCCAAAAATGCATATATACATGATCTATTACCATCACCTGATGCTATTTTAATATTTTCTTACTGAAAGTGTCACATTACTTTAGGATGTAATAGATGTAGAATTAGGTTTAATTTTGTGTCCTTGCTAAAAGCTTTTGCAGTAATAAAAAATGATAGGCATTACTGACTGTTCTTTGAAAGCAGATTATTATTTGATCTCATTTGTAGAGTTTTTTGCAAGAGACAGAAAAATTTAGCGCAAGTGTCACATGATTTTACTCACTCGCCTTCCCAGAGATAATGTCCATTGCCCTTTTATTTTATTTAAATTATCTCAAAATTATGGCTTCATGTAGGCATTGTGTAGGCAAAGATTTAAGCACATTTTTTCTCTCAAGCACACTAGCAATGGATTTTCAAGAGATCCATTAGCCCTTGCCTGTAAATATATTGTAAAAGTCATCTTACTGCATCTCAACTGAAACCTGTGACCTTACCTATTATTTCTTATTCTGCATCCCCTCCACAGATTGACTTCTCCTCTTCAGACCTAGTGGTGATCATTCTTTGACATATCACAGCCACATGTGAGAGCAGACTGGTAATTCCCTTGATCAGTGGTGGTCGTAACAGATAACAGGGGAGTCAAAAGATAGATCCAAGATAATTTTCAGAATAAGAAAGGAAGGGACAGCCAACATTTCGCTGACCAGTTGTGGAGTAAGTGCAGTGTTATAAGACCTTCAGGTTTGGCCACAGGAAATACCTCACCCTAGACTTATCTATGACACAATATGCAGAAACTATCTAAGCATCTGTAGTAAAGTGTAAAAGGAAGATTGTGTGTGCATGCACATGAGAGAGTAAACTGGTAGGACTTATACTTGGGAAGGAAAAAGAAAAGCCATCTCTTACAAAGTAACAGAGTTGTGTTGTTTGCTTCCAGTTAAATCTGTTGGAGGCATGAGCAAAGAAGGATCTGTCATTTAGAGTTATATTTGTCTACTCCTTCTTTGAGTACTAAATTAATTATTATGGGGGAGTACTAAATTAATTCTTATGTAGCTGATGCAGTTCTGCCTGGGATGTAAGCTTAAAGCGAAGTTAAAAAATCACTGACCTACCTAGCCACTCCTGCTTAGTAAAGACTAACGCCCTTCTCTTTGCTACATGTATTTCACTACATGTAGCAACTATGTATTTACTAATGTAATACTATTGGAGAAACCAGGGGTAAAACTACAGTACATTTTCTCTGCAATTGAAATTTTCAAAATTTTCTTTCTCTCCTTGTCTGAAATTACGATGCAACATTGCTCTGCTACTTAAGCCACTAAATAACTGTCATATTACACACTAGGAATGGCTAAGTTTCTGGGAGAACTGATAGCAGTTATTCACACCATATGGCTTCCTAACATTATCTTCTGGAGTTTTAGCAGATGATATATAGACAAAGGTCAGTAGCAGTCTATTATAGTAACAGTGTTACTAGGAAAGCCTCATTATTGTTCATGAACAGTTTCTTTCTCTCTCTTTTTTTTTTTTTTTCTCTTTGATTAATTCTTATTCACATAAACACTGCAACATTATAGCTCATTTAAATAAATTATCATAAAAAATGTGTAACATGTCTAGAATTGCAGTTCAGGCAGTTGGATTTCTGATCATCAGTTTTAAAAGATTCATCATTCTATTGTTGAATTAAATAGGAGTGGAGTTATAACATTTCTAATTTACTTCCTAACATGGAGATCTTAGTGTCTACCATAGTCTTAATAAAATAGTCATTAAAAAAATATCAAAACATCACAAAAAACCCAACAACCAACACATCTAAGTCTATTGCCAGGCATCAGAGTGCTCTGCAATTGCACTCTGCCATTTTTTCCGCTGTTGCAGACCAAATTAAAAGTAGCTGGTCACAAAGGGCAAATCACAGGGAGACCTGATGCTATCAGTAATTGGAGGTGATGATCAGTGAAAATGACAAAGAAGACATTAAACTTTGCTAAGTCATTAAAGAGGGACACATAGACACTGAAATGTGGGCAATGAAGGAAAGAAAAAACAAGCAAAGCCCAAGTGATACCAAAAATATTTTCAGCTATTAACATCTGTTTGTGAAGACCACTTGGAAAGTAATAACCGGGTAGGTAAATAACTAGGACTTTGGCATTCTCCTCATAATTTCCAACACTTTTGTCTCCCATCTCCATTATTTAACAGATATTTTCTTGTTACTTACTTCATTTACTTATTTCCTATTTCTTTTTATTTTTGACTAGTGAATTGGTGGGAAGTCTGAGATTGATAGATACACTGTCTGAAGTCCCTATTAGTGTTTCCAATAGGCAAAGCATGAACAGTAACTGAAGAACATTTCTCCTTACTACTTCATGCCAGTCTGTTCCATCTGTGCTGCAGACAAAAATAATTTCTTATAAAGTGATAAAATTTTGCTCCATTGGTCTAGCTAATCCTTTCAACCATATCTAAGGAAGGAAGAGAATATAGAATATGAGAATACCTAGCATTTTCTGGATTCAGTTAGAATTAAAGCCATATATCAAGAGAGGTATCAAGGTCCATGCAGAATGAGGCTAAATGTATGCATGCAACTGTTATCCCTTCAAATTAAAAAGTGAACTTCAGCCTTACCATGAATGTAGTGAAAAACCTGATATGTCAAGAAATTCCATTATGAGTCTATTCTATGATAGACTGTTCATCCTGTATTGTTTTGGTGCAGGTTGGTGAATGTGGAGTATATACAAATTAAGATTCCCTTGGGTTTTGTTTTTTTTTTTTTAATCTTACAGAAATCCCACATCAGTGGCTATTACCTGAATATGTTAAAAGACAGCAGAACAGTAGCAGTTTTTGTGACTATATCGAACTTTACTAATCATCTGTGATTTTGACAAACTACAATGGCACAAATGCTTTCAGAGAATCTCTTTGAATACTTCTGGGAAAATAATTGCTTCTCTAAAGCAGCATACTCAGATGTATAGCTTTTATCAAAAACCAATAAGACTGTAAAACCAGTCACAGGATAAGCATGTTGCCCATCTGAATTACAGATGGCTGGGAAGACTTGGTGAGTCACAAAATCAACACATTTACAATACACAGAATTAATCTCTTCTTGCCTTTTTCTTAGGCTTTAAAGATGGTGAAATACACATTTTTTTTTAGAAGATATCCATAGCTGATAGCTTTTAAACCATGAAGATAAACATTAAGAAGATAAAATAAACTGGAAGATTAAGGGAACTTTATTTTTCCATGTCTGGACTTTCAGAAGATACACAAACAAAAAAAGGAATTGTGTTATGTAAGTTTTTTTACTCTGACCCTGGTATTGGCTCCTCTCCCACACACAACAACCTTTGCAATAACCAATGTAAATGCACTGAAATATGTCTAAACAAGCCTTCTCCCAAGTGACACAGAAAGCTCAAATCACCACCCGCCATTAGATACGAGCTATTTGCATCATTTGAAATAATTATCATAAAATCAATAGCTCTAGGAAATAATTACAGTTCTCACCATGACCTTATCCCTTATAGCTCTTGATCCTCAAGGTTTATATCATTAAGGCATAAGAAGGATAGGTTTTTTTAGTCATTCTGCATGAAATTCAACTGACATATAGACATTGAAAGACTCCCTCTCCTCCTTTCTGAAAAGTCCTTGATTTCCTTATCCTTGATTCCAGCTAGAGGCCCTCAGAAACATGGCAATGTGATTGTGATTATAAACAGCTTCAAATTGTGGAAAGTAATATTTAGGAAACATTTCTAATTGTAAGAGTAGTCAAGCACTAGAAAGAAGAGCTTACCAGAAGGATTAGAAAGGATGTTAATTTTTTTCTTGTTAGCTACCTTTAAAAATACATTTGACTTTTGTTTATACCCCACCTTGAGATAACACAGGTTTATCTACTCTGCATTATTGAAGATGAGCAAACTGACATCCTTCCCAGCCCTATTTTTGAATGTATTATCTTGAATAAATAAATAGCTTTCTCTAATCAACTGATTCAACTCTGCTTTAGTTCTCTCATTTTGAGCCCAGTAGGAATTCCAAATGTATGAAAATCAAAAGCTGCTCTTTTTTTACTTTTAAGAGACTCAGGAACTTTCCCAAAGTATAGCTATATGAAATGTCTAGAAAATTAGAACAAAATGGCCAGAATGTCTAGAAATTTCAAGAGGAAATGTCTTAATGCCACTGGAAATTTAAAATTATAAAAATGGAATTAATATTTAACAGGAAAAGGTAGGCAACATTGGACTAAAAAGAAGAAATTTTTAAATATTATGACTGTCTTTCTACATCTGCAATTGTGAATCACTTGAGGTGGGATGAAGAAGCCTGAGGTGGGAGAATTTAAGGACACAATAACTAATCCATTACTGCTACACCATAACATTTTTATGGCAGCATCATCTAAGAGTTAGCCACTGATGGATAAAACTGACCAAGACTTTCTCAAGGGGCAACCTTTCAGGGCTGGTGCAGAGAAGCCTCCCCACCAAAAAAAAAAAAAAAAAAAAAAAAAAAGAAAGGAGAGGGGACTCACATAGATCAGTTTTAGTTCTTATGGTTCTGAGATTAAAACACTGGAGGCAGTGCACTTCTCTGTTCCTCAGAGCATAAGACTGTGATTATAATAAGTAATGACTGTGGAAATATTTTCCAGAAAAACATCTCATTCTTCTTTTATCTGATCTTTTGGTCTTCTATTAACGTGGTCTGATACCACAAACTCTCAGATGGAAGAGGGAAAAGTTGGGCTGGAAAATATGAGGCTGAAATTAGGGGAACAGAAGAAAAAAGATGCAATTTTGTATCAGATTTCTAAGCTATGATGCCACTGTTTTAGAGATCATCCAGAGTTGTTTAGCAACATTCAAACTAAAATCTAGTCCTAAATAGCAAATATAGTTATATAAGGCTGGATATTGGCTCTGTTTGTTTCATGCACACTGCCTCCAGTGAGGCTGATTTTCCTGTACTGTTTTGTCATTGCAAAGAAGTTTAATAAATACTGACAGCAATTACACAGAAATAAGGTTTTAAACAGGTCCAATTCAGTCCTTAGAAGGAATAAGATGCTTAATAAATATGCTACAACTATTGCAGAGTAGGCTGATTCTAAAATATAGCCTCTCTCAGGTGGATGCTCTGACACTCAAGATACTTTCCATACCGTGACATAAGAGATTCTGAAATTCTGGCTGAAATTCTCTCCTTTGCCTGTACCCAAATTGTAGCCTTTACATCTGATTCATGAGAGCTACAGCACGAGCTGAAATGTCCTCTGCTGGGAGCTGCAGTCTCCTTATGCTCCCTGAGAATTTCTCCATTTTCAGGAAATTCACACTTGGTCAGTTACGTTTCAAGGCACTTTGCCAGCAGAGACAGTGGTGGTATCATATAGGATCTAGAGAAAACTTCACAAGGAAGACGGAAGGTACTTCATTTTTCCATACTGTGATATTTTTAATACTCAGATATTATTGCTATTCTGTTCCTAACCTTTTAAATGGAATGCTTTGTCATGTTGAGAATACTTATAACAATAATGGAAAATTATTTCTATCATTCACCAGAAGCACTGTTTTCAGGCATTTTTTTGTCTGGTTGTATGCATAAATAGGGCTGCACACTGTTTTTGAAAAATAGCTACAGTAGTATATGCAAATGAGGTCACTGCAGGTATGATAGAGAATTACATATGTAATGGGCGATTTTCACATACACTTCTATTAAATTCCTCTTATCTATATCTTAGAGCATTTAAATCAGGTACAAAATTATGCACTTATTCTCTGAATTATGGTATCTTTCTTTTATATAAAATATTATTGGAAATAAAGAAAGAGGTTTCAATTTTTAATCCTTAACTACGTTTGATAGTTAGCAGGAAACATTCAAACTGGGGAAAGCAGGATGTACTGAAGTCTGGGGAACTGTTGGAGGCTAAGGTATCATTAAGCAGTATGCACTATAATTCAAATATTAAGTCATAAGCCCAGCTGACCAGCAATTTGTTAATAGTTCAATCTGACAGAAATTTTCTGGTACAGCTGGCAAGGTGACAGTGATTTACTTTAGGGACAAAACCTGAACTCATGATTTAAGGTGGTATTGAATTTGGGTTTTATATTATCAAACAGAGTAGAGATGAGTAAGGACTCACTTTTATAGTTAACTGAGACATGACTGACATGGCTTAAAAAAGTGAATTATAGAAGTAATTAAAAAAAAAAAAAACGAGTGGGAGGCTTATTATGAGAATGCTCAAGCAACTGAAGTAACAAAAATTGATAGTAAAGATAAAAGAGCAACTAAACAAAGAAACTGAAAGTAATGAGGAATGTCATAAATAGGAGATGATTTCCACAGTAAAGGGGTTGAAATGTTTATTTAAAAAAGCAGAAGAGTAAGAAACACCAGCACTAAATCTAAACAAATACCCACCAAAGTGACTGGCAAATTTTCTGAAGTCCTACATCTGTGGGTGTATAAACTGCTTTCCCTGTAATTTCAGTGTTTCAGTGACTAATTTTGCTGAGTATTTATCAAATGAATTAGGTCTCCTAGCAGGCAGACAAATTTCAATGAAGAAAACAAGCTACTCCTGAAGTAATGTACATTCAAGCAAGAAATAAAATCCAGTCAAAGTTGTTCAGTGGAAATATTTGCAAAGAGGAAAAAATCTGTTCAAAGCAAATATTTAGAATAAATTAAATATCTTTAATCTATATTTTCTGACAACTATTTTAAATTTTGCAGTACAATTTTTGGAATACCTTTCACTCATAACAAAGTGTTTCTTGTAACAGGATTTTAAAATACCAAGAATAAGAGAGAGATGCTGTGATGTATGACTGCATCTGTTGCAGGGCCTGATTTTCATACTCTTGATTTTGTAAAATCCTTCTGTAACTTTTAAGTGCAGTGGTGTTTTTCCTCTCTTACATCAGTTAACTGGGAGAAAAGTAAAGTTCTGTATGGGAATATAACTATGTGTCACTGTACACAGGTTTCATAAAAATTAAGCAATATCCTTATAGATACAGGCATATTTGTGTATGTGTGTATATATATATACATATGTCACATAGTTTTACATTGCTTCTATGTACATTTCACTGTTTCATGTTGTCCCTTCACTGTATAACCAAGAGCTAGGCATAAGCATGCACCTCAAATTTGCCACTGTTATTTGTCCAGATCCCTGCCCAAGACTGAACGAACTGTCTCTGTATGTACATCTTTATGGCACCAGTAGATGTCTAACTAGCTTGTGTTTTGGGGACAGTCCCTCCGCACAGCCTCTTCTAATTATGTAAGAGCCAGCCTAAAGCCAAGGATAGAAAGGGATTTGTGTATTAAGTTAAACCTTTAACACAAGCTGAATGGTGTGTCAGCACAAATTCTAGTTACTCTCTTTGGTGCTATTATATACACATGGTGAGACTTAATTCCCATCATGTTTATAGTTCCAGCCTTGCCTAAGGGGGTTATAAAACCAGTCAAGATTGTGTAAGTCTTGTGGCATAACTAAAAGAATAACCCTGAACTTTGAAAATTATGTCTGAGTGTAAAACATTGATGGGCTATCATTCATTCCTTTCTTTTCTGTCTACATTAAATAAGACTTTGGTATTTAGACATAACTTAGAATATATAGTGAGAAAGAAAGAGGGAAAATAACTCAGTGTGACTGCAAATTCAAACTCAAAGAAAACACAAATATTCCCATCCTACATTCTACTGCTCCCTGGTCTGAAATTTGTTTAAATTGTTAAATCTAAAAAACTCTCTGAGAGGTGGGCAGTTTAATTTCTGAGCATGAAGGTGACAAGTGTTTTTCACTGAGATGGAAAAGGAAGATCAAATGAGAATTTAAGATTACTTGGAAATGACAAGGTGGTACAAGACAGAATTTTATACTGCTTATTCAGTTTTACAGTGTAGCTCATAAAATAAAGCCATTGACGCAATCATGTCTGACTGTTCTCAGACTGAAAAATTTTCTTCTGGTATCTAATCAGAATCTCCCCAGAAGTCACTGGCACCCAGCTACCCCTGGTCTTATCCACGTGACTCCTTGCAAAAAGGGAATCTCCATTTTTTTTAGTAGCTGGCCTTTTAACAACTGAAACATGGCAAGAAGGTTTCTCCTAAGCTTTCTTTTCTCAAGTCTGAACAAAGCCAGTTCTCTCAGCCTCTGCTCATAAGGCAGGCTTCTCCATCCTTTGAGATACTATTTGGCACTAATAACAGTATCACTTTTTACACTGTAGCATAGAAACAGCACCATTTAGTGGCATTTAAACAATCCAGCTGACCTTTTAAAGTTCTTTTGTCATAAGAGGTTGATCATAGGGTTAACAAAATAATGAAAGGAATGGTCTGGTAACCGGAGTAGATATCTTCTAACTTCAAAGACATCTACTTCAGACTTTACCAAAGACTTTATGGTTGTATCTAGCACTGATTGCATCTCACAGTTGACACACTGTCCTTGTCATCAAATTGCTCTTGAAGTGTCCTGTAAACCTAGGTTCTCTTCCAATGGCACCCCATGAGAATGGGTAGATCCAAGTTGCAGTCAGCAGGGTGAACACTTAACAGGACCAGGGACTCTGACACATTCCCAAGTCCACTAGTTTAGGTTTTATTCAACCTTCCAACACTTCATTTCACTGTCTCAAATGTAAGAACAGCAATTCTTTTCTCCTTTATGCTGTAGTGGTGAGGATACATTTGTAAAGATTGACAAAATAGCATCCAGTGGGTCCTTCTTTACCCAAATGGGACTAAATGAATAATTATATAACAAGTAAGTATAGTCCAAATAGAGTCTCTAAGACAAGTCCCTTTTTGTCTAATCAAAACGGACAGCTCCTTTCTTACGAATTACTTTTCTTTGGTTAGCTATGACTAATTTTTACTGTCCTGGTTCAGGAAGCAACATAAACATCCTTATTTTAACTATATACTCAAACACATACTTCACCTAAAGCATATGCTTGTATAAGCCCATGAAATTTTTTTAGCAACGCACTGAAAAATCACCTGTACTACAAAGCTAACAAATAAAACAGTATTGGCTTTTTGTGTCAGGGCACGAACAGCTGCTTCCTGAGGGCCAGTGAGCCAGGAACCACCACAGGATGCCTGGGCTGGCAAGGCAAGGGCCTCATCAGCCAAGGCCCACCCCACAGTACCCATGCAGAGTGAGCAGGGTGGATGCAGAGACAATGAACAGGTTCAATCAAGTGTGCAGATAATTCAAGGGTGCCTTCTTTATGAGTATGGCTTTTGGGTGAGGGAAATCAGACCTTGTTTTCAACAGTTTTGTATTAATATATAACTTTCCTACATGGACAAAACACTTACTTAGATGATACTTTCTGACTTATTGCCTCAACCATCATTTTGATAGCTGAAGTTTGAAGGATAAACAGTATGAAGTATGTATTTCACTCCAGTATACAGTTTGAACCTGAGCACTTTTCACACATAGGACATGTATGGTAATTTTTAATTTTTGTTTAAATTCTCATAATTTAAAAAAAAATAAAAAATTAAAAATTACACAGACACATAACTTAAACAGCTGACAGTCAATCTGGAAAATTACAGTATTCTCCTTAAAAAAATCCCATCTTTATGTTTATTGGCATTGTAAATTAAAGAGTTCTGTCTAGATCTAGTGTCTTTTAAGACAGAAAAGGACCATTACTGACCCTATTAGTGACTACTTGCATTCTATTAAATTTGTAGCCACCGATGATTTGACAACTGTCACTTTGCAGCACTTCATGGTCACCTGCAAGTTCATTAAAAGGAACAGGAACCAGATCCTTGTGCTCTAAAATCACAAATACTTGTAACTGAATACAGAGAAACAGCATTATTACTGTTACAAGTATAGGAACTCTGAGGAGTCCTATGTGCATCTAATCATGGCTAGTGAGTACTTACACTAGCTAGACTCATTTTTTAATTAAATAGAATTGCATATGCTAAGCATAATTCAGTTACAGACAGTTAGAGATCTTAAGATGTCATTTAAGGGGAGGATTTGTCTTGCTTTTAGCAATCCTGAGGCCTATACAAAGGATTCAAATGAATTTTATGAAACACATTTAAACTTCCAGCCCACATCTATACTATTTTGTAGTCAGGACATTTGATTCAAATCCTCTGTCAGACGGAATCAACTATGGCAATGAATCTTGATCTACTGTTGTGTCACTGGGCAGGACACCCCAACAAAATGATTGACAGTCTGGAAACTTCAAGTTATCAAATACAAATTTATTTTGCAACTCAGTTTCAAAATGCTTAATCAGACCTATGGTAAGCAATCATTTATTTCAAATAAAGCAGAAAAGATTACATGCAATAAAAACTAAACTGGTTGTTCACTGGTAACTTTTTTTCTACTGATAAAAATGATGATCAAAAAGTTTAAAAGCAAAATGAAGGAGAAAAAGATGTGAGGCACATTATCTTTGTTTTCCAAGAAACAAACAGCTCAGGAGAGATAAAAATCCTGTTTCTTTTATAATTTACTATTTATTTTCTGTAGTAGTCACACTACACTCACTTTTATATAACTTAACAAAACACTCAGAATGGAGGAAAGGTGCCCACTCTGAATGACAATGCATATGAAACATGCACAAAAAGACAAAATTGATTACAGAAGAACAGAGGAGACAGCAGAATCTGGATGTATGTATGCTTTAAGTTCACATGAAAAAATCCCACAACTATCCTCTATGTGCCTATATATGGATTTATATTTCATATATGTATGAAATATTTGGATTTATGGGTAATGGATTAAAACTGGAAGAGGGGAGATTTAGATTACACATTAGGAAGAAATTTTTAAGTGTGAGGGGGAAGACACTGGAACAGGTTGCTTAGAGAAGCTGTAGAAACCTCATCCCTGGAAATGTTCATTCCAGGTTGGATGGGGCTCTGAGCAACCTGATATAGTTGGAGGTATCTCTGCCCATGAGAGAGGGGTTGGAACTAGATTATCTTAAAGGTCTCTTCCAACACAAACCGTTCTACGATACTATGATAAGATAAAGAAAATAAAGCAGAAAGTCAGACTAGTCTGAGCTATTCTCCAATTTGTACTACATTTATTTATAAAAAATAATTCATTTTTCTTGAGCAGTTTTATCTGTTTTGATCCTGAACAGTCCTATTTCTTCTCTGTGCAATACACATTGTACAACATCAACTACTCTTCTAATTTAAAACCAGAGTCTAAATAAATGCTATCACATCTAACCCACCTTGTAGATGAGGAATATTCTAAATATTTTAAATTATTTTCTAAGAATGTAGTTGTTCCAAAAGGGAATGTTTCCACCTCTGCCTACAGCTAAAAATGCTTACCATGATTTCTTGTGCTCCTGAACTGACAGTCCTCAATAACTGATCCTCTGTACAAATACCCAGAATCAATACAAACTTTTCTCCTAAACAGCTACTTATGAAGTGCCATGGCCTAAAAATACCACCTCTGCAGGGAATAGAATTAGTTGATTTTATAAGCCATTTCCACAAGACTTTTGCCTGAAAATGCTAAAGTAAGAAACTATCAGTTTTATTTACCTTGATGTGGTCTGAAAGTCAAATATAATTTTATTAGAAACTGATTTCAAATCTATCAAATCATATCCTAAATCAAACACCTGGGAGCATCTTTCTGTTTCTCTCTGATCTGAGATAATTTCAATTGATGAGCAAGCTGAAACCTGTTTCTCACTCCTGATTGCAGATATAAAGGCAAAGGATTAATTTTATTGTATTGAATTTTTTAATTTCTGGACTACATCAGATTTTCACACACTTGAATGTCATAATTAATCACAGGTGTGGCAGCACCTATATATATGCCCTCTCTAACTTAAATTTCTCATTGTAGAGAATAAATTAAAGTCTGTCTCTTGTTTTTCTACTGCTTAGTTCAATTATTGATAACATATATAAGTTCTCTTCCCCTAGAGGAGATAGTAAAAAGCAGACGATCAGTTTTATTGATGTCATGGTTTGGTCCTAACTGACAACAATGAACCAGAGATATGGCCACTCGTTCACACCCCCATGCACACACATGATGGGATGAAGAGGACAAAGGGCAACTAGAAGCTTGTGGGTCGAGATAAGGACAAGGAGCGTTCACTCACCATTTACGATCCCAGGCAAAACAGACTCAACTTGGGGAAAAGTAAGATTTTAATTTACCACTAATCAAATGTAAACAGGACAAAGGCAAGACAAAGAGCAGTGCTTAAATACCTTACCCCACCCCTCCCTTCTTCCTGGGCGCAAATTGCTTTGTCACGCTTTGACTCTGGGTTGGCAATTAAATGAGAAACGATAATGATCTCAATCCTCTCCCCGTCCCACCCTGGTAGAGAAGGAGAGAGAATAAGGAGAGAGACTTTGCGGATTGAAAACTAAACTACACAGATTTAATTATATACTAATGATAAAAAAATGTATGTACAAATATATAAAAACATTTGCAGGAATGTGCAAAATCCCTATCACCTCTCCCCATGCCCAGCAACATCCATAGAATCTCCTGAGATGTGAGCAGTCCTGAAAAGTCCCGAAGCACTGCTGGAAATAATAGCAGAGCAGACAGGACCTTAGGGCAGAGTCAGGAATGCACAGGCCTAGGAGTCAAAGGAGATGGATAGACTAAGTCCTCCCTGGATGCTGGCCATGAATGGAAGAGAAGTAAAAAAATGGACCTGACTTCCCTGATCCCTGAATTTATACCAAGAGCCATGTACATATATGTATGGAATATTTCTGGCCAATTTTGCCATCTGTCTAATCCTCTTGTCCCTACAGGATGGTTGCAAATATGACTCTTCTGCTCCTTGGGTGTTTGAATCAGCTAATCTGACAAAGAGAGCAAAGTGTCCTTGGTGTCTAAACAGTACCTATAAATATTCCAGACTTATCAGTCCACCAGCTGGAAAGCTTGCTGATAGTTTCAGCAAGTGTGCTGCTTAAAAGAGAGTTCACTGAAGAAAAAAAAAATGAATCACCGAAAAGAAAATTTTCTTCATCCTGGATCAAACCAGGACAACCTCCTTCCCCCCAGCTGCACAGAGGGATAGGGGATGGGTTTTAGACTCAGTTAAGGCTCTGTGTTATTTCCTGCCACTCCTTCCTCCTCAGAGAGACGGATTCCTCACATTCCTCCCCTGTTTCCCCATGAGGTCTCTCCCACAGGAGACAGTCCTTCATGAACCTCTCTTTCATGAGTCTTCCCCACGAGATGCAGTCCCTCAGGAGCAAGCTGCTTTGGGAACAGTCACTTACCCTGGCACAGGGTCCTCCACAGCTGCAGATCCAAGTCAACAGACTTCACGTCCACCTATGCCCCTCCTGGAGCCTTCTGGGGATGCTCCATCATGTTCCTCCATGAGTGCAGGAGGACAGCTGCCATCTCACCGTGGGCTGCACGGTGCAGAAGGCAACCTGGGATCTCCACTCCGGCACTGCTGTCACCTCCTTAGCTTGGCTCTTCTACCTTGGTCTCTGCTCTCAGGTCTTGTATCAGTTCTTTCACATGTCAGTCACAGAAGCACATCTTTTGTCTCTCTAATGGCTTGGCCTTAGCCACCGAGCCAGAGGAGCTTTTAGTAGCTTCTTACAGGAGTCACCCCTGGGTCCCTCCCATGCTACTGAAATGATGCCAGAACCAAACAAGCACAATCAAACATGAATTTTAATACAACACATTAACACTGACCTCATATGCTATTGTGTTAATTGCAAAAATAAGCAGCACATCTCAGAGTCAAGCATTTTACACTTTGAGAAATTTTATTATGAAGCATACTATTTTTGGTACATTTTCTGCCTTTGTTTATGGGGGTTTTTCTGCATAAAAAGTTATCACCTGTTCTTTAGACTGCATCCTGATATTCTAAGAATTAGCAGGTTTTTAAAACATCCCAGGGTATGTCTTGCTTCTTGCAAGAAAAAGACAAAAAAGAAACTGATGATAAATTGCAAGATAACATTTGTAGCTATCCATTTACTAAAAAAGTATTTAAAAACAAAGATTTCTCCAGATATTTACACTGTGGCTTGCATTTTGTCACGTGTTATATTTTTTACAATATAAAGGGTTTGAAATTGTTCAATACTACATTTGTTACACACCCATCATTATAGAGCTATAATTAGATCCTCCTCTTATTTGTTACACTGAAAGGTATTAAATATATATTCAAACTCCACCAAGCTCTATTTTGGCTATAGATTTCGATTTAGCCAAACTGTACTGTCTATAAATATATAAAATCCTTGTGCCACAACACTAAATGATAGCTGAAGGAACTTCTTTAGAGTTTTTTTTCAAACTAAAACAGATAAGACAAATGAGTGTATTTGCACTTTCAGACTAGGAGATGCATGAAAGATTCATAATACCACATAATTATAACTTTTTTCTATATTGTCTTTGCAAATGCATTTAATTCCTGACTGTCATTGCCTTCTGGTATTCTACACCACTTTTTCCAGGCAGCTGTGTACCCTGATGCTAGCTTCCTGAATTTACCTTCAAAGCAAAAACTACCATTCATACTGAAATCTGCACAGCAAAGAATAGTCATAGGAAAGACCACAAAAAATAATTTTCTCAAATGACCAATGTATGTATCCAAATATGGAAGACTGCTGCATTTGATTTGCTCCTCGGGTATTTTTAGTTGCTTTTTTCTTCCACCAAAATGGGCTAAATAATCACATCTCTAAGCATTTATTCTAACAGACCTTTAATAAATGTATACAGCTGAGGGAGCAAGTGACAGACAGAAGATTTTTTAAAACATTTTTTGAAGGAATAGTTTATTTTATAGTCTTTGACAGCAATCCACAACACATGGCAAGTCTTACATGGAAGAGCATAAAGAAAGCAAAGTGGTTCTGAAAATATTACTAGGAAGGAACAACTGGAAATGTACGAAGGTTGACCTTTAGCCAGTAAATTCAGTCCTGTGGTAAAGAATAGTCAATTGTACATCTTTAAAAGGAAATGGATAAAAATGGTCTATGCATTTATTCACAGAACTTTTTAAATACATTTGTAATTACTATGAAGGATGAAGAAACTTGAAATCTTTAATTATCCAGAAGAGAATCAAAAAAACATTATCTCAAAAACATTCCTTTAAAAATAATAGATCATACTTCAATGGGACTAAGATGTATGGAACAGGAGATACCACAACACAGAAGCTGATTCTCAGCCCTTATCCATGACTGACAAAGTTCTGAAGAGCTAGCTTTCTGAACAGCCTTATTTTCTATCAGTTTATTCTTTATTTTAAGCTATAAATCAAATATGATACATGCAACAATCTCCCATCTCCTCTTCCCCAGAGTTTTAGCATTCTTATAGCTGTATTATAGCATGATATTTTTTTCTTTTAAATATAGAAACAGAACATTCCATGATAGTCAGCCTACTGGACAGTAAAAACTCTAGGAATTTGGATAAGGATTAATTGTCACCATACTGAACATGCTGTGTAATACCTGAGAAATTAAAGAAGATAAAACAATTAACTCCCTAATACATAAGGTGACAGGCTGCATTCAAAACTATCAGTTAAGCTTCCCATTGTCATGTTGACCTTTCCATCTATAGTGTTTACTAAGTCCTGTAAATTGGTTCAGCTCCTCATTGCTGTCAACAATCAGCTCCTTAAAGGGAGGCAGGGAGATTAAAGAAATAGATCTTGAAAATATTAATAACTACTTATTCCTATAACCAGTAATTTATAAGCTTCCAGTTTCTGTTTCTACATACAGATACACCCTGCAGGCAAGGGGCAGGCAATTGTTGGTTGATGATAGATTGTGATTTGGAAGCATATTGTTTGCCAGCCTATAAGTTTAAGTCCCTAATAACTACAGCTTTTAATTCCTGTCTTATTAGAACTGGCAGTGTGTGATATCAGTCATTGGGTTTAGATCCTTTAGCACTGCTGCAAGATTTGCTGAGTGAGTTGGGGTTTTATTCTGCTTACTAGGTGTCTCTCAAGTCATCAGCCAGATACTTCCTGGCACTGTTCCCTCAGCAGGACTAATGAATCATGACAGTTCATCTCAAATTGCCCAGCTCAAACATTTAAATGTCCACCACAATCTACCCATGAACCCATCTGACTGTCATTGGGGATTAGTGGGAAAAACTTATTAATACACATAAGATTTGGCAGGACGTCAGGCTTAATCTATCACAACAGCTGAGATAATACACTTATGCCTTTTCCTCCCCTATTCTATGTGAGGAAAAAGAGCAGCAGTAGTGTAATGTCACCAGGGAGAGCAGTGGTGCCATCCACCTTTGTTGTGTCTCATTGTGTCCATCAACTTCCTTACATGGTATTCTGAAAAGCACTTGTTTATTTCAGCAG
Organism: Chaetura pelagica; assembly: GCF_000747805.2. Taxonomy (NCBI): domain Eukaryota; kingdom Metazoa; phylum Chordata; class Aves; order Apodiformes; family Apodidae; genus Chaetura; species Chaetura pelagica. Next base: position 491,011 of record NW_009953571.1, read on the forward strand.
AGAAGGTCTAAGCTTTGCAAGAAGTAAAAAAAACCAAACAACTGTCTAAAAATATCTTTCAGAAGTATTGAGGAAATCTATATCTTTCTGATTAATAAACACAATACTCATTTGATTCCCTCTCCTGTGCTCGAACAATGATAGAACAACATAAGCTAATAGCAAGCTTTTAGCTCAATTTGCTAATGCAAGTTTTTTTTAGTCAGAGAATCTAAGTATTACCAACACGAAGTAGCTGAAGATCAAAATGAAATGCCCTAATATGGAGCTCTAGCCTCTAGAAGCAAGTTGGGATAAAGACCTTTTCATGTCAGAAGAGCATTACTGTATATCCTAAACTACGAACTATTGCTAATAATTGAAGACATGTTTTACTTCCAAACAAAATGAAAAAATCTGTTTCCTCAAAAGAAACTAGTGTAGCAGAATGAAACTAACTTTTTTTTTCCATCTGCTAGGGGTAATACCCAGTAGAGAGAAACTTTTAGGTAACAGAAATGTCTCTGGAGATATATATAATGGGAAAGAAGGCAGGTTACAGATCACTATAGCAATTTCATGTTAAATTGTGGATCAACTAAAATAGTTTATAATTCTTTGAAAAAGGCAGCAGTGAAAGGATTTGGAGATCAATCCCAAAATAATTGCTCTTTGAGTTAGCATTTTATGGCTAAGTATTAAAATCCACATTCTTGATCCTGCCTATGTGGCATGGACATCCAAACAGCACCAAGTAATGTTCTTGGTCTTCTGCAGAAGACTAAGACTTGGAGTAGATTTCTTTAACAAGCTATTCACAGAAGTGTTATAAAGATTTCTTCAATCAGCTTGTAATTCATTTTCCCTTATGTCAGCACCAGCACAAAACCCAGAAAAATGTTGTCAAAATGAGAAAATAATAGTGTAATAATTGTTTGCCATTATCAGCCCCTTCTTTCAGTCATTCCTTCAAAAAACTGTCACAAGTTTCATAATCACAGATAGAAGAGAAAATGCCTTATCATACAATGATAATGTGTCGTCCTGCTTTGACCCAGGATGAAGCCAATTTTCCTTTTACTGTGGTTTTTTTCCTCCAGTGAGCTCTCTTTTGAAGAGCAGCAATTTTTCCAGCTAGTAGACTGATAATACTGGAATGTTTATGTTACTGCTGAGATAGCAAGGTCACTTTGCTCTGCTTGTTGAATCTGTGGCCTCAGATGCTAAAGGAGCAGAAGACTTGTATCTGCAGCGCTCCCACAGGGAGGAGTGGACTAGATGGACAGCAAAATTGACCAAAGTATTCCATTCCATATATCTACATAAGCTGAGTGTAAGGTCACAGGGATCACAGAAGACAACTTCCTTCCTGCTTCTTCTCCCCTTCTCTTCCATCATGACCAGCATCCAGGGAGGACTCCATCTATCCATCACCATTGATCCCCAGGCTTGTGCATTCCTGACCCTCATCATTCTCCCCTCAGCTCCTGTCTGCTCTGCCTCTCTCTCTGGCAGCTCTGGGACATTTCAGAACTGCTCCCAGCTCAGGAGATGCCAGAGGAGTTGCTGGGGCTGGAGGGAGGCAATAGGGCTTTGCACATTCCTGCACATACTTTTATATAATTGTACTTTTAAAAAAAATCATTATAATTTAATTAAAGCTGTCTAGTTTAGTCTTCAATCCAGAAAGTCTCTCTCATTTATTCTCTCTCTCCTTTCCTTACCTGTGTGGGATGGGGATGGGATTGAGAGCATTTTTGTCATTGGCTGAATTGCCAATCCTGTGTGAAACCATGACGTTTTTTACCTAAGAGCTTCGGTTAACCGAGTTTGTCTTTGTGTATTTGTTCACTTTGCAAAGAAATTCTGATAGTTGTTGAATGGATTATTTTGGGAGGGAGGCAAATCACAATCTCTGACTTGAATATGCATCAAACATTCTCCAGCCTTTCCCAAGGACAGATGGGTCACAACCAAAGACTGACCTTCTGGATAGTTTCCATCCATACACGTGGTGAGGATGACTGATCCAGTAGGAAATAATTAATCCAGTCCCAAGTAAGATTCCCAAATTGCCTGTAATGTTGGTGTAGGGGACTCAGTTCCTTCTTTTTTTTTTTTCTTTTTTTTTTTTCTTTTTTTTTTCCCATTGGTTTACCACTACTGCACCAAATTACTAACTAGTATGAATTGCATCACTGAGAATTACTTATTTGCAGTTCTAGCTACTCTTAAAGGAAGTTTTTTCTCCCATAGAAGCAGAGTAGCTCTCTTAGGAGGGGAAAGGTAACAATAATTAATTAATTCCCAGCCTAGACTTCTATTTGCTGCCATCTTAAAGGTATTTCAAAACACAGGAAACTTCACTGCCTTGCTGAGCTTTAGAATTCATGTATATCTATTTCATTTACTTTGTTCCCCCTCATTTTTCTTAGTTAACCCCACATTGCTTTATTTTCTCAAAAGGTAGGATCCTCTCATCTTTTTCTCCTTTTTCCCCTCACCCTAAGTGTGATCCTACAAAATTTTCATTATAGTTGAATCAATGTATTAACTGAAATATTTGCACACTACCTTGAAGCATCAATGGTCAGGATTAGGTACTGGAGACCAGTTCTCGGTAGATGAGTGATCTTTAATTCTAGGGCAAGTGGTTTAGAGTATTTTCTATCTGGTGAAAAGTGTTGGATCTGCATTCCTATGTAATTAACTATTTCATTGCCTGCTAAATTTAGAACACAATGGTAAAATGAAACTAGCCACTATTCCAGTGGGCTCATTTACAATGAAGATGCACTAGTGTCAGCAAATCCTTTTAAGCCAAGAGAATTATTTTTTTTAAAAACAAAGAATTGGTGCACTTTCATCAATTTGACCTCTTATTGAAGTCAACTAAATAGCTATGCATTTTTTTAGAAAGGCAGATTTTCTTCTCAGTCACTAGAACAATGGAAGGGAATAGATGAAAAGTAATTAGTAGCTAAGTTCCATGAAAGCGGTAGCCTGGCAGAGAAGGTCGTTGTCTCAGCATAATCAAAACATGAAGAAATGAAGCAGTAGAGATTATTGTGTGAGACTAAACTAAATTAAAATCTATAGGAATACAGACGAAAGTGCACATAATTCCACGTATAAAGCTGTGATTCTTGTCAACAAATTCACTAATGAAAGATCACAGAAACACAGAATGTCAAGGGTTGGAAGGGACCTCCGAAGATCATCGAGTCCAACTCCCCTGCCAGTACAGGATCAAAATCTATATGCATCAACACTAATGCAGAAAACAGACCAATTCAGCTACACAATGGGCACAATACACTAGATTTAGTGTACTAGCTATTAGTGAATAAAGTATCTCACAACTAGGAAAACCTGGATTAGGTAAGTATTCTACCCAAACTAAGCCTATCTATCATATGTGTGATATGTATCACATGTGTGTACACATCTGTATACCTATACACATACACATGTGTGTACACATCTGTATACCTATACATCCTTTCCAATGGGAGTAATTATTTGTCTTTCAGAATAGGATCCCATGGATTATTCACTTCTTGCCATTACAAATACATCTGCATATTCTCAACTCTTGATTCTAGGTGGGGTATTGTTTCAAAATCCTCCACATAGGTTATAGGTCAATTTATGCCCTCACCTTGTCAAAAACCCAATCATGTTTTAAAACTCCTTTAAAAATTTTGTTGTCTTCTACATGTAAAACAGTCAGTTTGCCTTTCTACTAAAGTTATCATATCATAGGAAGTTATCAACAAGATTTTTACATCTGACTTATTTTCTATTTGTAGTTTCTTGCTGTAAAAACTGTGGTACCTCTTGTCCTTTCCAGGTCCTGAGCTGAGCATGAGTTCTTATTCTTCTTACTGCTACAGGATTGCTGTGTTCACTCTGGGACTATCCCTCTCTTTTCCAGATCCATAAGTCAGCCTTTGTACAGCTCACGGCAGCTACAGTTCCAGCACCACATGAGAATTGCCACACTGACTGGTGAAAGTTATGAGCCACAACTACTCATATATTAATATATACAGAACAAACAAAGGCATGATTTTCAGAAACATGAGCAATAAAATGTTCTGTAAAAAATAAAAATAATAATAATTTAAAAAAAGGCTTCCTGTGGTCTTAGCCTGTTACGTATCCTATTATAAGGAGAACAAGTTCATGCTGGTATACATTAATTCTAGTATTAATATATCTCACTCAAACTGGCTGGTTACCATTCTGACAAGACAGTCCTGCCTTTCTGGGCAGGAAGAACTCTATTTCATTTCTCAACAATGAAAATTCAAAAAAAAATAATTTTAATTAAATTGTCCACTGAAGTAGAAAATTCTCCAGTATCAGAGAAAAGTTTGAATAACGTATGTGCCTTTAATTCATGGCCCCATTGGTCCTCTAGTCCTGTCTCTACCTTGCTCTTGTTTTGCCTTCTTGTTTTGGATTATGCACAAAGGGCCTTCACACAGTAAAAGCTATTTCAGAATTTAAACAAAGTCCTCTAGCTTTACTAGCCTTCTCCTGAGGCAATATATGATATTTTTTGATGTTTCCAAGGAGGCACAACCATGCTAATCAACTGACATTTAATGATACAATTCCTGAATCGCAGTGGTAAACACACCATTTCCTTGTCTTCACTAGTATAACTGCTACCTCACCCTATGGAGCCTGCAGGAAAGGTAACAGGAATTGCAGTTTTTTCACATACCCAAGACACACAGCTAATGACTGAGGATTAAAGCTTGTTAGAGCTTCTTCAAGATCCTGAAGAGGGAAAATCTTTAACTGATAGAACACCTAATAAATTCTTAACACTGCTCTTCTGCTTCTGATGGAAATCTATAGTGAGAAAGCAATTTTTAAAGCAGAGGACAGATGAATAATTCAGTAACAGAGATGTCAGTAACAGAAGATACAATGGAAGAGCTATTGGGTTTTTTTTGTTAGAGAGGATTGAACAGAGGTCACATCAGCCTTAGACAAAACAATAAACAGTTTTAGACAAATTAAAACTACCCTTTTGACCCAGAATGAAAATACAAGGGCAATGAATTTTATAATAACAAAATGAAAACTGTTTTTGTATGACAGTTATTCTGTGGAGATTTGGGCTAAAAAAGTTGTTGAGACAAAAAGTTAACAGGCCTAAAAATGTATATGAAACAGATTTACACAGCAATTGTTAAATAGTGGGTTATATTAGGATAACTTCACTTTATACAAGTAAATGAAACTGCTACCCAAGCTAAGTGAAGTGTGTGTGTGTGCAAAGATCTACACACATATGTATAGTGGGATGGGGAAAAGGGGACTAGAATTAATGGAATACTCATGAATATTTTGAACACTCTGTATCTCGTTTTTCAAATATTCTGCTATCTGAAGTGGAAGGATGTGGGAAGGGTGGAAGGAGGGCTGCAGGCAGCAGTTCTTTAGGCATTATAGCTCCTTGGAATACAGAATATATTTTCTGAATGTAAACTTTTACAATAGATTTCTCTTCTTCAAGAAATAGGACAGAAATATTTTCTATGGTTTTTCCTTGTGCCTTTATTTCTGATTCTACTTGATTGTGCCTCCTCTGACCTTTTCCATATAGTTTGTTCTCCATCTTTGGGAATATATCTTTCTAATACTTCGAGGTGAGATGGGTCTGCAGAAAGAGGATGTATTACTAATCCTAGAAGTGAAAAACATTCTGATGATATTACCACTGCCAAAATCCTTTAATAAATGTAAGTAAGTGTTATTTTTACTTTTCCAAGGAATATGTAATGAGCATAAAATATTCACAGATGATAGATAATATTTAAATGACATATTTAAATGATTAAAATGTGCAACTCTCTGATAGAGATTACTACATTAAGGCCTACAATACATTTTCATTAGGCACAAACTGTCTCCAAGGTGATAGCAAGAAAAAAAAATTTCAGAACTCTGTGTGATCTGTAAGGAAGTTCACATCCAAGCCTCTGTCTTCTGGATTAAAAAGTTAGTGTTCAGGTCAGTAGGCAAGAAGACAGATAAAATCAGTATACTGGTAAGGTAAAGGGAGCAAAGGTCCATCATCTACTGCAGCCTCTGTTCCATTTGGCAAACCTTGATGTTAGCCTCTTCCTCTGTAATTAAACAGCAGGTGCTCTTATTCTTGGTTGCAGAATCACAAAATCACAGAATATTAGGGGTTGGATGGGACCTCCAAGGGAGTCCAACCCCCCTGCCAGAGCAGGACCAAAATAAACCAAACTAGGGCAGATAACTTAGAAAGGCATCCAGACAGGTCTTGAAAGTCTCCAGAGAAGGAGACTCTGTAAATTCTCTGGGAAGCCTGTTCCAGTGCTCTGTAACCCTCACGGTAAAGAAGTTCTTCCTCATGTTGAGGTGGAACTTCCTGTGCTCAAGTTTGAATCCATCACCCTTGTCCTGTCACAGGGCACAAGTGAAAAGAGCTTGTCCCTGCCTTCTTGATTCCCAGCCCTCATGTATTAATAGATATTAAATAGATTCTTCTCAGTCTTCTCTTTTCTAGACTGAAAAGCCTCAAGTCTTTCAGCCTTTCCTCATAAAGGTGTTCCAGTCTCATCCTCGTAGCCTCCGTTGGACTCTTTCAAGTAGATCTCTGTCCCTCTTGAGCTGGAAAGCCCAGAACTGGACACAATCATAGAATCACAGAATCATAGGGGTTGGAAGGGACCTCGAAAGATCATCTAGTCCAACCCCCCTGCCAGAGCAGGGTCACCTAGAGCACATCACACAGGAACGCATCCAGGTGGGTTTTGAATGTCTCCAGTGAAGGAGACTCGAAAACCTCTCTGGGCAGCCTGTTCCAGTGCTCTGTCACTCTCACAGTAAAAAAAGGTCATCACTGAGAAAAGCCTAACTCCGTCCCCCTGACACTCACCCCTTACATATTTGTAAACATTGATGAGGTCACCCCTCAGTCTCCTTTTCTCCAAGCTAAAGAGACCCAGCTCCCTCAGCCTTTCCTCATAAGGGAGATGTTCCACTCCCCTAATCATCTTCGTAGCTCTGCGCTGGACTCTTTCGAGCAGTTCCCTGTCCTTTTTGAACTGAGGGGCCCAGAACTGGACACAATACTCCAGATGTGGCCTCACCAATGCAGAATAGAGGGGGAGGAGAACCTCTCTTGACCTACTAACCACACCCTTTCTAATGCACCCCAGGATGCCATTGGCCTTCTTGGCCACAAGGGCACATTGCTGGCTCATGGTCATCCTCCTGTCTACCAGGACCCCCAGGTCTCTTTCACCTACACTACTCTCCAGCAGTTCAGCCCCCAACCTGTACTGGGACATGGTGTTGTTCTTCCCCAAATGTAAAACTCTGCACTTCCCCTTGTTGAATTTCATCATGTTTCTCCCCGCCCAACTCTCCAACCTATCTAAGTCTCTCTGAATGGCAGCACAGCCTTCTGGTGTGTCAGCCACTCCTCCCAGCTTAGTGTCATCAGCAAACTTGCTGAGGGTACATTCTATACCCTCATCCAGGTCGTTGATGAAGATGTTGAACAACACCGGTCCCAGTACCGACCCCTGTGGGACTCCACTAGTCACACACCTCCAACCAGATTCTGCCCCATTGACTACAACTCTCTGACTCCTTCCTTTCAACCAGTTCCTAATCCACCTCACTTCCTGGTCACCAAACCCATACCTGATCAACTTTTCTACAAGGATGCTGTGGGAGACGGTGTCAAATGCTTTACTGAAATCAAGATAAACCACATCTACCGCTCTACCATCATCTATCCACCTAGTAATTTCCTCATAGAAGGCTATGAGGTTAGTCAAACATGATTTACCCTTGATAAAACCATGTTGACTGCTCTTGATGACCCCCATGTCCTTGATGTGCCTGGAGATAGTGCCAAGAACAAGTTGTTCCATCACCTTTCCAGGGATGGAGGTGAGGCTGACCGGTCTATAGTTACCCGGGTCCTCCTTCTTGCCCTTCTTGTAGACTGGAGTGACATTTGCTATCCTCCAGTCCTCAGGCACCTCACCTGTTGCCCATGACTTACTGAAGATGATGGAGAGTGGCCTAGCAATGACCTCCGCCAGCTCCCTCAGCACCCTTGGGTGCATTCCATCTGGACCCATTGATTTATGGATGTCCAGATTACTCAACTGATCCCTAACCCAATCTTCATCTACCATGTCAAACTCTTCCTCTATCTTGACTTCTTCTGGGGCTATATGAATCTGGGGCTCATAGGGAGACCCTGCAGGAGTGAAGACAGAGGCAAAGAAGGCATTCAGCACCTCTGCCTTCTTTATATCCTCTGTCACCAGGGCTCCCACCTCATTCCTCAATGGGCCAATATTGCCTCTAGTGCTAGTTTTGCTAGCTATGTATTTGAAAAAGCCCTTTCTATTATCCTTAACCTGACTTGCAAGGTTAAGTTCCAAGGAGGCCTTAGCTTTCCTAATTGCCTCCCTACATCCTCTGACAACAGTCCTATATTCCTCCCAAGTGACCAGCCCCTCCTTCCATGATCTGTAGATTTTCCTTTTCCACTTAGGTTTGCCCAGCAGTTCCTTTTTTAATCATGCAGGTCTCCTAGCTCCCTTACTAGATTTCCTAACCATTGGGACGCTCTGATCCTGTGCTTGCAAGAAGTGGTCCTTGAATGTTGACCAGCTATCTTGAGCCCCTTTATCTTCTAGCACAATACTCCAAGTGAGGTCTCACGAGGGCCAAGTAGAGGGGGAGAAAATCCTCCCTTGACCTGCTGGAGACACTCCTCTTAATGCACCCCAAGATACCATTGGCCATAGTCATGATTCTATTCCAACAGGCCAAAAAATATTTGACATAGGACCACAGGTACGGGAGATCTAATACAATATGTCTATTAATATAATTATTTAAGAGGATGTTAAGATAATATAAATCTGTTTAAGGGATCTTTGTCATAAAACATAATGCTGTGGGTTTTTTTGTAAAAAAATATGCTGGTAACCACTCCAACAGCAAGCACATTAGTTTTCCTCTTCTTTTTTACTTCTCTTGTTTCTGTCAAACTGCCATGTTGCCAAGCACAGGAAGTGCTAAAAAGTGCAGCTACATATTTCAGAATTCTAGGGAATGTAACCTGCAGTACAGGGAAATATGAGCATGCTTATTTGTAGAATATAAATTTCAATTAATCGATCCTAACTTCTGAAGGATCGCATTGCAAATAAATGAATACTTTTAATTAGCAAGAATAATAAGTAAATGCAATTAAAGTTAATGCTTTAAGAAAGCTTCTAAAAAAACTCCCAACTTTTTCATTTCAGTTGAAAATTGGAGCTAGTCTGAATTTATATTTCTTCTTGTATTACTAGGTTTACTGTTATTTCAGTAAAAAAAAATTTAAAAATAAATAAAATTAAGAAGAAATCCCAACTGGAGTAAAATCTTGTCTACTTAAGTAATGGTTGAGAAATAAGAAGAAAATGAAATTATTAAAATAATTGTTTAGCAAAAAAAACCAAACATGTTTACAAAATGCCAATTTCTCAAATACCCAAGAGATAAATATCTTCTCCCTATTGAAGATAATTTTTCTAACAACCTTCCTAAAAAGTTCAGTTCTATTTTTTTTTGTTTCTTTCTTATAACTCTAAAATAGGAGAAGCACTGAGGTTCATGACAGTGAATCATGACTTTGTCTTGCTTAACCAGTACTCATTCAAATCATTCTAGTTCTGTCTCTTTCATATCTATATGTTGTTAAAGTAAGGATAGAAACCTTTGACACTTTCAAACAATTTTTAATGAGAGAAGAGAATGTTAGGTCTATTAATTTCATTTTATTTGATTCATATAAGAAAGAAGTTCTTAATTAATTCAGACTAGGAAATGTAGTTGACTGTTTTATTAGTTGTTGCAGCACAGAAAATGGATAATCTGGTTATTTTAGAAGTGTGGACTTTCATTGCTCGGTACTCATAAATGAATGAAGAAGAAGGGACAGTCTCCAAAATGTCATGTCAGAGAGTTGATTTTGCTATCACTGGAAATAGTGAGAAAAATCCTCCTGATGTCACAGAAGAGCAATTAGTCAGCCTTTTTTTTTTTTTCTCTGTTTTCATCTCCTGCTCTCATGAACAACCACCCCAAGACCCTTGCCAAAGAATATTCTGCATTTCTTTTAACATTGTGGAAGAGAAGAGTCCTGAAAGCACCTTGGTAAGTATTTGTTTTGTACAAGTGTCAGAAATTGAATGAAAACAGAAGAGCAGGTAGGAAAAATCCTCCAGAGTAGTGTATACCCCACTAAAAAGTCTTATTTTACCAAACACAAACAAGTAGTTCTACAACACTTCCCTTCCTCATCTGAGATGATACAGAGATTGTAATCACTTTGGAAAACTAACGGTGGTTTATTCTCCCCCAGGGAATAAAAGTGTGTGAGGGGAGAACGGAAAGGTGACGTAGCAAAAGGAAAGAGAAAAGCCGGTATTTTCTAAAGACCAGAATACGGACGTTCCTGTTCGTGCATACTGTACAACTGCATTAGTAGCAGATGCTCTATAGTACTACAAATGTGGAGACACTGTAAAAAAATAAATCACAGAAACTAAAAATAATGAAATTGTTCTTTAGTTTCTCTACTTTCCCTTGGTTCTTTTTCTGTATGTCCTGATTCTTCCTAATAATTCCTTGTTCAGGAACAAAGCATTAGGGAGAGCAGTAACCACTAAGAGAGTCACCTTAACATCAGGAAGGTTAACTATAGAATACCAAATGTTACCATTTCACTAGATTATCTGCAGTATCCTGCATTTATAGAGCCACTTGGACATGTAGAAGTGAGACATGTAGGAGTGTATGCTAAAGAGTTATCCCTTTGTATTGAAGAGATCCTGACCTATTCTCTTGCACTCCAGACCACAGAAAAAGTTTGGCTAAAGGAGCACAAACCTATGGTTGTCACACTAAATCAAAAATTGTCAAGAAGTCTGCTACTGTGAGAACTTTGATCAGAAAAAGCAAGCGGACACACAATCATACATGACTAAAATAGTGGTTGCCTGACCTCAGATAAAGTCTTTCCTTCATACACATGTATTTCCCTGCTATAATTCTCAGTTTAGATATAAACATAAAGTGTTTGCCTTCTACCAAGCACAAAGTGCCAAGTGTTGAGATTAGTGAAAAGGTTGAGTGGATGCTAAGATATTCAGGATTCCCCTCCCATGCAAGAGGAAGAGTTTGGTTTTACATCTCAGCTACTACCAGTTTTAGCAATTGCATGTGTATTTTGGGATGCTGTAGGCAAATTATTGTGTGTATTGACTTCCTTAACATATATTTGGGGGTCTTGCTGTTTGCTGAGGCGGTTGGGAAACTTTGATTATGTGGATTTTTAATTTCAACCTCAAAAAGACAATAAAATAGCAAATCTTGTGGTTTGCTTTAATAGGCATGAAGCCTTATTAAGCAAATAATTTACCTGCAAAATTGTCAGGAGAACAGTAAATGCCCACAATGATCTACCCAGAGTAGTACAATGTTGTGTACTGAGAGATTTGTACTGCAAAGACAGGGAAGAGATAAGGACAAATGCATTCCTAAATAGGGAAACTAATGTTTATAGCCTAAGACTGAATACATACAGTCTGGGAAGAAGGAATGTTGAATTTTTCTACCATCAACCTTCTACAACTATCATTTAATAAAACCTACAGTAATCACTGTTCCATGCAGTGGGACAGAAACTTCTTTATGGTTGGGATAATCATCAAAAGTACTCTCTAGAAGTAGGCTTATTGTTCTGTCATTAACTTCCTAGAGAGGCAGCTGAAGAACTGCCAGTTATTGAGAATAATTTCTTATCACCAGGTGTTTAACCAGCATTCTGTATACTACCTGAATTAGACCAAGAATCTTGCTTGAACAGGCATTCAAAGACTGAGTTGTGCTGCTCCTTCATCATACGGTTATTTTTCTCCTGCATTTTTATAGTATATGATAGCCGTCTAGCAAAATGTATCTATCCTGGAGACTCTCCTGGAACAGAATATCTCCTGGGAAAATAAGATGTGGAAGGGCTGCTCATGCTGCTCAGTCCACATGGGTACTAGAGCCAGTTGGCATATTCAAGAAAATGGAACAAGCCTGCCAAAAAACCAACTGTCATGGTTTGAGCCCAACACAACAACAAAGGAATAGCACCACGACCACTCACTCAGCTCCCCCTCTCACACACTCTCTGGGATGAGGAGGACAAAGCTCCTGGCTTGAGACAATGGACAAGGAGGGTTCTTCACCAATTAAGATCCCAGGCAAAACAGACTCAACTTGGGGAAAAAATAATAGTTTAATTTCACCCTAATCAAACACACAAAGGACAAAGACAACACAAAAAGCAGTGCTTACATATGTTACCCCACCCCTCCCTTCTTCCCAGGCTCAAATTACTTTGTTCCTCGTTTCATTCCCTCTTCCACCAAGAAGCACAAGGGGACAGGGAATGGAGTTTAGAGTCAGTTCACAGGCTGGTGAACTTCCTTAGAGTCCCTTCCCCACGGGGTCCCTCCCGTGGCAGAGAGTCCTCCACAAGTCTCTCCTTCATGAGTCCTTCCCACGAGGCCCGGAGTTGTTCCAGCCTGGGCTTCCCACAGAGTCACGGGCTGTTTTGGGAACAAACTCCCCTGGCGCAGGGGTCTTCCAAAGCTGCATCATCTGAGTTCACCGGCAGCAAATCCGAGTCCACTGGTAACAAAATCCAAGTCCACTGGCCAAGTTCACCCCTCCAGACACCTTCAGGGAATGTTCCACCACATTCCTCCATGAATGCAGGGGAACAGCTGCCATCTTGCCATGGGTTTCAGGGAAACTTCCACTTGGCCACCTTCTTCCCCTTCTTCCTCATAAACCACCAGCACCACTGTTGCCTCTCCAGCACACCTTTTCTGCTTTTTCTCCACCTGTTAAGTGCTCAGTCTTCTCAGGTTTTATCTCAGTTATTTCCGATGTTAGTTGCAGAGGTGCATCTATTGTCCCTTTAATGGCTCCTTGGCTGGGTTTGGAGCAGAGGGAGCTTCTCAGCTTCTTACTGGAGCCACTCCTGGTGCCCTTCCCCATCTACCAAAAAAACGACTAAACCAAACCAGCACACCTGCATCTTCTGCAGCTGAAATGCTAAAATATACCCTTTTTTGGGAGGCATGGAGTGAGAGGAAGGTTGTCTAACCAAGCTGAATGGTTTACTTCATACTTTCACAGATATCTACCCTGTTACCTAACCAAGAGTCAGTTCTAGCCACAGATAAGAGCTAAAAAGAAATTTGCTCATTTTTTTGGAGAGTATCTGTGTCAGAGGTGTTATTTTAGCTTTGATATTTTTGAAGAATATATTTGATTAACTGTGGGATATCGTATTTTCTATTTCAAAAGATCCCAGACTCCATTGAAGCAATCTTATCTCTAAATTGTGCTATTTAGATCAAACATTGGAAATTAGGCAAATTTGATATTGCTACACAGTACCCAAAAGTGGGTCAAAAAGGAGGCTTTTTGCTGTTTTACTTGTGTTATAAATGCTTTTGATCCATCTCTATCATTCATTGACTTCACCTCCTAAGTGATTGCAGTGAAAAATGTTACCTAAAATGATTGAATAACTTTTGAATATAATTGAGATATGGAATGCATTTCTCTAGTTCTTCTTGATATATCGAAAGGGTCTAAACAGATTACTTGAACAGCTCTCTCATGTGTAATGGGAAGGCCAGTGGTGATACTTTGCATCTATAGGTCTAGTGTGCTAACCTCCATTCATTTGTTTTGTATTTCTGTTCATATTAAAACTACTGACAAGCTGCTAAAGCAAGAATCATCTGTAACAACACCACAGAATGTGTATTCCTCTGACATGGTCATTACAGACTGTTACAATATAATATGGATCCCATAAGATCCCAACACCTTAAGCAGTAAGTTTTAGAGTGAAAACATTAATGTTTATCATCCAGCCTATTACTGTCAAATTCTGTCTCTAGCTATGAAAGTACCAGGACTGCTCAGTAGCATTTATATCAGGCAATTTTTTGAGGTTTTTATGTGTGTCCTTAAGCAACGTCAGATATAAAAAAAACTTAATTATGTTAAGGGGTATCTTTGTGTGTGTATACAATATAAAACAAACAAGTAAGATCAAATACACACAATGGTATCTTCTAAAAAAGTCTTTTTTAAAGAAGTGTTCTAAAAGAAAGAGGTGTACTTTAGGTTTTAGTTCAGACACTGGCTGAGTTGCAGGACTATAGTCCCTACTTCTTTTGAATGTCTTAGATCTTCAACATTTTTTGTTTTCATTGATTTATTTGCCTTTGTGCTGCACAAACAATGAAAAAAAAAAAAGAAGTCCTTTACATAATCAGGAATTAATGTACCCTTTAAATAATTGTAATGGTTTGATTTTTGTGCTGCAGAAAAAATGTCTCATCCTTACTCCCATCTGAAGTGTGGTATACATATAAAGAGAAAATAAAATTGTCATTATATTAATACTGTCTTTTTATTCTGATTTCAAATTACGTACCAAATATCTGCCATAAACACATCTGCAAATGCCCTGCTGTTCCAGCTTTGTTCATTTCCTGAGACAGACAGCCAGCTACTTTATAAGAGAAAATTTTCTGAGAGATTTGGTGGATGCTGAACTAGAGGATAATAGCTTGATATTTTACTGGAAAATAAAAAAATCTTCTGCCCTTGGTTCCATTATAAATGTGATTGTTTTTTAGAAGTCACTCAATCTTGTGTGAGGTATATGCTCTGTGTTCATATCTAAGGTATGTAATAATTGACTTGGAATCTGTGAGGGGCAAGGTCACAGGTAAGTTTAGTTGATAAATGTTCTGGTTTGATGCTTTGGATTCTTAACTCCGGTGCCTTGTCTGTAATCCACTTTTCAATCTGGGCTGCTGAGGGAAAATGCTGCTATTTGTTTACTAGGAAGTTTAGACAAATGGATTAGCATGAGAAAAAAATGTCAGTAATCTGTTGATTTTTCCTTTTCCTGATTTATCATATAACAGGGGAAATATTACAGCTAATATTTTAACAGGAATGAAAATGCAAGTAGCTGAGATGAAACACTTATTCAGAGGGGCCATCACACGCTATTCTATTTTAATATTTATTTTTTTTCCCTCCAGGATATGTTTAATGATTGATTACATTTGGTGCAACTTTGTGTTCAGTGGGTCAAGTCCTGCATATCTGAACAAGCACATTGGTTAAGAAAGCTTTGCAGCAAGTTCCTGACTGACAATTTTCTGCTCTCTCCATTTTAAAGCACTTTGGTGCCGTAATTCTTCTGACTGCTTCTGTGTGCTGGCAATTACCCTGATTAAAAACCCATTTGAGATCTTCTAAGATGACAGCTTAAAAATTTAATGCTCTCTGTGATTTGCAAGAAGGAATGTACACTCTTCTCAAAACACATGAGTAGCTATTTAATGATGTGGCCAGCTCAGTTATTGATATATAAGAATGCAAAAGAAGGAACTTACTTCATGGTGGATTTATAGCCATATAAAGGCTGTCTGAAAGTAAGAACTTTGATAAAGCACATATTATGAAAATATTTCTTCCCATCTCTGTCATTTCTCAGTCTAGTCTCAGCCTTGCCTCTCAGTATACCCTACTCTGCAGTACTAGAATTCTCCTGTAGCAAGGAAATCCCTTAAATCCTTGTTTGCCCTTCAATTTCTGGTGGCCTGAAGGTATCATAAACTGCTAAAATGATAAAAGGAAATTATCTTTCATGACTTAACTACTGAGAATATGCTAAGGTTATCTACTTTCACTGGATATTGAAAACAAGCTGGGAAACTTGAAAGAAGGAGTGACAAGTAATATATCTGAAGTGGGATGAAGAGCATCTTGGGAGGCTTACTTTTTTCTGATGTGTCTCCACCAGTTGAACCACTTTCTTTTCTGTTTTTCCAAGAAGATTATAATATTCAGGAAATAACCTCATAGTTATTAGGCAATAAACTGTGCAATAAAAAGAAATGCTAAATTAAGGGAAGCAAAAATATAAATCGCAATTTATAGTACCATAGGAATATCACAGAGTACTGGAAAGTTAAGAAAGATGACAACCCACCAAACAGATTTTATTCCTTACCTTTCCTTCATGTTTGTTTGATTTTTTTCAAAAAAAAAAAAGATTGAAATAAATCAAGATATCTATTCAAATGGTGTACACTGGTCACATTTGAAAATACTCTTTTGCATTAAGTAGGCAACCCAAATTTATAGATGGTAGAGGCCAATCAGTAAGATATGAACAAATAATGTTCATCTGAAATCCTTCTTATCTCTGTTTAAGTCAGAGAAAGCAGAACAAAAGGCACCTTTAAATTTCTCTGACTATTTTGTCTACAGAATCTTAATATTTACTGGGGGTTTTTTTGTGCTATTGTTTCCTTTTCATTACTTTCCTTTTCACTATTTTCCTTCTTTGGTTCGCCTGCCATGATAAACTCTTTCATGACATGGGTCTGAGGGCTTCATTAACTGAAAAAAAGAGCAATCAAAATAATCCTGAATATTGGTTGCACTTTTAAAGTTATTATATATATATTTTTTAATCAGAACTGCCCTGTAATTCTTCCTCCTGTTGCTGAAACTCTACCTAACATTTGTGAACTTTGCTGCCATACACCTGATTATATAAAAACATGAGTTTGAGCAGAATTTATAATAAAAACAAAGATTTCAAGTATTCCATTTGAAATCTGATTTTGGAAGTTAGTGGTACTCTACTCACTTTTCATACCACACCTCCAACCTGATGAGATTCTGACCTGGTCTTGAACATCTATTAAGTGGTTAACTTCTTTTTCATGTGAAATGCTATGTTGTCTAAATTGCTCACATCTATAACCATCCATAGGTAAGGGTTTAGCAGACACAGAAAGGAACACTGGTAATAGATTATGGAAAGCAGTTGGCATGAAAGCCAAAGTAGGTCCTTTTTGAAAGGTGGCTCCTGTCCTTCCTCACTAGCCTGAATTAAACATTATTAAAACCATCACATTTATAGAAGTCGAGTTTCAATAATTGATCCCACTTGGAGTATGAAACATATTTGTGATAGTCATTTGCTGACAATTGTTTTTCTTGTCATGAAGAGGGGTGTATTGGTACTTGGAGATACAGTATGTGAATTCATTCGTGTTATCTCAATGGAGGTAGAGGATGATGATCCATGTGGCAGCAAAGACATGAGGGGTTGGTAACTACAGAAGTGTCTGAACGTGGTCAGGTGGGAATTAGAGCTTGTCCCTCAAAAAGGTGACAGGACAATTAGCCCAGCCAATAAGGCAGACATCATGGTGGGAGTTTGTTAGAGACTCTCTAACCAGGATGTAGACGCTGCTGAAATATTCTGTAAGCAGCTGGCAGAGGTCTTGAGACCTCTAGCCCTTGTTCTCATGGAGGACTTCGACTTCTCAGATGTTTACTGGAAATACAACACAGAAGAGAGAGAACAGAGAGGGAACAAGGTTCCTGGAGTGTGTGGAAGACAACTTCCTGACACAGCTGGGGAGGGAGCCAACTAGGCACAGCACCCTGCTGGACCTGCTGCATGTTAACAGAGAAGGCCTTTGCGGTATGTAAAGGTTGGAGGTCGCCTTGGGCAGAGTGATCATGAAATGATGGAGTTCTCAATTCTTGGAGAAGCAAGGTGGGAAGTCAGCAGAACTGCCACCTTGGACTTCCAAACAGCAGACTATGGCCTGTGTCAGAGAAAGGTTTAGAGTCTCCCTTGGGAGAGTCCTGAAGGGCAAAGGAGCCCAGGAAGGCTGGTCATACTTCAAGAAGGAATTCTTAAAAGCACAGGAGCAGGCCATCCCCAGGTCCCAAAAGACGAGCCAACAGGAAAAAAGACCAGCCTGCCTGAATAGAGAGCTTTGGCTGGACCTCAGGAAGAAAAGGAAAGTTTACAGTCTTTGGAAAAGGGGGTTGTCAACTTACAAGGAATGCCAAGATGTAGTGAAGCTATGCAGGGGGGAAATTAGAAGGGCTAAAGCTCAAGCAGAGCTTGACTTGGCAGCTGCAGTTAAAGATAACATTCAACAGAAAAAGGAAGACTAGGGAAAATGGAGGCCCTCTGATGAATGAGGTTGGCACCCTAGTGGTGGAAGATACAAAGAAGGCAGATTTGTTGAATGCATTCTTTATTTCAGTCTTCACTGCTAAAGCTGTCCCTCATGAATCCCAGACCCTGCAGGCAAGGGGAAAGGTCTGGAGAGAGGAAGACTTTCCCTCAGCAGGGGAGGACAAGGTCAGAGGCCACTTAGCCAAACTGGACATCCATAAGTCCATGGGCCCTGATGGGATGCACCCACAAGTGCTGAGAGAGCTGGCAGATGTTATTGCTGAGCCACACTCCATCATCTTTGGAAGGTCATGGAGAACAGGAAGCTGCCTGGCATAATTACATAATTGCCTTAAGGAGCAGATGAAAAATAGTCTGATCAAGGGGTTTCTCTACCTCATATCTTCCTCTCTCCTCAGGCAAAAGTGTTGGTTATCTTCCTGATCAGAATGTGAGTATTATTTGCAGCATACTATTCCTCCTGTCAGTAGGTGACAGTTACAAAATCAAATTAATGGAAGGATTTGAGGTACATGTATAATCTGGTAGTAAATACTGAAGTGGAAAAAAATCAGAATCACAGGATGGTAGGGGCTGAAAGGACCTCTGGAGATAATCAAGTCCAATCCCCTGCCAGAGAAGGACCACCACAGAATCTAGGGCAGGTCACACATAAATGCATCCTGAAAGGTCTTGAAAGTCTACAGAGGAGAGTCCACAACCTCTCTGGGGAGCCTGTTTCAGTGCTCTGTAACCCTCACAGGAAATAGTTTTTCCTCATGCTGAGGTGGAAATTCCTGTCTTCAAGTTTGCATCCATTGTCCCTTCTCCTATCACAGGATATGACTCAAAAGAGATTACCCCCTCCTTCCTGACACACACTGTTTAGGTATTTATATACATTAATAAGATCGCCTCTTGGTCTTGTGCTCTCTATACTGAAAAGCCCCAAATCTCTCAGCCTTTCCTCATAAGGCAGGTGTTCCTGTCCCTTAACCATCCTTGTAGCCCTCCATTGGACTTTCTAAAGTAAATCCCTGCCCCTCGTGAACTGGGGAGACCAGAACTGGAGGCAGTACTCCAGATGTAGTCTGAAGTATGCACCAGTACCAGATACAGGGCTACAGCAAATTATGCTGAAAGTAAATTTTATTTCAGTTACCTGCACTCAATAAAGAAGCTATTTTCTTCCCTGTAGCCAGGGTCTGGCGGCCGGAGGATCTCGTGCTGTATGGAAAGACAGGGCGCTCCCCCCACCCCGTGATGTAAGCAGACGGATGTGATGTCACTCAAGCTATATCATGCCATGCCGCATGGTAATAAACGCCATTTTGTCATCCACCACGTTGGTGTCTGTGTGCATATGGACTGAGCGACCAGGGGTCGGTCGCCGTTCCGTTCCTGAACCAGGTTGCCTTGCCTTTCCGAAGGCAACAAGTGGTGCCGAAACCTGGGAATCGAGGGAACTCGCCCTGAATCGGGAAATCGCCTGGAATCTG
>NW_009953571.1:511515-513516 GCF_000747805.2 Chaetura pelagica
CAAGTGGGAGCCACCCGCCCGCCCGCGACGGAGGTGGGTCGGGCTGGAGCCCAACAAAAAGGTACTGGCAACCGGAAGTGGCCAGTCAGTCAAGCTCAGACTCCGGATCAGGCACAGACTGGGGCGAGGGGTTCACAACGGATTCAACTTCAGAGGAGGAGGAGATGGGGATAAATACAGTCAAAAGCAAATATATTCCCATCCAAAATAAAAATAAAAATTAAATCCGAAATAAAAAAAGGACTGCGAGGGGAAGAATTCCATCTCACTGATTGGAGAAGAATAAAGATTGCATGTGCCAATTTGGTCTCACCAACCACACTAGCATTCCCAGTTCGGCTAACGGAAGGGGGACGGAGAGTCTTTTCACCAATGAACCCTAAGGACATGCATACAATTGTGAAGGCAATTCCAGACAAAGGACTCAATTCTGCCATGGTCACCACCCTCATAGATGGCATTTTTTGGGGAGATGATCTGCTCCCATTTGATATAAATCAAGCCTGTAGACTGATCTTTGACGGAGCAGGGATGTTCGTGTTTAAACAAGAATGGGAGGACAATTGTACAAGGCAGCTAGCCCAGGTGACCCGGGCAGACCACCCACTCTACGGCTCCACCCTGCAGCGGCTGATGGGTACAGACCCAACAATGATCACCCCCCAGGCGCAGTTCCAGGGCCTACAGGTCCATGAAATTATGACAACCACTCGCGTGGCCAGAGAAGCCATTTGCGCAATTTCCACAGTTGTTGTCAAGCCATCGCCGTGGTCCTCGATTAAGCAAAAGGAAAGTGAGAGTTTTGCACAATTTGTGGATCGCCTCAAGGCAGCAATCGACTCCTCAACCCTGCTCGCGGAAGCAAAAGGCCCGGTCCTCGCAGACTGTTTACGTCAGCGGTGTAACTCAGTAACCAAAGAAATCCTACGTTCACTGCTAGCGAGGTTGAGTATCACAGACATGATTAGGCACATTGCAAGGGAAGAGCATCTAACCCAAATTCAGGCGGCTGTTACTACCATGATGGCTAATGTGATGGCATGTTTTAAATGCAGTCAGGTGGGGCATATGGCAGCAAACTGCCCTCGGTTGGGGGACCCACCAACAGCGCTCCCCCCGCACCAAAATCGACCCAGAGGACTCTCTTGGGCTTGTGGAAAGAAGGGACATTTCGCCAGGGAATGCAGATCTAGAAACCAGGGAAACGGGAGGGGGTGAGGGCACCAGGGCCGTGCACAGCCCTCTCCCACGTGGGACATGAGGCGGCCCAACCATACCAACCGCGGATGGGGTGGAATGCATCCGAACCTGCAGCCCCCTCGAGAAGCAAACAACTTTGTGGCTCAACCAACAATCCAGCCAAACCTGACCCTACCTCAGGAACAGCAAGAACCACCCCCTGGGGAGGAGACCCCGGGGTGGCCCTGGCGGTAAAATGTGATAACCCGCCAGTGGTTTGGGGGACCTGTTCCCTCTGCAATACCTTAAATGACATCACCATTAGTGTTCGCTTTTTGATTGACACCAGAGCAGATGTTACAGTCATTCCCGAAAAAAACTGGCCCCAGCACTGGAAATTGGAGAATGCCCCCATGGTGGACAGAGTTGGAGGACTAACCCGGGCTCGAAAGAGCGCTCAATTAGTAGCGATCACGCTTCACACAGAATTGACACCAGAGCAGATGTTACAGTCATTCCCGAAAAACCTGGCCCCAGCACTGGAAATTGGAGAATGCCCCCATAGTGGGCAGAGTTGGAGGACTAACCCGGGCTCGAAAGAGCGCTCAATTAGTAGCGATCACGCGTCACACAGAAAAAGGACCAGAGAAAACCATCACCTTCTTCCCATATGTCATGCCTGGAGTCCCACCCCTGTTGGGAAGGGACGCTCTAGCTGTTTTGAAAGCCAGGGTGACAAACTTACTGTGAGGGCCACTGCTGCACACCCACTTCCACCAATCAGACTGATGTGGAAATCATCCGACCCAGTGTGGGTCCAGC
>NW_009953571.1:514753-523157 GCF_000747805.2 Chaetura pelagica
TGTCAACATCAGCAGTAGCCCTAATGCTGGAAGAAGCACTCTCCTCTCGAGAGGGCACCATATCAGTCATCCATGTCAACAGCCACAACCCAGTCAAAGGATTTTTCCAAACCGGCAACGACAAAGCAGATGCTGCTGCAAAAGGACTGTGGACACTAAGGGATGCCCGGCAGTTACATGAGTCTCTTCACATCGGGGCCAAAGCGCTAGCGAAGAAATGTGCGATTTCTGTCACCGATGCGAAACACATAGTTGCCACATGTCCTCACTGTCAGAAAGCACCACTGTGGTCCAGTGGAGTCAACCCCAGAGGTCTTAAGGCCTCTGAAGTGTGGCAGACAGACTTTACACTCTGCCAGTTGCTGAAACCTCGAGCGTGGCTAGCAGTAACTGTGGACACCTATAGCGGAGTGATCGTAGACACACAACACCTCAAAACCGACTCCAAAGCGACCATCCAGCATTGGCTAACGGTCATGGCATGGCTTGGTATCCCTAGTCAGATCAAAACAGACAATGGCCCAAATTTTGTTTCTAAATCAGTCCAGGCATTTGCTCTGAAATGGGGTATCACCCTAATACATGGCATTCCGTACAATAGCACAGGACAAGCCATAGTCGAAAGAGCAAATCAAACCCTGAAAACTAAATTAGAGGTGCTGGCAAAGACAGAGGGTTTTGTCAATGCCATCCCCTCAGGAGACCAAACACGCCTGCTAGCGACCGCTCTTTTAGCACTGAATCAGTTTCCTAGGGGGGAAGAGATGAATAGCCCTACACAAAAACATTGGGCCGCTCAAGCACTAGAAGAAGGCCCGTTGGTTATAATTAGAAATGAGCTGGGGGAATGGGAACAAGGGTGGAGGCTAGTCCTTACAGGGCGAGGGTATGCTGCAGTCAAAAAAGATGGGAAAGTCAAGTGGTGTCTGCTTAAGTCTATTAAGCCTGACCTCCAGAATGAAACTAATGAAAACTGTGAGTTTTTATCCACAGAACCAGATCACCAGACATCCTCATAACCTGCATGCCCCGGCAACAAGAGAGGACGACAAGTCAACAAGCATGCTGTCTACACCCGAGAGTTCCACACTGGCAGACTCCAAACAACAGCGATATAGCCCCCGTGGGAGGAGGCTACAATGTATTTGTGTATACCCTGTTACCCCCAAACTACCTCTTGTTCAGCATGCCTTATATTTTTCTATTCAAGTTTACAGTATATATTTTTAAATCGTTGTACATTTAAATTTTTTAAGATTGCTATAAAGTTTAAGATAGGAACAGGATGTTTTATATTTAGGATTTCTATACATGTATTTTTTTTAGGACTGTTATATTTAGCCAATTTAATTATGCATAGGGAGGGGGGAAATGTAGCCAGGATCTGGCGGCCGGAAGATCTCGTGCTGTACGGAAAGACAGGGCTTCCATCCCCCCGCCCCCCATGATGTAAGCAGATGGATGTGACATCACTCAAGCTATATAATGCCATGCCACATGGTAATAAACGCCATTTTGTCATCCACCACGTTGGTGTCTGTGTGCATATGGACCGAGCGACCAGGGGTCGGTCACCGTGCCGTTCCTGAACCAGGTCGCCTTGCCTTTCCGAAGGCAATGCTTCCCTACAGACCACACCCATTTTTACTAACAACTTGGCAGATATTCAATAAAGGTTTTCTTTCCTTTAATCTCTTTATCCACACTATCTGATACTTAGCCTTTGTACCTAAATCAACAGTAACTCTGGTAGCATGAGAAATTTTTGCTCCATTGATTTCCCATAGTACTGTAATGTCATATTAGTTCAAGGTGAAGAAACTAATAGGATAAGAATACTAATAAGACTAATAATGGAGTCTGCTAGCTTGGTTTGGCAGGATTTTTGGTAGCAGGAAAGGCCCCAGGGGTGGCTCCGGTAAGAAGCTGAGAAGCTCCCCCTGCTCCAAACCCAGCAAAGGAACCATTAGAGGGACAATAGATGCACCTCTGCAATTAACATAGGAAAGAATTGAAATAAAACCTGAGCAGAGCAAGCACTTAGCAGGTGGAGAAAAAGAAGAAAAGGTGTGCTGGAGAGCCAGAGTGGTGCTGGTGAAGAACCCTCCTTGTCCTTTATCTCAACCCAGGAGCTTTGTCCTCACCCCAGAGAGTGTGTGAGTGGGGTAGTTGAGTGAGCGGCCATAGGCCTGTTTCTTTGCTGTCATGTTAGGCCCAAACCACGACATGGGGGAATTATGCACCCAATTGCACATGACAGGTTGAAACATTATCTCTGGGGGTTTGTGTGATTATAACTTGGAGAACAAAACAAAAATGGTTGTTAACATCAAAGACATAAGAGCAAATAATTCACTTATTGACAAAATCAACATCCTTAAACATGTATGAAAGAAGTAAGATCAAAACAAGGTATTGTTTAGTAAGAGCAGTTGAATCTCCTAACGCTCTACATGGCATTTTACTTCTTGGCCACCTGGGTACACTGCTGGCTTATATTCAGCCGCTTGTCGATTAGAACCCAGATCAGTTCAGATGTATTAACTATCTGACTGATCTTTGTGACTGTCCATGCTGACCCATCTATTGGAAAACTATAATGTTAGAACTTTCAGCTCTGAAATATGTTGCCCTCACTATAGGAACAACATCACACAGCCACTATTCTGTCAGTCAAGATGGAGGTTGCTGACCAGAGTTTGCCTAGTAAGTTTCATGAGTTTGGATTCTTACAGTTTTTTACCAATGGCCAAGGTCTCCAAAATATAAACCTGTTTTCAAGGTAATATTGCAGTGTAAGTGTCTGGATAAGACAGACTTCTGTGCAAGCTTGACTATGAATTAACATGATAGCAAAAGCACATTCTTTATAACCAGTAACAAGATTGCTTTTACATTGCTGAACTTATGCTTTAAAACATAAATACAAAACTGAAGTTATGTTCCAAAAAGCTATGTTCCAAAAATATTTAATCATTAGTAGATGTATTGTGAACGTGGAAGCTTTTATCTTTCTCTTCAAATGCTGTCAAAGGCAGGTCATAGCCATGACAGATACGTGGTTCGATTCAGGATATTCTTGTATGTGAAAAATTAAGACACACACCTTCTCTGCTCCACCCACCCACTGTTTGTTATCATTCCTAGTTGGAACACTCTGCTACTAGTTAAAAGAAAGCTTACTAAAGGAAAAAAAAAAAAATCAAGAAGAAGGAAAAGTGTCTTCATCGTGGCTCAGACCAGGACATTTCGCCCCTTATTCCATAGCATATATATAGACTCTATATTTTACCAGCTGTCAAATTCAGGATTCTCCCCCAGATTCAGATTACCTTGAGGTACACATTGTACTTCACCATCCTCCATCAAAAGGCCTTCAAAGCTCTCGTTTGAATATTTGCTACTACCACCAAGATCTGCATCTGTGGCGGCTCCACCTGGGCCCACACACCAGGCTTTGAGACTCACCACAGCAACCCTCCTACTTAGGAAAATGGATGATGGTTGAACTCAGTGATCCCAAAGGTCTTTTCCAACCTGAATTGTTCTATGATTCTATGATCTGTTCTAAGGTGCAAACCAGAAATCTGTTGCATTATTCTGTAAGTGTGCCTAGTTTGGAGACATAGGACTTATGAACTTAAGATCAAAGCAACACTAATCAGACAGCATTGCATGGCCAAAATGTCTACTAGCTATTTAAAAATGAATTTCAGTATTTCTTCTTTACATTACTAACTACTGTAGTGAATTGTGCCTATGCTTTTCTTGATTGCTCATTGAATTTGATGCTAATAATTCTGTACACAAATTAATCTAAATATCCAAGCATAACATCATAAATATGGGGAAGTACTATCTAACTAGGCATCCTGTCCAATATGATAGCCAAAAAAATGCTTAGAGAGAAGTATAAGAACAGAGTTTTAACTGCTGCATTATGCACATAGTATTCAGGAAGATGTTAAATGTCTTCAAGACTGATGAAAACCCTCTCTGAATCTCTGGACTCAATAGGAGGTTCTTCCTCATTCTTTCCCTGATCCCTGTGCAAATCACTTCAACCCAATCCTGACTCAGTCTTCCATATCCCTGTATAAATAATTTCCTCTGATCCTCATGTAAGTCACTCTATTCCAATCCCAACCCCTACGCATCCCTTCTACATAGTAAATACAAAGTGAACCTCGCCATCAAACTGTTAAGTAGTGCTTTTATAAATCTTTATTAAAATCATCTTTTCCTGTTGTACCTTATCAGAAATTCTATCTGAATACAAAATTATGGAATATTATATGAGGCGAACTTGTTTCTTCACTGAAACATTGAGCTGCATTGGCACAGATCTCTGTAGCATTTTTAAGAATCTGAAATACAAGAAGCAAAAGTACTGCTCCAAAAAAACCCCAACCCTCTAGCTTCTAAGACTCTAACTTCACCTATGATGTCCCTGCAAAAACAGTTAGTATGATCAGTGGCTTGAACACTTCTAAAATTGGCTGGAAATATAACATAATCCTGTTCCAATTTTAATGGAAAATTGAAGAACTGAAGAGATCATCCAGACTGAATTCAATTAAGGTCTTTCAAGTAAGAAAGGGGATCCTTAGCAACAGACTCAATTTGTCAAAAAGAGAGAAAGAAAGTGGATTGTCATTCTCTGAATGCTTAGAGAATAAAGACTCTCAGCATATATTAAATTAGTCCCCAAACTATTTTGCCCTATTAGCAAATAGGATTTCATAGAACATTTTGTTGCTGTTCAGTGGGGTGCCATAACAATGTATATTGTCTTTCAGATTAGTATGTTTTTTTTCTCTCAATGTGTAATAATATGGCACAGTAGTTGGCTCATTTTATCTGAGCTATCCTGCAGTTGCTTTCTGATTCTCATTTTGTTGCCAATGCAGAGAAGATGCCATTTACAACGCTAATTGCCAGAGAGGGTTGCGAAATATTCAATGAGATTTCCCTTTGTGATGTACCATCACAGCAAAGTGACCCTGGTGATTAGAAAGCATATTGTATCAATGGCAATTTAGTGAGGTCTTGGGGACTATGAGGTCTCCAAAGAACAATTAATTTTGAATTTTCTTTTTACGAGTATTTTTATGAAAAATCCTGTCAAGAAAGCAGATCCTCAACTGAAAGGGACCTGGGAGTACTGGTTGTCAGCTGGTTGAACATGAGCCATCAGTGAGCCCAGGTGGTCCAGAAGGCCGATGGCATCCTGGCTTGTATCAGAAATAGTGTAGCCAACAGTAGCTGGGATGTAATTCTCCCCCTGTACTCAGCACTGGTGAGGCCTCACTGTGAGTACTATGTGCAGTTCTGGGCCCCTCACTTCAAGAGGGATCTTGAGGTGCCGGAGTGTGCCCAGAAGAGAACAACAAGGCTGGTGAAGGGACTAGAGGGAAAGTCTTATAAGGAGAGGCTGAGGGAACTGGGGTTGTTTAGCCTGGAGAAGAGGAGAGTCAGGGGGGACCTTATCACTCTCTTCAACTACCTCAAGGGAGGCTGCAGACAGATGGAGGTTGGGCTCTTCTCCCAGGCCACGAGTGACAGGGTGAGAAGGCATGGCCTGAAGCTGCTCCAGGGGAGGTTTAGTTTGGATATTAGGAAGCAATTCCTCACAGAAAGGGTGATTAGACAGTGGAATGGACTTCCCAGGGAAGTGGTGGAGTCACCATGCCTGGAGGTGTGTAAGGAAAGACTGGATGTGGTATTTAGTGCCACGGTCTAGCTGATGTGGTAGTGCTAGGTCATAGGTTGGACTTGATGATCTCGGAGATCTTTCCAGCTTCAATTATTCTGTGATTCTGTGAATTAATGAAGACAGCCTGGACCTTTTAGCCAGAGACTTTTGCAAAAATGGAAGAAAATTATTATGCAATACTTTAAGCACAGGTAAACTACAGATCCACAGAGTGCATTCTTGCACTTTAACTGAAGTAATGAAGACAGGCATAGAAAGGAAAAAAGATCACTATTATTAAGATGTAAACAAGTCTGCATATTTTTCAAGTTGTTGACAAGACTATCACAGATTTCATGATTCACAGTAAGAATAATAGTTAAGAACACAGCAAGTATGCTGTTATCTTTCCTGTTTTGAAGAATACCTGCACAATGTATAATAGGCTTATTACATACTTTAAGACATAGATTTTTATTTTTTTTAAATTCAAATTCTACTGATTATTTATAGGAATGACTTGCTTTAGCATGCTCAGGTCCAATCTTGTACAGTTTCCACAGTTTACTGACGTGTTAAACTCCTGTGCTCCTTATGAAACAAATCCTGTTTTCGGGTAACCCCAGGAGGTAGCAAAGCATCACACATCTGCTTGCTCAGTCCCCACGGCAGGATGGGGAAGAGAATCAGAAGGCTGGAAGTGAGAAAACTTGTAGGTTGAGATAAGGACAGTTTAATAGATAAAGCAAAAAGTGCACAAGCAAGCAAAGCAAAATAAGGCATTACTTCACTGCTTCCCACCAGCAGGCAGAGGTTTAGCTTTTTCCAAGAAAGCAGATCATCATTAACGTGTAACAGTAACTTGGGAAGACAAATACTGTTACTCAGAACATCTCTTCCTTTCTCATTATTTCTTTCAGCTTTTATTGATGAGAACAATTGCCATATGGTGTGGGATATCCCTCTGGTCAGTTGGGTTCAGCTGTCTTGGCTGTGTCCTCTCCCAACTTCTTATGCACACTCAGCCCACTTGCCGGCAGAGAACTACGAAAAACAGAAAAGGCCTTGACACTGTGTAAGTACTGCTCAGTAACAGCTAAAATGCTAGTGTGATATCCATACTGTTCCTGTCACAAATCTAAACATAGCATCATGTGAGCTATTATGAAGAAAATATACTCCATTTCAGCCCAAACCAGTACAGGTCCCCACTCTACTGAGGTTTTAAACTTCTGTGCTCCTTTTAAAACATTTTGGTTCCACATCCTTTCTATCTGACCATTTGGAGATGCTTGTCCTGGTTTGAGCCAGGATGAAGGCAATTTTTCTTTTTACTGATTTTTTTTTTCCTTCAGTAAGCTTTCTTTTAACTAGCAACAGCATGTTCTGCTAGGCTGATAAGACAGTGGAATGTTTTTCTAACTACTGAGGCTTCAAGGCCGCACCTGCACTCTGCCGGCTCAGACACTATGGGGAGATCTGTGACCCCCCCCGTAGGAGGCTGAGTTAGACAGACAGCAAAATTGGCCAAAGATATTCCATTCCATATATCTACATAAGCTCAGAAGAAGGTCAGAGATCACAGAAGACAACTTCCTTCCTGCTTCTTCTTCCCTTCTCTTCCGTCCATGGCCGGCGTCCAGGGAGGACTCTGCTCATCCATCACCGTCGACCCTTAGGCTCGAGATCTCCTGACCCCCATAACTCTCTGCTCTTTTCCAGCAGCAGCTCCGGGATTCCTCGGGACTCTTCCCAGTTCAGGGAAGTGTTGTGGGAGTTGCTGGGGTGGGGGGAGGTGAGAGGCTTTTGCCCATACCTGAATATATCTGTATATAATTGTATATATTTTCTTGTATCATTCATTAGTGTTTTAATTAAAGCTGTGTAGTTTAGTTTTCAATCCAGCCAAGTCTCTCTCTTTTTCTCTCTCTCCTTCCCTACCTGGGTTGGGGGGCGAGGGGATCGAGAGCGTTGTTGTCGGACCTGAGTCAAACTGTGACAATGTTGTTTCATGTTACATGAACAGCAACAACATTAATAAAAACCTGATAATTAAGAAAAAATTATAAATCAGAAAAGAACAGTTAAGTGAGATAAATAAAATGGATGTAAGAATGGATAATAAGAACTGTACTGCTAGCAAAAGAATAGCTTTGGGAGAAGAAAAAATGCCAAACAAATACATTTCTTTAGTTCAAGCAAGCTTTTATAAACTAAGCTAACAGTATTTACCAGTATAGAATCAATAGACTTTTGAAACAGAGATGGGGAGGGCTATGTGAGGTTTTGCAAATTAAGGAAATTATGTTATGCTACATCAGTACCTATGCAGACATACACTGAATATAGTAGTGTGAAAGCACTGTCACTTATGGCATATGATCATTAATGTCACAGAAACTATTTTGAAAACTGAGAGATGGAAATACAGAACAGAATTTTTAGGATAAATGGCAAAGTTATATCCAAAATGGAATATACTTTATATGAAAACAAGATAGTTCTTAGAAACACATTTTTGGCCTCTGTCGTGATCCGCGACTCCTTTTTGGAGTGTATTTAGCTTGTCAGGATCTGCTGAGAGGTCCGCACGTGGCGCTCGCTTCTCACAGAAGAGCAGTAGCTTCGGCACTGACTTTTTGAGTGAGTAACTTGCTCAGTACTTACTAATATTTCCAATAACAGCAGCCAATCCCCAATTAGAATTTA
>NW_009953571.1:525188-583558 GCF_000747805.2 Chaetura pelagica
GCACTCGCGGCTTTTCTTCCGGCCATGGCTCCTCTCCTGCAGCTGCTGCCCCCTCGGGGCATCAGGGAAGGCAGCAAGGAGAGGGTTCAGTGCCACGTGGAGCAGCCGTCTTTAAGTCAGTTATGACTGCTGACCTAAAGGGCATTTCATGTTCGTGTGAGGAAATACCTGGTCCTTCACAGCCTCTGACACTGTAGTGACCAGGAGTTGAGAGAACAGGTGTCCCTTTCAATTACTGACAAATCCTCAGACAAAGTCAGGTCACTTTTATAGCCCTTTCATTTTGTTCTTCAGATGGTGATAATTAGGATTCAAGCAAGAGCCACCAGAGGTGAGAACCTAATTGGGGCCAGAAGATTGGAATTCTGCCAACAAAATGAAAACGTGAAATGTAAAAAAAAATAAAAAATATTTTAAAATATGTTTTAAAAAGCTACTCTCCTTTTCTCTATAAGACACAGCAACAAACACAGGTAAGGCCAGTGAGTGTCTTGACACTTCTACCTAAAAATTAAATCCTTGGCTTGACTGGATATATAAAATTTAAACTAGCAGATTCAACTGCAAGACATTGATAATTTTGAAAGGGCAGCTACCAGTGAAGCAAATAAATGACTTCTCAAAATGTCACTGCATACAGTGACAAAACAGACGTACTTCCCTCCTCCTCTCTCTTGCAATCTCAGAATCACGTGCACAAGCACCAGGAAAAAAAGCCCTGCTAGTCTTACACACTCCTTAAAAAAGTAGCAATAGCCCCTCCCAAAAAACCTTCTTGTGTGTCTTCTTTCACCCTTGTAATTTCCTTGTTCTGGGATCACTATGATTTCACAGAGTGGCACAAAAATCATCCTTTCCCCAGAAAATCTAGGAAGATGCCACACAGCATGGCTCTTCCCAGTAGCCTGCAGGCTGGCTGGCCATGACATGGGGGAGCACAGCTTCCCATAATGGTGCTCCAGCAGAGAGAAGGGGCCAGGAGACTGTGGCTCCAGTGGGGACATGGAGCAGACAGAAGCCACCCATACACATACATTAAGCTAGGCCAAGGATCCAGATGGGGAAAAGCCAGGAGCTTTGTTCAACGTCACTGCTCCACAGAAGCAGTTTCCTTAGCAAGTCAGGAGCTCTGGCCTTGCAGAGAAGTGTGACAGGCTTACAGAGTAGCTAGGAGCAGCCCAGGACAGACAGCTTCACAGCCTGCTTGTACCCACCAGGTGTATGGCACACAAGGGGCAGGAACCAGCAGCAGTTGCCCTTCACAAGCCCACCTACAGTAGCCTGTCTCCTCCTGCCCTCTCTCACCATGGCCTCCACCCAATATGAGACTGACACCCAAGTGCTTTGCATGTAGACTACTGCAGGCAATGAACGGAGTGGATGCACATTGCTCCAGGTTAATTGGCTGGGGAAAACAGTGATTATTCCTGAAGCAGATCACAAGAACAGTATAGATGTAGCCTAAAATACGCAAAACTGATTAATTTAGCTATGAGATTAGGTATTCCTTCATTTGTGCTACATAAAAATTTTAATTAGTGTTTTGAAATTTCCCATTATTTTTCTATGTCATTATGATCTTGTTATACTGTGTATAGATGTTTGTGGCTTTTTTTTTTTGTTTTTCATTGCTTCCTAAAGTATTTTTAAAATGTCCTCAGATTTTTTCAAAGATCATAATTGGATCCAAATTCCATGTTGGAACTAACCGTTCTTTGTCCTTTTATATATTTTGGGTAAAAATATATTAGAGTATATGTTAAAAAAAATCAGCCTGGCTTGAATTTCTCCTATCCTGGTATATCAGCAGTTACTGTCAAAATTATGATCAGAGCTTTAAATAACTTCACATGGAATTTCAGTGATATGTTTAATCCTGATTGACATAGTAATTAATTTTGGATTGTATACTATCACTTTCAGAATTAAATCAATTTCAGGGCTTCATTTCATGCCCCTGAATGTCACGTGAAGAAGCAAGAAACATGATCTATAAAGTCAGAATTTTACTACTGAGAAGAATTAACATACATATTATTAATCTCAATATTTAGTAAATGCTCTAAAGAGAGTACCAATGCTAAGAAGGGAAAGAAAAGGTAGCATTGGAGGTTTTCCCTGACTTATGATAAGATATTGAGATTATTTTCTTAAGAAAGCAAAATCAAAGCAGTCAAAAGCAACCAGTTCAAATTTAATAAAATTATGATTTTATTAATTTTTTTTGCAACATAGAGTGTAATTCTTTTTGTTCCTTTAGATAAAATGCCTTTTTTGGTCCTGGGGAAATAGCTCAAGAGGGATAATCACTGAATAGGCATTTTACTGAAAGTTTTTCTCTCTGGACTTTAGAGATCATTGAAGCAGCTCCTGGCTGGGTAGCTGTAGTTGAAGAAGAAAGATGTTGATTATCAATGCCATTCTTCTGAGTTTTTAATTTTTTTTTTTAATCAATTCAGTACATAAGTTAATTGTAGGGTAAGAGACCTGGGGAATATAATGTCCTTAGTTTGACTGAAAAATTAATACCAAGGTAGACTATGTATTTTTAGAACAATGAATCAACTTCAGCATCGTAACATTTCAGCATAAAGAGACGTGGTGAACCTGTGTTCTGTTTTAAGAGAACCAGGATAAAAAAAACAACACAACAGTAGCTGTACTAACGTAAGTCTCTCTCCTTTATCACCATTTTTATCTTCTGGCATGGGTGACACAGTTGTGGGGGTCTATTTCAGACCTCCTGATAAGGATGAGGGAGTTGATGAGGTTTTCTACAGGCAGCTGAATGCAGCCTCGCAACTTGGTCCTCATGGGGGATTTTAACTACCCAGATATTTGCTGGAAGGCCTACTCAGCCAGCCATTCATAGTCTAGGAGGTTCCTCCAAAGCATTGATGATAACTTCTTGATACAAATGTTGGAAAAACCAACCAGGAGAGGAGCTCTGCTGGATCTTGTGCTCACCAACAAGGAGGGTCTGGTTGAAACAGTGACAGTCAATGGCAGCCTCGGCTGCAGTGACCACAAGATAGTGGAGTTCAGGATCCAACTTTGGCCTCTTCAATCAATTACTAAGAGAAGTCCCATGGCATAGGGTACTAGATGGTAAAGGGGCTCAAGATAGTTGGTCAACATTCAAGGACCACTTCTTGCAAGCTCAGGATCAGAGCATCCCAATGGGTAGGAAATCAAGTGATGGAGCCAGGAGACCTGCATGGTTAAAAAAGGAACTGCTGGGCAAACTTAAGTGGAAAAGGAAAACCTATAGATCATGGAAGGAGGGGCTGGTTACTTGGGAGGAATATAGGACTGTTGTCAGAGGATGTAGGGAGGCAATAAGGAAAACTAAGGCCTCCTTGGAACTAAACCTTGCTAGGAAGGTCAAAGACAATAGGAAGGCTTCTTAAAATACACTGCAGATAGAACTAACACTAGAGGCAATATAGGCCCACTGCTGAATGACGTGGGTGCCCTGGTGACAGAGGATGTAAAGAAAGCAAAGGTATTGAATGCCTTCTTTGCCTCTGTCTTTACTGCTGCAGACTCTCTCCAGGAGCCCTGGATTCCTAAAGCCCCAAAATAAGTCAGGATGAAGGAGGAGTTTGCTTTGGTTGATGAGGATTGGGTCAGGGATCAGTTAAGCAGTCTGGACATCCATAAATTGATGGGTCCAGATGGAATATACCTGTGGGTGCTGAGGGAGCTAGTGGAGGTCATTGCTAGGCCACTCTCCATCATCTTTGATAAAGTCGTGGGCAACAGGAGAGGTGCCTGAGGACTGTAGGGATAGCAAATGTCACTCCAGTCTACAAGAAGGGCAAGAAGGAGGACCCAGGTAACTGGTCAGCATCAACTCCATCGCTGGAAAGGTGAGGGAACAACTTGTTCTTGTCATTATCTCTAGGCATATCAAGGATGAGGGACTCTATTCTGCCTTGGTGAAGCTGCATCTGGAATATTGTGTCCCATTCTGGGCCCCTCAGTTTCAGAAGGACAGGGAACTGCTTGAAAGAATCCAGTGCAGAGCCACAAGGATGACTAAGGAGTGGAACATTTCCCTTATGATGAAAGGCTGAGCGAACTGATGTACTCTAGGTGACCCTGCTCTGGCAGGGGGGTTGGACTAGATGATCTCTCGAGGTCCCTTCCAGCCCCTAAGATTCTATGATTCTATGATTCTATGAACTGGGTCTCTTTAGCTTGGAGGAGACTGAGGGGTGACTTCATCAGTGTTTAAGAATATGTTAAGGGCGAGTGGCTGGAGGATGGAACCAGGCTTTTTTCAGTGGTGTCTTGTGATAGGACTAGGGGCAATGGGTACAAACTGGAACAAAGAAGGTTCCAAGTAAGCATCAGAAAAAACTACTTTACGGTGAGGGTGACAGAGCACTGGAACAGGCTGCCCAGAGAGGTTGTGGAGTCTCCTTTGCTGGAGAAATTTAAAACCCGCCTGGACGCATTCCTGTGTGATGTGCTCTGGGTGACCCTGCTCTGGCAGGGGGGTTGGACTAGATGATCTTTCAAGGTCCCTTCCAACCCCTAAGATCCTGTGATTCTCCTGGGAGGGTAGTGGGGGGAATAACAGAGAGCATCCATCACCTGGTTATTGGCTAAAACTGTGACACCCTGGACAATTTTAAATAATTCTGTCAAAGAATAAAATTAATGCATGAAAATGTGTGTATTGTATATGTAAGGTGGCAACTAGTTGAAATTGTCAACAATTATAAAATAGGGAAAATAATATGGAAAACCTTACATCAGTTTCCCCAGGCAAACTGTAGAAACAGGTGCACATTTGTGGTTTCTGTATCATTGCCATCAGCATTATGGCACACACACTTTATCTCAAAGTCTTTATCTTTTTAACTTTTAAAGATTTTGATTACTTGTGCATGGTGTCAAATTTTACTAATGAATTTTAATATTTTTTTTTGCTATGTGAAAAAATATTAATACTCTTGTATGTGGTTTTGTTCTTTTTTCGACTTCCCACCTTGCAGGTAAAGAAAACAACATTGACTATGTAAAACATGTTAGTCTTGGCAATAGGAGTATCTGTATTAACTGGTCATAACAACCTGAAATGTATTAGCTCAAGTAATAATCGCGTGCTATTGTATTAAACTTGACAGATAGGTTTCTCACTCTGGATTTTCTTTAATAGACTATAATTTTAGAAGTAACTCAGTTATTGTTTGTGGGTGCATGTTGTTTCGACTGTAATAAAATCAAACTGTGAGGAATTAATTTTGGATTTTGCCATAGGTAACTGAATACCTAGCATAATATTAATCTTCAAAATTCCATCTATCCATCTTTGTTTGCAGTAATATATGTCCAAGTAAATTGAACCAGTTATATATTCTATGACAGCTGTGATCCAAACTTTCATGATGGAATCCTGAGTTTTTCTGTCCCACACTGAAGATCCTTCCAAAAGCTATGAATCTTTCAAGACATCCATCATGTTGAATTTCAAAGTAAGAGCTGAATTCATTAGGTAAAATAATTTTTTTTACATCCTAGGCTATCATTTTTCTTGAAATGAATGAGGTTTCTGTCCTACTTGAAAAAAAACCACACAAAAACCCCCAAAAAAACAGAAGTAAAAATTGAGTCTTGGATTTTTAATTGAAAAATAAATACTACCCAATAACTTGATTTTATTGTCAATAATAGTCTGTGCACTTCAAAATAAAGACCTTGCTTATGAAAAGTCTTCATTCTTAGTTTTCTTAGTATGGATCTTTTGAATTATATAGATAGTACATTTTTTGGCTTTTTTCTTTGTTAGACTTGGTAAGTTCTGCTTGAAAAATTAAAATAGTCATGCATTCTGCTACTTGCATGTAAAGACTTGTTTTTATTTTCCATGATTCATTTTTATCATCCATGTAGCCCATTTTAGAGAGTGCAGGCTTCACAGATTTTCTGATAGGGATGATATTCAGCCCACTCAAAAACTCAAGAAGTTTGTTTAAAACTAGAACAAATAAAGTTTCAAGAATAAAAGGGTGCTTAGTAAGTTGGTTTTGTTCCCTGCTTCAGTTTGCCCTCTGATCTTGGAATGTCTTCAACTCTCGTGTTGCCTGTCAAATGCTGCAGGATATTATGTGGAAAGGCTAATATAACTGCTAAAAATATTGCAGTTCCTCATGAGTTCTTGTTCAAACTGGATCTCAATGTACATCATAGTAGTTCACCTCTATTAGGGTGAACGCCATATATCAGTTTGTCTGTGAAATCCCTTGTGATTTAGAAACTAGCATAAGAATTTCTATTTCACTTTAAAAATTGCATCTGGGTAGAAATGTATGAAAAACATACATATATGGATATGTGCAGACATACATGGAAATATTCTAGCAAATTAATCCACTGAGATTTTAATTACCTTTCGTTCAATCCTACTTTCTCACTATCTCCCTGGAGAAGGAATTAAAACATATGGTTATATATTCTCAGTTGTGTAAGAAGATTGAACTTCTATTTCTTTTTTATTAATCTATAAGAGCTTTTAGTATGCCCAGTACTACTTACAAAAATATAAAGACCTCTAAAACTCTTGAGATCAGAGAACACACAACAGAGGTAACCAACAGAAGAAGAGGAAAAGAAAGGGAACAAAACTGGATTTAATTAATTTAATTTCATATGTAAATAATTGGGTGGGAAAGCAAGTTACATAGATAAAGAGTCCATATAGCCAACAGATGAACGTTAACCATTCTCCAGCTGGACTTGGATATCATCCAAGGAGAACAGTTATGAAAAGGAGTTTTCAGAGTGTATTGTATGCATAAAAGACGAAGGAAAGACAAGGAAAACATGTAGGAACTCTCTAGGTGGATTACACAGAAGAACTGTCATTAAAGAAAAAGACATGAAATAATGTAGTGGCTTCCAGTTTCAGTGAAGGGCAAAGATACAAGAAGACTTAACTGTAGCAGAATGTATAATAGAAATAAGAACATTGAATCTTGATATTGCTGTTAATGGAGAGTCCATGGAGGTGATGGCCAAGAAAAGCCATGGTATTTAAAGTCATGGGAGGAAAATCAGTGAAGAGGGATTTTGCACTTCATATTTCTGTGGTACTTTTACCACAGTAAGGTCTATAGAGCTTTCATAAAAAAATACATTTGTGGTTCTCATATTTTAACTACAGATACAAAAAAAAGACTTGAAAATGTTTCCTAAAAACACTCACATAATATTTTCCTTCTGTATTATAGGTCACTTAAAATGTTCCTGATTTTTAAAATTATTTTACTATCTTATACAAATTTTTGCTGCAGATTTTAATTAACTAAAAATAAATAAATAAATATGAAAATGTACTTCACAATAAGCAAAACATTCCTACACAAATGTTTTTGGTGACATTTGTTCCCCAAAGTTTTACTCCATTGCCACTCAGTATGAAACACATATTGATTCTGGCCTCAGGAACTGTATTCTATTCTCCCACATTCTAGCAAGTGAGAAATGAAAGGTGGCACAGCAAAAGTGAAGCAGTGAAACTCTAGGACGAAAAGTAATATAGTCCCTTCGAGGTGTCTGGAAAAAAAACAGTTTCCAAACAACTAAATCTTAGACTTATGAAAGTTATTCATTGTTCAGAAGAAGTTTACAAGACTGATGTTTTCCAGCTGTCATATCTTCTTAAGAAAAGAGTGGGTTTATGGAAAGTGTGAGTGTTCTTTTCTATTATTTCTTTATTACATATTATACTATTATTACTTATTTCTGTTTGATAATCTTTCTACTGGCTCTTTGAACAGCTTCTTTTCAGGTTTTGCACCTTTGTATCACAGAGTAGCAAAAAAGATAGGGAAACCACTCATTAGAGTAGGGTTTTTTTCAGTGCCTCCTACTGGATTTTCCAGGAGTTATCCATCAGAGGACTGTCCCAAGTTGCCTTTTATAATTATCCCTGGGCGAACAGGAAAAATAGATAAATACATGGCCGCAAGTCTTATCTTATTTTGAAGAATAAAAGCAATAATTTATTTTCTTCAAACCCACTTTTACTTGCTCTGAGAATTAAAATAAATAAAAGTCAAGCAAAAACTTTACTTGTGCTAGTTAATCAGATAATCACATGGGCTGCGTAGCACAATGGCTCAGAGCAGAAGAGAAAAGGCAGCAAGATAGGGAGAGAAAATCTATTTGAAAATTATTAAATACAGATTCTCCTCATCTGCTATCCATGGCATGTATTTTCTTAGCCAGTAATTCATATATTTTAAGTCATTACTAGGTTGAGCAACTGACTGAGGGGGCTGCGCTGGGAGGCTGCTCCTGCTGATTTAATCAATATAACATACAAAAACAAGCTAGAAGCCCAGCATATCCTTCTACAGTTGATGCACTGTTTACCTTAAGTCCTGCTATGAAAATAAAATAAAGTCAATCAGAGCCTGTGAACTGCTGTGGCTTTACAAGAGGGCACTGTAAGAAACCATGTATTGCCTTCTAGCTTCCAAGATCCAAGGCATGGTAAGTTTGAAAAGGGACATCCCATTTGCCAGTTTGGAACAATTGTCTGATGTAAACTGGGAAAAGAGACTGTGGGAGATGGCTTCTTAAGGAGAAGGTATTACTTATGCCAAGCTGGTGGAATCTAATACTTGTGCTTTTTTTGTCTTTTTTTTACCTTTCTCCTTCTTTCTTATTCTGATTTTGAAGTGGCTCAGTTGCCACTCTAAATCACTGCTACCTCAATAACTTATTTTTCTTCATTGTTTTCTTTCTCAGACATGTCTTCTTCAGGATATCTGTGCTGTGTCAAAAAACTTCCTATAATTTCCTACCTCCAAAAACACATGTTTTTTCCTCCAAACTTCCATCTTCTGTTCTCACTGGTTTGTGTCTTTTTGCCAGCACCCCCACAGATCAGTTACAGTTAACCACATCTCTGAGTGTTGTCTTCTTTTTTGAAGGCTCCATGCATAAGTTTCAAGTCTATAGCTTTCTATGGAAAAAAATCCCACTTATCTAGATGCAGTTTTCAGTTACAGACCCCAAATACTTGAGTTAATTTTAACTTGTGCAAATGGATAACGTGCTTGTCAAGGTAATGAAAAGACTACTTCATAGTTGAAAAAGTTTCATAAAGTGAAGTAGTGCTTGCCTAGAATAAAGGTGTTTTAGAGAAAAGTACTCATCTGCTTATTTCAACCTTCCTACACAGGGCCCTTGCCATGGCTAAAGTACCTCAGGCTTTCTCCAAGCATCTGTATTTTTGGAGCATGATTTTTGTCACATTAGTTTTCAAATATCTTACAACTCAAGGATGTTGAGCAATTGATTAAAGATCTTCATTGATTGTAAGTCACCCTGTGTGCTTCCCCCAAGCATCCCAGAATAAGTAAAATCCCAAAGTACATCTTATCTACATTATTTTAGTTCTGGAAATTAGTTCAATTGTTTCCAGTTCTTCCAGGAAGCAGTGTTTATTTTACCCATTTTACCAAAAATACAGTTCGAGTAAGTCCAAAAACAAGTTATATAATTTAGAATATGAATACAGTTACTTCTGAGTTTGACTTTGCATTCTACTGAAATTCTTGGTTCCACAAAATCCCTCCTGGCAAGATTTCTTACCAGTGTGTTTCTGGAACTATGCCTCCTCTGATGTACTTCCCAGAATATTATTTTAAGCACCTATGTAACGTAACAGTTCATAGCCTGCTTTTTCCTTTAACCCTTCTAAGTATCCCCAAGTCCAATTTCCTACATTTTTCTCTATTCACTTTTTTCTCCAGGGGACTATGTATGCCTCATGACACCATTCATGGTTTGACTCAGAATCAGCAATTCAACCAGCAATAACAACGCTCTCAATCCTCTCCCCCTCCCACATAGGTAGGAAAGGAGAGAGAGAATTGAGAGAGCAAGACTTTCTGGATTGAAAACTAAACTAGACAGCTTTAATTAAATACTAACGATAAAAGAAAATATGTACAATTATATACAAATATGTGCAGGAATGTGCAAAGCCCTATTGCCTCCCTCCAGCCCCAGCAACTCCCACAGTGTCTCCTGAGCTGGGAGAAGTTCTGAAACGTCCCATAGCTGCCAGAGAGAGAGGCAGAGCAGACAGGAGCTGAGGGGAGAGTGATGAACGTCAGGAATGCACGAGCCTAGGGATCAATGGTGATGGATAGATGGAGTCCTCCCTGGATGCTGGTCATGATGGAAGAGAAGGGGAGAAGAAGCAGGAAGGAAGTTGTCTTCCGTGATCCCTGTGACCTTACACCAAGCTTATGTAGATATATGGAATGGAATACTTTGGTCAATTTTGCTGTCTGTCTCGTTCACTCCTCCCTGTGGGGGCGCTGCAGATAGGACTGTAATCCTCCCTGCTCCTGTAGCATCTGAGCTGCAGATACAACAAGTAGAACATAGTGACCTTGAAGTCCTGGCAGCAACATAAACATTCCTGCATTATCAGTCCACTAGCTGGAGAGCTTGCTGCTAGTTAAAAGAGAGCTGTCTGAAGGAAAAAAAAAAAAAAAAATCAGTAAAAAGGAAATTGGCTTAATCCTGGCTCAAACCAGGACAACACCTTTGGTTACGCTTTCAAATTTACCACTCTTTTATTCTATCTGTGCTTAATCTTGCATACCCACCTAAAGAATCAACGCTCATCGGTTTTCTGTCATTGCCAGTCATTAAATTAGAGTATAATGGGCTCTTTTGGTTTTGGTTTTGTTTTTAACTTGTGTATTTTAATGAGAACTGGTGGAAGTCCATAACACAAAAAAACCTACATATCTTCATTAGGGTTGTTTTCAGTTATCTGTTTTGTGATTGGTATGCATTAATAGGAAAAAAAACTTAGAATTACTTTAAGATTGAAGAGTTTCCTGTCTGTGAAAAACAGGAAAGTTTCTTTCTTCTTTGATCTTGACTGTGGTTAGAAAGAGACCACATTAAATGTTAATTTTCTTCAGGTTCTTTGATTATTAAAGGATTAGACTTCTTTCAAATAAATTTTGCTGTCAAAAGAACAGAGTACTTAATGTAAAATGTGTTATTTTCTTTTCATGTTGCTCCCATCACAGACTACAGGCAAG
The DNA here is from genome assembly GCF_000747805.2 of Chaetura pelagica. Lineage (NCBI taxonomy): Eukaryota > Metazoa > Chordata > Aves > Apodiformes > Apodidae > Chaetura > Chaetura pelagica. The sequence goes on from NW_009953571.1 coordinate 536,279, forward strand.
AAAAGGAGGATTCAGAATTTGGCAAAGTTTGAATCTTCTTAAATATTTTTTCTTGTCAAAGATTTATAAACTTCTACTTTTATCTTGTACCTTTAGAATAAAGACTGATTAAGAAATCATTGCTCTTGAACTCAAGAGAGAACGCTTCTCTTCCTTGCTTTATCACCTGATATTATTGCCATTCTTTAAAATCTTGGGAATTAATTTCAAAAGTCTCCTCAAGAGAAAAGCAGGGCAATTCTTCTGGAAAACAGCATGAGTTTTACAGGTTAAGATTTCTTGGTGGTTTTTGTGTTTTTTTTAAAGAACATATTAGTTGCTACTTAAGATTAATTGTTTCTTACATAAGATAAAGCTGTATTCATTGCTAGAAAGTAGCTGCTAGTTACATGAAGGATAAAAACAGTACGACAGTACATAGTATTGCCATGAACACTTCAAACTAGAAATTGAGAAATTAAGACTGGAGAGGAAACTTAGGGAAACAAAACGTAATTATTTGTTTGTAGTTTCCATTTCTAATTATGGTTCACAAAGCAAACACAACTTTTTAATCTATTAGGTTTTGACTTGGGAACAGGGGAGAAATGCTAACAGGTGCAGTTGTGCTGTACTTGTACCAGTAGTACTATTCAAACAGTGGAGAGATATTTTTTAAGCAAAGAACCATATAGCATTTACTGATAATAACATAATATTACTCTGAAATGGGTTTGCCAGACATCCTGAAGAACTTCTTTACATCTTTGAGCTGTTTCTTAGATCTGATACGAACTCATCCACGTTGCAAAAGGACTAATCTCCAACTGTAAGCTCCAAGTTCTAACTTCCCTGCCATGGGATCAACTCTTCCAGCTTTTCTGTGTTGCTTTCTTTGCATGGAAGAACAGAAGGAATTAATACAGGATTAATAAAATCTTTATCTCCTGAAGCATATAACTTACCTAGGGATCAGTAGCTGACTCTTTTAGTACTGCTATCCATCTATAATTTCTATACATTTCCTTTCTTTCTGCTTTAAACTTTTTTAAAGGAAAAAGGGAAAATTTGTTATTTCTCTGAGATGTCTCCATGCCAGGAGTTAAGCCAAAGCAGAGGTTTGACTGAGTTACCTGTCCTTCAGAAATGAAAGTACAGATCTACCGTGCACACGCTGAACCAACAGCACATTGTGATCTGAGCTGTTGGTGTTATGAAAATAGTCATCATTGTGTCCACTTATCTGTCTGCTCTGAAATTTTAGGACAGAAACATAGAGCCTTAAGCTTCTAAACTGTGGCTAGGTCTTAAAAAAAACCTCTGAGGAAGGAAGGGATTTCTTTTTCTGTTGCCTATAGAAGATTCTCACTTGGGGAGGCAGCAGCAGCAGCCACGACTGAGGTAAGCCAGAGGAGCAGGTTTGATCGCATGGTACAGCCACTCACAGCCTGAGCCCCTGCAGGACCAGTCCGCAGCAGCCAACCAGGAAAAGAAGGGGGGTGGCAGGGGGCTGTGCGGGAGATTTAAGCACCCCTAGGCAAGGGAAGTGGCCCTGAGCAGGCAGACAGGGGCTTGTCACCTCTCTGAGGGGCATAACAGTGAGGCAGGCATGTCTGTGAGGTGGGGCATGTCTGTGAGGTGGGCATGTCTGTGAGGTGGGGCATGTCTGTGAGGTGGGCATGTCTGTGAGGTGGGCACGTCTGTGAGGTGGGCACATCTGTGAGGTGGGCATGTCTGTGAGGTGGGGCATGTCTGTGAGGTGGGCATGTCTGTGAGGTGGGGCATGTCTGTGAGGTGGGCATGTCTGTGAGGCACTTCACACAGGCAGACCATGTGTCAGGGCACTGAGGAGCTGAGGCCTGGGGGGGGGGAGAAGAGCTGAGGTCTGGCAGTGAGAATCATTAGGTAGTTAGGGGCTAGATGCTAGCTAGTTCATTATCAGTTAGTGAGGCAGTGTATTTTGTGTTAGGAAAAAAAGGAAAGTAGTTGTAGTCGGTGATTCCCTTCTGAGGGGAACAGAGGGCCCCATATTCTGACCAGACCTATCCGACAGGGAAGTCTGCTACCTCCCTGGAGCCTCAGTCAGAGATGTTACCAAGAAATTCCCTAGTCTGGTACAGCCCTCTGATTATTATCGATTACTGTTCATACACGTTGGAAGTGATGAGGTTGAGGACAGAATTGCCAAAGCAATTAAAAAGGACTTCAAGGCACTGGGGCAATTGGTTGAAGGATTAGGAGCACAGGTAGTGCTTTCTTCAGTCCCTTCAGTGGCAGAGAAGACTACACTGAACACAGAGGAACAGGAAAACATAGCTGCTTAACATGTGTCTCAGGAGCTGGTGTCAAAACCAGAATTTGTATTTCTTTGATCATGGCAACATTTATGTGGCACCAGACCTGCCAGGGAGAAAGTGCAGCTGTCTCAAAAGGGGAGAAGGATTCTCATGAAAGTTGGCGGGGCATATTGATAGTGCTTAGTGACATGATTTAAGCACTGAACGGGTAAATTAGGTTTTGGTAGGTGGATTTAGGCTATGGTGGGACTTGATGATCTTCAAGGTCCCTTCCAACAAAGATGATTCTATGATTCTACTAGGAAATCAAGTTTTAATATTGTGTCTCTGACTCTTAAATTTATTGGATTTTTTTTTTCTTTTTTCTTCAACTGCTATGTAATTATATACTAACACATTTTTTACACCAGTATTTCCAGCTAATTCATGTAACAGGAAAGTTAACTACACAAGTGAATTCTTCATCATTATCCCATGAGTTTCATACTCAGTACATGACAGCGTTATTTTGAACTAACATGTTTTGCTGTTTGTACTGACCACACATTCCTGTAGTCATAAGGTTAATTGCCTCGTTTACAGTTTATAACATCACTGTAATTGCACAGTAATTACACTGTGTTCAGTAGGCCAACAATAAATTTTACAGGTAACAAAAATTAAAGTTTAGTATAAAAGAAGTGCCAGAAAATTGCCTGTTCTAAAGAAATAGCTACAATCTTAGAACAGTAGTATAGGACTTGAGGTTGACTATTTTTATATTCCAGCCCACTCCCTTCTTTTGACTTAAAGACCTAAATCCTGTCATACATATATCCCTCTCAAGCTATATTCAGTATCTCTTTTTCCAGATCAGTTTGGTATTTTCTTGGCTATTTGTTGTAAAGTAACAGGGAAACAGTCTTTTCTAATAACTGTTGCCTGGGAGCCTTGCTCATGTCAAACCAAAAGACACTTGTGTACTGACTAGAATACAGATGGCACAATTTGTTCCTTGACAGAAGGAAAGCAAAGCTGACCTAGAAATGTTCCTGCCTTGGGAATTGTATCCAGTTCTTCTTACATAAAGGAAAGGAGATGTAATATAGGGGATTTTCCTTAAGGAAGGACATAAAAGAAGTGGAATATAAGGGAGACATTAGTATTCCTCACAAGACTATTATCACATATCAGCTATAAATTACCTTTCTAAAAGTAACTCAAATAGCATTTTGTTCAAGAGAGATTCACAACCCCCCTCATATTATGCCACTGATCTGCAGCTTCTAGAGTGAGTTCCCAGTACCCCAGTGTCATTGATCAGTGTATTTATTTGTGCTCTGTGTGTTTGTGCATATTTGGCAGGTGCTAAAAGGGTTTGGCACTTTTACCCACAAGAACCTAGGGAAACTTAAACCTTTGGTTAACTGGTATCATGACAATTACAGGAGTGCTGCTTTTGTGAAGAAAACAGTAATGGTTCATAGATCATTGAAGTCCTGAGCAAGCCAGGGTCCATCCTCTATATTCATTATTTAGATAGTAAAATGCCAATGATTACTGTCTTTAGCAGAAAGAAAAGGAGAAAATAAACCACCTGTGCAACAGAAAGGAAGGGTTTTAATGGATCTTGAGGAAGCAGTCAAACAATCTGGACAGCAGAATCACTAGTGATTACAGAAACTAATGGTGTCAATTAAAGTGGCATGTCAGCCTTCATTAATTCCAATGCACTATCAATATGCTAACTACCAAACACTTTATCTTGAAGAATGATCCTGGTGGAACATAAAGCCTTTGTCTTTCTGGCATTATGTTTCTATACAAAGCCCTCCAGCTAATGACAGGCACGTTCTCACAGTTGGGTAAGGCACACATTAACAGAGAGAGTTTTCAGTCTTTTACTGAGCCTGTCTTCTTTCCAAAGCTGACTGCAGCTGTGTGGTGTGGTTGTTAAGAGCATAAAATTTTTTACAGATTTTGTAGCTCTTTCTTGGAAAGGCTATGTTTCAGAAGAATCATGAAGAATTTTAATAGTTCTTTCACACTGAGAAATCAGAGAGATTGATTCATCTTATCTAATCTTAAAGTTACTTGAACCTGATGGATGGAGTAGCTTGATTTCAAATTGTGAAGCCTGAGTTTCACCTTGCAGTTACATGATGTGATGGGAAACTAACACAAAGCAGAAGATAAAGATGTAAAAAAAGAACCAGCTAAAGAAATAGAAGGTGGAAAATCACTTTGAAGTAGGATATAACACAGAAAAGTAATCTAATTAATATATAGAGTGGATGGTATGCACAAGTCAGTCTACACTTTTAGATATAACACAACACCATCAAAGTCAGGACAAAAGTGCTTATGTGACTTTAATACATAGTAAGCCCACTTGAGCCCTTACTTTCTTTGTGGGGATTAACATGTCCTAATATTCCTTTCTCTAGAAGAATGCAACCATAGAAGGAGCCTCTAACACTGAAGACTTTTAGAAAATGTTTAAACGTGCTCTCTTGCAGTGCCTTGGGCTGCTAAACAGGCTTCCTGGCTTCCTATGAATTCTTGCAGATATGTGTCAACTTCTCATGCCACTTCCCGTGATTGTTGTCCTGAAAGCAGGGTCCATCACCTGGTGTGCAAATAAGCCAATACACACACAGAGTCGAGATACTTGCTTTTATATCCAGTTCTGCGCAGAAAAGGGAGCAGGGTGGTGTTCCACAAAGCAAACTTAGTTTCCCAAAATGCAAATGCTACTTTCATACTTAAAAATGTGAGAAAGAACTTTAACATTATTCTATCCCTGACACACACGATTGGTCAGCTAATCCCTTGCTTCCATTTAAAGTGGCAATGCCGAAGAATTTCACTGTGCATGCTCAAACAGTAAGGGCCTTGTTGTTAGTAGGGGTCCCTCTAGCCTGTGGGTATGTATTTTAGCATGCTAATGGCTCATTAATATATTAATATCATTATTTCAATTACTTAATGTGTTTTTCCCCAGTGCTCTGGGCTGTAACCAAGATAAAATGTGGGGAGTGCTTCTTTTCCTCCCTTTCATGTCCTGCAGGTGTCCTGCAGGCCTCTCTCAAGGCTGAGGTGTTGACTACTTGGAGAGTGTTTTTCTCTAATTGGAATCTGGTTTTGCCAGATTCTGGCAAATCTTACCGTTTCATTGTTATCTAGGCCCTGTTTTTATTCTTGCTGTCCATTATGTTCTCTTTCCTGTGATTTTTTTTCCCAAGTGTGAATTTTTCTCCTCCAATTTTATTTATTTCAATTAATAACTGACAACAGACTGCTTGCAAAATCAGGTCGACATTTGCCATAAATGGAAGAGTCCCTTGGAAAAGGGATATTAATTCATGATTTAAAGCCACAATAACCAAAATAATCCCAGAAGAAGGCACAGTAACCTGACATCTTTAACATATGCCAGGTCATTTGGCTTCTTAGGGATCAGAGTCAAATGAGGCATAAAAACAGGTGTTGAAGTACTGCTTCCTTTACCACCTTCCTTTTTGGCAATAATAGCTCACTGTAGAATTTCTGACCAACTATTAATTAGTAATATAATTCTGCATAAGTGATATTTTAAACTGATGACAAGACACCCAAGAGCAGATTTCAGAATGAGAAGCCAATCTGCAGGATTAAATAGATTTTAAAAAATACTTGTGAATAAACAATAAAGGGATAATAGCAGTATAAAATGGGATGACAGCTAAAATGAGAATAGCACAAGATTGTGATGACAGAGATCCCCACAGATTAGCCCCATTTACTTCCATTCTGATCCATAGCTAAAAATACACTGAAAAAAGAGCTAAGAGGAAGGAAAATTGGGCAAGGATTGCAAAAGGAGACGTGGAGTCTGATTTGACCAAAGAGAAAGAACTAAACCCCTATAAAAGGGCAGTGAAAAGTAGATCAGCAGTAGTAACCCTTGCAGACTACTTTTTAAAAATGAAGAGTAGAAAATTTGACAACAATACAGTTCGTAAAGAGAGAAGGAAGTTGTATTCTTAGAATATATTTTCTGTGCTTGCCACTGCTTCAGTTATACAGATCCAAATGCTACATGAATCTGCTGCTAAATCCAGTTTCTACATTTAGAAGTCATGTCAAAATAGACAGCCTCCAGCTGTCTATTTTTTTAAATTTTTTTTTAATTTCTATTTCACTATGTCAGAGGCACTCACCATGATGCTTTTCGGGTATAGTTTTAAGAAATTATAATGCCTCACTAAGTAAACAGGTATAGAAATATGGCAAATACACTTTACACCAGTATCTCAAGTACTATTTTCATTTTAGAAATTACAGAATCACAGAATCATTGGAATTAGAAGGGACCTCTGGAGATCACCTAGTTAAATTAAAAGAAGAAAATAAGAACAACTGCAGTTCAATTATTGTGATTTATGATGAATACAGTGGGGCTGAGTCTTCATTTTGAAGGTATCTTTAAACACTGTTGTCGGGACAGACAGAACTGATTTTCACTTTGTCTTTCCACAATCCTACAATTAGGGTTTTTTTCCTAATATAATTCAATATAAAGTGAGATTACTGTATGTTTTCAGTATAGCTGAATGCAGTTTTGACTCAGATTATGTATTTCCTTATTTTGCTAGAAACAGATTTTACTGATCTAGAGCTTCTTACATAATTTCTAGTGGGACAGGAAAAAGGTCAGCCCTGTTAAACAACAGCTTCATTTTTCAGGCATTCAGTCACAACAGTGAGACCTGTAAAAAGTCCCAGCTGCAAATCCTCTTTTCCCCTCCCATGTGTATGATTCAGAGTAGTGAGTCAGTTTCTTGCCCCAGGAAGTGCTAAATGTTTTAGCACCACTGAAACAGCCCCAACAGGTGAGAGTAGGGAAAAGAAAACATTTGTGTCCTTCAATCAAAAGTCCTGATTTGGATGTGCAGCACTTGGGTTTCAAGAAACTGCTTTGAATTCCTTAAACAGCATTCTTACAGTGCTGCAGTCACTGCTAGTCTTTCCCTGGTTTTCCACTTTCTTTTGTATGCAGATGAGGTTGTTTTTCTGCATTAGAATTAAACAGGTTTCAAATTTCCAACATTTGTTCATTAAATATAATTATCCCATGATCTCATTCACCGTTGAGGTGATATGGGAGGAGCAAGGTAGTCTCTGACATGTTCTGTGTCAATGGCAAATTAGAGGTATTCTAAAATTTTCCCTCAGGCCTCTTTCTGAGCTTGTAACTCAGCAGTGTGAGTACAAAGAAACTTTAGTTATGAATGTGTATAATCAAAATGCTATATTAGACATTGACAGATTTTGGCAGAAGCTCAGAATTGTTCCAGATATCTGAGTAGATGGATAGCATGGTTAAATCAAAGATAAACTAGGGACACTTTCCCCCCGCCCCCCACCCATACACCTTATTAATGCTCTGTCATCAAGCACAACCAACAGAAAATTCTGTGAACGTTAATGGAATACATTTGGGTATGGGCTTTACACCTTCCTTGAACTAGTTGACTACTCACACTACTGAGTGTCAAGTACACTGCATATTCTGCTGGTGTATCTTTTTATCATTAACAAGGCAAGTTCTGCAGACATATCTTGCCCTCAGAGATGAATGCTTGCTTATTTAAAGCACTTGGTGGATATATTACTTCACTGTCTGCTTTTACTGCAATTTATGTAAGAAAGACAAGTTTGTGTCCCATGTTCTGATCAGATAACAACCCATTTCACACAAGACATACTTAGCTCCCCTTGGAAGTAACAGCTTTATTTATTCATTGTCAGACTGACTTTTAATTGAGATCTAGATTTGGCCCTGTAATCATATTAGCATTTCTCTAAGCCAGTCAGTTGACATGACTGCTTATGATTAATTATGATGGATGCATATGTCTATTGCAAGCCCTCTATAATTAATACCTTCCTATTACCAGTGATACCATTTGCCTCTGTGGACCACAGAAAAGGAGCCACCTCTAAAAGCTTATGCAGAAACCCATTCCCTCAATTCAAAACCTTAATGCTTCCAACAGCCAGGCTGTAGTTTCCCCAAAATCCTAATTATAGTGAATGAAATTATTAAAATGCTACTAATCACTTTTTAATTTCAAAAGAGATGTTTACAAAGCACAGTATAATGCATAATACAGTACTTCAAATTATTACTAATGTTGCCATTTTGTCTGTCTTAATCTCAATTAGTATAAATCACAATGTCATCATTGCTAATTGCCAGTGCTTTTGAGCAAAATGCTAATTTCTCTTTACAAACACACAATTGCTGTTTGTTTTTCCCTTAAATTATTCCATTTAAGAGGCCCTGACAAAATAAGTGTTTAGAATATTTTATTTTCTAGAGCTCAAGAAGAAAAAGCCATGGACTGAGGCTTTTTAGGTTTATTTTTCAGTAGTTTTGTCTTGTAAGCTAATTTTTTTTCCCAATAATAAAAAAGCTTTCATCTTTCAAATGAATCATCAAGAAAGATGTAAATTCCTGTCAAACTTTCAATGGATTTTGCTTGTTTTATTGTCAGAAATTATATTTATTATCTGATTCTGAAAGAAAGTTTTGAATTCTTTTCACAAAGAAAAAAATGTTGATGTGGGCTTAGAGGCCTGGTTTAGATTGGTCTTAGCAGTGCCAGGTTAATGGTTGTCCTTGATGATCTCAAAGGTCTTTTCCAACCAAAATCATGCTATGTTTCTATGATTCTAATGCAAAAAAAAAATAAAAAAAATTATTATGCCAATGTATTTCTATTCTTGTGCTATAGAAATTAATGAGGACAGGCCACAGGACTTCGTTTCTCTATCTTCACCGTGGCTGAGATCAACTTTGAACCTTGAGCCATCAGAAATTATTAAGGCTCCATCTGTGTGCTGTGTCAGCTCACCTAAGTGGGCTTTCTCTTCAAAACCCCCAGTGGGATCAGACTCAGTCCTGTCACGGCACTTCCTCCTCCTTTTCTCTCTGTATCATTATGGGAATTTTTTGATCAGCATGGCCTATTACGTTGAATGGAACTGGAAAGAAGCCCTATAGATTGTCAGAGTGTGCTGTTGTGTTCTCTAAGGCATCTTTATACATTTAAAGTTAAATTAATACTACAAGACCTAGCCCTCTTTGCTGTCGTCAGTACTATGTGAAATACGTGAAAAATCCATCCCCCTGTGTCCCTCTAGAGCAGAATACATCTAGTAAGCTAACAGTGACGTGTTTCATCCATCTTTCATTGAGATCTATGAAAGATGGGGTCCTTTGCACCCTTCCACTCCTGGTATACACTTTATCACTTCTTTTAATAGCTGCATCTTGTACAGAGGCCCACTATTTAAATTCCCAGACATATATATATATATATATACACTATATATATGTGATTATATAACTACCCAGACATTTGCTGGAAGAACAACACTGCAGTTCAACTGACATCCATGAAGTTACTGGAATGTGTAGAAGACTGCTTCCTCAAACAAATGTTGGATATGCCAACCAGGAATGAGACTTACGGCTGAGTAACCAAGAAAACCCGCTCTGTAATGTCCTGGTTAGAGACAGACTTGGCTGCAGTGACCACAATGTTGTGGAGTCTGGGATGAGCACAATGAAGGTTAATTCCAGGACAAAGGTTTTAGATTTTAGAAGAGCACTTTGGGCTCAGTTGGAAGGGATCCTGTGAGAAGCTTCCATGGAGGGTAAAGGAGCTAGTGAGTGGTGGGATGTTTTCAAGAACACTCTCATAGATACACAAAACTAGTTCATCCCCTCTTAAGGCAAGGGAAGTAGGCTGAGCAAGAGAGCCTGGCTTAATTGCAAGCTTCTGGGTCTGCTCAGAGGTGGAAAAGTGGAACTTGTCCTATTGAAAATTACAAAGGCATTTCCAGGGCATGCAGAGATGCAGTTAGGAAGCTAAAGCTCAGCTTGAGCTGCCATTGGCCAGAGGTGTTAAAAACTTCAGGAAAGGGTTATTCAGATACATTTCCCACAAGCAGAAACAGAGGAATAATACTGGCCTACTATTAAATAGGAGAGGTGAACTAGTCATCAACAATGCTGAAAAGGCTGAGATCCTTAACATCGTATTCACCTCTGTCTTTACCAGTGCAGTTGGGTCCCAGCCTGTAGGAACAAAAAATCCAAGTTGATGCAGAAACCAACCCATCATCAGTGAATGAATAGTTGGTGTGTCAAGTCTTACAAGAGCTTGACCTGTAGAAATTGATGGGACCAGATGCCATCCACCCTAGGGTGCTGAGAGAGCTGCTGATGTCATTGCAAAGTCACTGTCCATGATCTTTGAGAAGTCGTGGAGATCAGGAGATGTCCCTGAAGACTGGAGGAAGGCTAATGTCACTCCTATCTGTAAGAGTTCAAAGGAGGGCCCAAATAATTATAGACCCATTAGCTTCACTTCAGTCCCTGGGAAAGTCATGGTGCAAATCCTTTGGGGACAGTCACAAGTCAATAAAAGCACATGACTGGGAAAAGCCAACATGGATTTACCAGGGGCAAATTGTGCTTGACAAACCTGACCACCTCCTACAACCAAGTAACACCTTAGGGAGGGCATGATACCAAAATGCAATCCCTTACTTTATTCCTGAGATTGTCTAGGTATTTATGCATTAGCTGCAGATGACTTCCCCTGAAACCCAGTCTTAGAGCCCACAGGTGGCAGGAAGAAGTCTCACCGCAGGTGGTTGAAGCAGGCAGGGAACACAGGTGAGCAGGGACCGCAGGTGAGCAGGAACTCCCAAGGAGCAGACAAACCCCCAAAAGCAAGCAGCAGGTTCAGTGTCCATCCAAAGAGCAGCAGCGAGCAGCAGGCAGGTAGTTGCTTTATGGCTCTCAGGGACTCACTCCTTCATCCCTGGTTGGCCAGTCTCTTGTTCCTGGGTCTTCCCTGCCAATCAAGCAGGGACTTTCTTCCCGCCCTGCTGCACCGTCCCTGGGTGGGCTCACAGTTCACAACACTGTTGTGGTTTTCCCACCACTGTTCCTGCCTGGCAGCTGGCTACTCCCTCACGGAGCCTAAGTTGTTTTGTGGCAGAGGGGTCAGGCAGACAGTTTAAAGTGTTTAAAGGGTTTAAAGGCTTTAAGGTGTCTGACAGAGCAGCCATTTAAAATCAGTTACAACTGCTGACCTAAAGGATATATTATGTTCATGTGAAGAAAAGTCTAGTCCTTCACACTCAGTCAGCTTAAACAGGAAACTAAGTGGATGAAAAGAACTTTAGTTATCTCTTTACCAGGTGCTGACCAAAGCCCTGAATCACCAGTGTTGGTAGGATTTCCAAGTCAAATTATGAGAATTTGAATTTGTTTTGCAGATAGGAGTGCATTTGTTTGTCTTATTAGCCTAGATACAGCTTAGCCAGCTGCTTTCAAAAACAGTCGTGCAGGATTCCTACTTTGAAAAAAAACATGTTGAGAGTCAAAACCCAATATAACTAGCTGATCCTTAGGTGTGAGGGGAAAACACAACTCCCGATTAAGTCAGTGCAAGTATTCCTGCACCTGTGAAAATCAAATGGAGCCAAAATTTAAGAAGGTAGTTCCCCTGTATTTTAAGTAGGTACATCACAGAAATTCCAGTATCAGGACGCAGTATTGTGTCTAGTTCTGGGCTCCCCAGTTTAGGAGAGACAGGGATCTACTTGAGAGAGTCCAATGGAGGCTATGAGGATGATTAAGGGACTGGAACACCTGTCATATGAGGAAAGGCTGAGAGACCTGGGGCTTTTTAGTCTAGAGGGGAGAAGACTGAGGCAGGATCTAATTCATGTCTATAAATACATGAGGGTTGGGCATCAGGAATGCAGGGACAACCTCCTTTCACTTGTACCCTGTGATAGGATGAGGGGCAATGCATTCAAACTCAAGCACAGGAAGTTAGAGGGTTACAGAGCACTGAAACAGGCTCTCCAGAGAAGTTGTGGAGCCCCCTCCTCTGGAGACTTTCAAGACCTACCTGGATGTGTTTGGTCCTGCTCTGTCAGGGGGGTTGAACTTGATTATCATTGGAGGTCCCTTCCAACCCCTAATATTCTGTGATTCTGTGATATTCCCAAGGGCCCTACATGCACACAGGTAGTGTCAACTGTCTTTTAGATCTGTATAAGCTCATTCCAAAATACCATGAAAATAATCAGTTTTGCCACTCTCTTCAGTTAGAGCAGCCTGGGACCCAAAGGGATTGCATTAAGCAGCCTTTTTGTCTCCTGTAGAACTCTCTTTATAAACTTTGTGAGTCAATGTGAAGGTAGAAAGCTTGGGGGTTTTTTTGCAATCCTCATTAGAATGCAGTCAAACTGCCCTTGAGGATTTTTTTCTATGCAGGTGGTTCAACTTTACCTTTCACATTAGTATAGGCAATACCAAGAAGACTGTGCCAGTGTTGATGTAAAGAATACAATTTAAAAACAAAAGTTGCTATGTCCAAGCTTGCACAATAAATAGACTAATCAGTCTTCTAAGAAAACATGTCCTGAAAAGAAGAATTGCATTATAGAATAAATAGCATAGGTTTAATTAGCCTTATAGCCTAGTTACTTATCACCTATCTGTAGCAAATGTCTGAAGGACACAAGCACAAGAACAGAAGTGATGAGTCATCCTATTGAGATTCCTTGCCTATATTTTGGCAGATTATTTTTTTTTGGTCACATATTTTCACAATTTTGGGGGCTAAGTGCACATCAAGGGATTAGAGGGTGAACTGCATACCAGTTTTATTTGATTTTTCCAAGGTGTTTCCTTTCCCTCAGTTCCTGTTTAAACCTGCTTAAATCAAGTATGTAAACCTGGTGTCTTCCTGTGTAATTATTAGAAAAACAATATTTATTGTCTATTTTTTCACTCTGTCTGTCACTGAAAAACCTAAGTGTCATAGAAAATTCAATTTTTATATCATATTTCTATTTTCATTTAAATAAAAAACTGGAATTGTTGGATTGTAGTAAACAATTAGACACATTGGCCCCTGCGGTAAAAAGCCTGTTATATTTGTACACAGCTGAATTTTTTATATTGACATACTTCGTAGCACTAAGTAATTTAACTAAATCACTAGATTTTCATATAAAATGAGATATTGCAACACTGAACCTGGGATGAAAAATGTGGAACTTAAATGGTCTCCAAGTAACTGGTATTCAGTACACAGGTCCTGCTGCTCCTGAATACTAAAATGAAAAAGTAATTTGTGAAGGTTAAGTCAGAACTAAGATCTGTATTTTTCTAAATTGTGAGTTTATTTTGAATCTCGGCATACTGTTCATATTGAGTGCCAGTGTAAGACATTCACCTATAACACTTCGCTTATTAGAAATGTCTGGAAACTTTGGAAGATTAATGGCTTTACAAAAACACCTCTTTGGAAAGCAAAGGAGGAGAAAATAACTACTGAATATCTGCAAAAGGAATCTGTTTCCCTGGAACAGACGGGAAACTCGTGAAACAAAATGCACTATGAATTAACCATCCTACAAGTAATTAATTAGAATGTTTTTTCTCTGTGCAGGAACTAAAATGAAATCCATCAATTTAAGAAGCATGCGGAGTCTTAAGAACAGAGTCTTACTTTCTATGAAGTTGCTCCTGTCTCAGTGATCCTGAAGACATCAATATTGCACCTGTGAGAATATCAGTGTAGACAGCATCTTCAGTTAATAGAGGCAGCATATCTGTCAAATATAGTCATTACCTGGTTGCCTATGATAACAAGGATTAGATGTGATGAGCAGAGAAGTCTATCTTTTTCTTCTGAGTCTAAATAGCAGATATTGCCTCTTCCATCTTAAGAATTCCCTGAAGGTTGGCTTGGCCTTGCAATTTCCAAGACTAGTATATGATCAAGAAAGTCCCATTAGAAGCCTACCTTTTTCCAATTTTGTAGTCATGAACACTAAGAAAAAAAGCACACTTTCATAATGATAGTGTTATGAAAATGAAAGACTTCCAGAAATTCTGTTTGAAAACGACCTCCAAGAGGTTATAAAGGCCAAGTACCCTTGCAAAGCAGGACTTTTTTCAGCACCTAGATTAGGTTGGTCATGGCTTTGTCTAGTAGGGTCTTGAAGGAGATTTCTTGAGACTAGTAGGGTCTCAAGGAAGGAGATTTTTCTTGGTAATTTCTCCCAATGCAATCCAGCCTCTCTGTGATTTCTTTTTCCCCAGTGTCCATCCTGCACATACCAAGACACAATTGTTGGCTTTTGCCCCTTTTTATACTGGCTTTAATAAGAAGAGTTGGGCTTCACGATCTTTGTAACCACTGTACAAAGAGTTGCACATTGCTATTAGTTTGTCCTGTAGCTTCCTCTTCATGAGACTAAATAATCCTGGTTTTCTCAAACTTTCCTCATTAATTATGTGATTTAGGCTCCTAGTCCTCTTCTCCACTTTCCACTGAAACCTCTCCAGTATCTCCACATCCTTCCTGAAGTAGAGAGCCAAAACTAGCCACAATATTTCAGGTGTGGCATCACCAATGCTGAATGGAAAGGGCTAATACTTACCCCTGGTCTGTCTGCCATGCTGTCCTTATATATTATGGTCATATAGTCCCTAATAGTCCTTTATAGTCCCCTAGCCCCCTGTAGTCCCCTCATCCCTTATAGTCTACTATTTGGTTTCCTTCACTCACAGTGAGACTGCTGTGTCGATTGATATTTAACCCTATGTCCACCATCAGCCCCAGCTTCTTCTCAACAGGGCTATTATTGAGCCAGTTGGTTCCCAGCCCACAGTGATGCAGGGGGTTACTCTGAACACAGAATTTTGCACTTTTCCTTGTTGAACTTGAAAAGATCTCTATGGAACAATCCACAAGTTTTGCTAGGAATTATGCACTAGCTCTCTGCTTGTTGTCAGCTACTTCCCCTACCAGCTGGTAACTCATTACAATTGGCATTCCTCAGGGCTCTCTTTATACATTGAATACCATGGTGCAAATATAAATCCATTACTTTTACTGGAAATTTCTCCTCAGTCAATATTAGGAGATATCAGTGTCATATATCATCAGATAGTGTAGTTTCAGAAGGAGAGAAGGATTGAGATGTTATGTTTCAAACGTTTATTTTTGTTTTGTCCCTTAGTGGGTGCCAGTGTTGATTTCTAAAAAGACTCACGTTTTGCATTCTGTTTTCTAAGCTAGGTAATAGTTGAGCCTTGAAGATTATCTTGCAATCCATTCTGACAATACAAAGCAGATGACCATATAAGTTCCCATCTCGTGTGGGGTCTGCTAACTCGGTGAAAACAAGGACAGTATCATTATTTAAATTACCAGAATTAAAAATGCATCCATAGGAAATGGGAAAAATTATCACTGGCAGCAAAACTCTCCTAGATTTTGCAGTGCTTGAGCCTTTCCTACTGCAGCTTTGATTTTTATTCCAGAAGCAATTGTTATTCCAGGAAATAGCACTTGTATTTTAAGACTGCTAATATAATTGGCAAGAGTATCATAATACCAAACATGACATACTGTGTTGGATTTGCAGCACGGTTCATTTACTCAGGTCTATTATCCCCAAGAACATGCCAACCCAAGATGTTTCCAGCACTGTTGCCATAAATTATGTGAGTCCAAATAGCTGTGAGACAACTTGCTCCCTGTGAAGATCTTGTTCTAAACTCAGTAATGGGGAGACTTCCTTAACTGCTATGGTTCCTTAAAAGCATGACATTTTTCTTCATTCCAAAATTCTTTTTTAGTAACATAGTTAGGCAGATGGTAGATGTTCTGAGCAGTGACAAGATTAAATGCCACTCTTTCATGTAGCATTAATACTTCTAAAGGTCCATAGAGTAATTAGATGTAAAAATCTTTGTTATCTAAAAGTAACTACTATAGTGCATGAGATACACTTTGTCCAGATCAGGGGGTTAGCAACATATTTCTCAAACAGTGTGCTAGAGTTTTATGGCTGAAATTAAATGTCATTGATCCAGTAGTAATATTATCTGAGACTCAATTTGAGTGGCTCAATGTTGACGTTTTAACAACAACTTTTATAACATGCTGGACAGCACTGGAAATATATCTTACTCTCTATATATGCTATATAACCTGAGCCCTGGAGAAAGGAAGACTTTCCTTAAGTAGAGGAGGAACAGGTCAGAGGCCACTTAGCCAAATTGGACATCCATAAATCCATGGGTCCTGATGGGATGCACCCATGAGTGCTGAGAGAGCTGGCAGATGTTATTGCTAGGCCACTCTCCATCATCTTTGAGAGGTCACAGAGAACAGGAGAGCTGCCTAAGGACTAGAGGAAAGCTAATATCACAACAGTCTTCAAAAAGAGCAAGAAGGAGGACCCAGGGGACTACAGGCCAGTTACTCTCACCTTCATTCCAGGTAAGGTGTTGGAACAAATCATTCTGGATATCATCTCAAAACATGTGAAAGTAAAAGTAAGTCACTGGGAGAGATCAGCATGGATCAAGGGGAAATAATGTTTGACCAATCTGATAGCTTTCTATGATGTCATACCTGGCTGCCGAGATGAGGGGAGAGAAGTGGATGTTATGTGCCTTGACTTAAGGAAGGCTTTTTACACTGTCCTGCTTTTAGGCAGGATTAAGCCAATTTTTCTTTTACTGATTTTTTTTTTTTTTCTTCAGTGAGCTCTCTTTTCACGAGCAGCAAGTGATCCAGCTAGTGAACTGATAATGCTGGAATGTTTATGTTACTGCTGAGATGCCAGTGTCGCTTCACTTTGCCACCTTAGATACTGCTGGGAGCAGCCCACAGAGAGGAGTGGACTAGACAGATAGCAAAATTGGCCAAAGTATTCCATTCCATATATCTATGTAGGCTTGGTGTAAGGTCAGAGATCGCAGAAGACAACTTCCTTCCTGCTTCTTGTCCCCTTCTCTTCCATCCATGGCTGTCTTCCAGGGAGGACTCCATCTATCCATCACCGCTGATCCCTAGGCTCGTGCATTCCTGACGTTCATCAGGCTCCCCTCAGCTCCTGTCTTCTCTGCCACTCTCTCTGGCAGCTCCAGGACATTTCAGAACTGCTCCCAGCTCAGGAGATGCTGCTGGAGTTGCTGGGGGTGGGGAGAGGCATTAGGGGGTTGCACATTCCTGAATATACTTGTATATAATTGTACATATTTTCTTTTGTCATTAGTGTTTAATTAAAGCTGTCTAGTTTAGTTTTCAATCCAGAAAGTCTCTCTCTCTCTCATTCACTCTCTCCTTTCCTACCTGTGTGGAAGGGGGCAGGGATGGAGAGCATTGTTGTCTCTGGTCTAACTGCCAATCCTAAGTGAAACTGTGACACATCCTCATTAAGAAACTCAGGTAGTGTGGGTTAGATTGAATACACTGAGGTATATTGAGAGCTGGCTGTGTGACAGAACTCAGAGGGTTGTGCTTAATGAAGCAAGCTGGAGTCCTGTAGCTAGCAATGTCCTCCAGGGGTCATTACTTGGTCTGATCTTGTTCAACATATTCATCAAAGCCTTGGAGGAGGGGACAGAATGTATCCTCATTAAGTTTGCTGATGGTACCAAACTGGGAGGGCTGGCTGACACTCCAGAGGGCTGTTCTGCCATCCAGCATGACCTCAACAGGCAGGAGAGCTGGGCAGAGAGGAACCAAATTATGTTCAACAAGGGCAAGTGTAGGGTCCTGCACCTGGGGAAGAAGAACCCCATGCACCAGTATAGGTTAGGGGTGGACCTGCTGGAAGGCAGTTCCAAGGGGAAGGATCTGAAAGTCCTGGTAGGTAGTAAATTATCCATGAGCCAGCAGTGTGCCCTTGCTGCCAAGAAGACCAATGGAATCCTGGGGTGTATAATGAAGCATGTGGCCAATAGGTCAAGACAGGTCATTCTCCCCCTCTGCTCTGGCCTGGTGAGGCCACATGTGGAATACTGTATCCAGTTCTGGGCTCCCCAGATCAAGAGGGACAGGGAACTACTAGGGAGAGTCCAGAATAAGGCAACAAAGATGATTGGGGGATTGGAGCATCTCCCTTATGAGGAAAGGTGGAGAGAGCTAGGATTGTTTAGCCCAGAGAAGAGAAGGCTGAGGGGAGAGCTTATCAATGCCTATAAGTATCTAAAGGATGGGTGCAAGGAGGATGGAGCCAGACTCTTTTCAGTAGTTCTCAGTGACAGGACAAGGGGCAAGGGGCACAAGCTGGAATATAGGAAGTTCCATTTAAATATTAGGAAAAATTTCTTTATGGTGAGGGTGACAGAGCACTGGAACAGGCTGCCCAGGGAGGTTGTGGTGTCTCCTTCTCTGGAGATACTCGAAACCTGCCTGGATTCGGTCCTGAGTAATGTGCTCTAGGGGATCCTGCTTTAACAGGGGAGTTGGACTAGATGATCTCTAGAGGTCCCTTCCAACTCTGACAATTCTGTGATTCTGTGACTTTTTAACAAAATCTTTGTGTGTCTATTCAATTTGTTTTATATTTTTATACGGGAATTTTTTCTGCAGCACATAAATAGGCTGGGGAAATGTTCTGATCTTTTCTGTACACTTTATGAAGCTACACTTACCCTTGGATAGCTATGGAACGTAGGAAATATGAAAATTAGAAGAAAGTTAAATATTTATCATTAGAATCCCCCATACATTTTGGATTATTTAATTATGGAATTAAAAGGTGTGAGTGTTAAAATGTCTTTTATATATATATACATACACACATATGCATGTGTGTTTGTGTGTGTGTCATAATATACTGTCCAAGGCAAGGCTGAAATTTTTAATAATCAGAGGCTTTTTTCTCATTTACTAGTACTCTTTGTGATTAATACTGACATGCTGTAGTTACAGAAATAGTGATGCAACTCTGCAGTCCTTCTTTGCAATAATGTTTAGATCTTACTTGCTGAATGCTTTCTTTGCCTCAGTCTTTAGCAGTCAAACTGGTTGTTCCTGAGACACGCAGTCCCCTGAGCAGGAAAACAGGGAGGTGGGGCAGAATGAGACCTTTGTAATCCACGATGAAATGTCCAGTGACCTTCTACACCACCTAAACATCCATAAGTCTATGGGGCCAGATGGGTTGCACCCAAGAGTACTGAGTTGGCAGATGCACTTGCCGAGCCTCTTTCCATCATTTACCAGCAGTCCTGGCTAACTGGGGAGGTCCCAGTGGACTGGAGGGTAACAAATGTAGAACCAATCCACAAGAAAGACCAAAAGGTGGATTCAGGGAACTACAGACCTGTCAGTTTGACCTCGGTGCCAGGGAAGATCACGGAGCAAACAATCTTGAGTGCCATTACACACCATATACAGAACAACCAGGTGATCAGGTCCAGTTAGCACGGGTTTATAAAAGGGTGGTCCTGCTTGACAAACCTGATCTCTTTCCATGATCAGATGACCAGCCTGGTCAATGAGGAAGAAGCTGTGGATGTTGTGTACCTGGACTTCTGTAAGGCCTTTGACAGTGTCTCCCATTGCATTCTGATGAAAAAATTAGCTGCTCATGGCTTGGACGGGTGTATGCTCTGCTGGGTAAAACTCTCTGCTGGATGGCCAGGCCCAGAGAGAGGTGGGTGTAGTCATCAACTTTAAATTGTATTACTTGCCAAACAAGTATCCAAGGTCTACCTGCAAATCAAGGATAATTTCATATCTTCTCATTTCACCCAATGAAACAGGATAAAAAAAGAAGGTGCATAGAGTTTTCAAAGGCCTGCTTTGGGATCTCTTCATCTCTGTTACCATAAGCTGTATTCCAGCATGACTTAAAGGTTCTTTCAGGTTCACAGCCACAGAAGCCAGAACTGAAAGGGCATGGAATCCCAGCCCACATCTGCCACATCCTGTATACCTGGAGGATGGGAAGCTTGAACCTATTCCTCTCCTCAGACTTCAGGGAACTCCAACTCTTTTTTCCTCCCAGATGCTGCATATGCAGAAAGCAACTTGGAATAGAAAAATACTGCAGAGCTATACAAGCATTCTTGAGCTCCCTCCTGCCCAAAGAAAGATATGCTTCTCATCTCCTTGGGATCTTGATCTTATATCGTGCAGGATGTTTTTTGTCAAGAAGTTATATATTAACAACGTCTCTCCTTCAAGCACTCTAGTGAGGATGAAACCCTTAATTTGGCAACAAATCATCATGTGCTATATCCCATTGAAGGAAGCCTGGCTACTGTAAGATAACTGATAACAGTGATGTGCTTGACAATATAGTCTTGATAGAAGTAAATACTAAATAATTGATGTGTGCAAAAATACAATTTTCTCAATAGATTTAGGAAGCTGAAATTCCACAAATCGACTGTTGGTATAAAAAGAGGGCCCAGCATCTCTCCTCTCATGAAGTCACCAGAAGAGTAAAGTTAGGAATTAAACAATAAAGTCCAGGATAACCAACTCTCACATTCTAACATTAATCTGTCTTTTAAATCTGTCTGGATATCTTATTTTTTTATTATACAAGTGAATGGGATAGTTATATCTCTAAAAGTTTAGTCTGAGATATGGGTTCTGTCAAAGTGACATTTAATACAAGCATCATGCATCAGTGACATTGTTCACAGTATCAATAGTACTCAGTGTATGAAAAAGAGGAATAGAACAACAAGTCCTCACAAAATCACAGGATGTCTTTGGCTGGAAGAGACCTCCAAGATCATCCAGTCCATCCTTAGACCTAACACCACAAGCTCACCACTAAACCATGTCTCTAAGCACTTATTCCATATGCCATTTAGATGCCTCCAGAGATGGTGACTCCACCACTGCCCTGGACAATCTATTCCAATGCTTGACAACCCTTTCAGTGAAGAAATGCTTCCTAATATCTAAGCTAAACCTCTCCTAGCACAGCTTGCATCCATTCCCTCTGGCCCTGTCACACATCTCGAGGGAAAAGAGGCTCCAGCCTCCTTTCAGGTAGTTGTAGAGAGCAATGAGGTCTCCCTTCAGCCTCCTCCTCTCCGGACTAAACAACCCCAGCTCCCTCAACCACTCCTTGTAAGACTTGCGCTCTAGAGCTTTCACAAGCCTCGTTGCCCTTTTTTGGACATGCTCCAGCACTTCAATGTCCTCCATATAGCGAGGGGCCCAGAACTGAACATAATATTCAAGGTGTGGCCTTACCAATGCCGAATACAGGGGGACGATCACTCCCCTGTTCCTAATACAAGCCAGGATGCCATTGGCCTTC
This sequence comes from Chaetura pelagica, assembly GCF_000747805.2. Classification (NCBI taxonomy): domain Eukaryota; kingdom Metazoa; phylum Chordata; class Aves; order Apodiformes; family Apodidae; genus Chaetura; species Chaetura pelagica. The sequence continues at coordinate 557,716 of NW_009953571.1, forward strand.
TTAGCCACCTGCACGCACTGCTGGCTCATATCTAGTCAACTATTGATCAATACTCCCAGATCTTTTTCCAACCTGCATCTTTCCATCCACACATCACCACGTCTTTAGCTTACCATGGGGTTGTTATGACCCAAGTGCAGGACCCAGAACTTGGCCTTGTTGAACCCCATACAATTAACCTTGGCCCACTGATCTAACCTGTCTATGTCCCGCTGTAGAGCTTTCCTACCCTCCAGCAGATCAACACACCCACCTAGCTTGGTGTCGTCTGCAAACTTACTGAGGGTACACTCAATTCCCTCATCCAGATCGTTAATAAAGATATCAAAGAGAACAGGGCCCAGTACTGAACCCTGGGAGAACCACTTGTGACCAGATGCCAGCCAGATTTAGCTCCGTTAACTACCAATCTTTGGACCTGGCCATCCAGCCAGTTTTTTATCCACTGCAGAGGGCATTTATCCAAACCCAGTGCCATAAGTTTCTGGAGAATATTGTGGGAGACAGCGTCAAAGGCTTTACTAAAGTCCAGATAGACAGTGTTCACAGCTCTTCCCTCATCCACTGATTGTGTCACCTGGTTGTAGAAGGAGATCAGGTTAGTCAGACAGGACCTGTCCTTCTTAAACCCATGCTGACTGGGCCTGATCACCTGGTTGTCTTGTATGTATCGAGTGATGGCACTGTTAGGTAATTACTTAACTGAGTTCATAATTAAATAAAAGAGAACAGCTTTCCCTGGAGATTTCTGTAACCTTTAACAGACATACTAAAGACAAGAAAATTACTGCAAAGTAGAGACACTCAAGACTGTTGTTTGCTTCCAGGTTCCAGCTATCTGTAAGAATGTAATCTAATTAATTGTTTGGTTTCCCTGTCTTGCCTCCCTGCCCCTGGGAAAATGTTCATTAGGGAGAAAAGTGATTCTAAATTGTTAATTTCTATGTAAAATTTGCACCTGTGCTACTTGTAGATGGATGACTATCTTCTGCTTTAAGAAGCCAAACTTGAAATGGAAAGATCAAAGTTTGCTGCCAGAGAGCTTTAGGTGAACTCGGTCAAATCTTTAAGCTTTTTTTTCATAAGAGACATTGTGACAGAGACACCTTTATTACTTGAAAGTTAAGATCTTCTTGAAAGGTATAGGTTTTAACATTTCACATGGGGTTTATACAGTACTTGAATCAACTAGATGTCTGAGACTACTGTGTTACAAATGAACATCAGGAGTAGTTCTGCTTACCTTTTCCTTGTAAGTCTATCCAGACTACTTCTTAATCCTTGCCCCGTGGAATGTTTCTTTTCGTAATCCTTAATCAGGTGTAACAATACCCAGTTAAAAATATTGCCAGAAAAGAAAAATTAAAAAGCTGTAAATAGTTAGTGGGAGCTTCTCCATTAATTTTGTAGAAAAACTGGTGGCTATAGAGAATGTTGAAAGGAAAAGAAAATGACATGCACTGTTCTGACAAAATATATTTAGAACAGATTTCTCTGGCATCTGAGTCATCATTTACTTTCCCTGTCATTTTCATAGTGAGAGGAGAATGATGCTTTCTCCAGACATAGTGGGAAAAGGTGATGTTATTTGTAAAAGGCAGTGTAATATCAACAGTAATTACTCTCCTTTGTGTTAGAATTCAGCCTTCTTCCCAAACATGCTTTGTTTCAGAGCAAAGACATAATCAATGCTGCATATTCATCTTAAATCAGAGTTTTTCCCTAATACCCAACCTGAATCTCCCCTCTTTAAGCTTCAAACCATTACTGCTTGTCCTCTCTCTATATACCCATGTAAAAAGCCCTACCCCAGCTTTCCTGTAGGTCCCCTTTAGATATTGGGAAGTTGCTATAAGGTCCCCATGTAGCCTCCTCTTCTTTAGGCTGAACAACCCCAACTTCCTCAGCCTATCTTCATAGGGGAGGAATAAGTGTGGTCAAGCAGAGAAAGAGAAGAGAACACTGCTGATTTCATCAGAAGGCATGTATATATGGTTTTTGGCCTTGTTTGCTTATTCTATAAAATGCAGATATTAATACTTCTGTGAAGAGCACAATTCTGTGATTCTGGGATTATGTCGGGCTTTGCAGGCAGAAGAAGGGCTGTGACCACTTTTTAGAATATAAGGCTAAAGACTAGATTTGGTGACATGTTTCCATAAGCAGTAAAATGAAGTCTGGATCCCCTAGAAACCACAAAATTCAGGTTAACTTCTGTGAATATTTTCAGCTCAAATAAATGGGGAAAATATGTTTTAAAAGTAGAAATACTCCGTTTCTTTTAGGATTGCTGAAATGCTTTGTTGGGCACTTGACAATTAAACTTTGCAAAAATTCTTTTGATGTAAAAAAAATGTTTTAAAATAATTTTTAAAATTACTTAAAATCTACACAGCTATTTTGTTTTGCATAAGGGAAATGTCAGTAAGGTGATTCAAAGAGGTTTTTCCGCTTAGTGGGAATATTTTTCCCCAAATATTTCCATTCTCCTACATTTTTCTTCACATATATCAAGTGCATTTTTTTTTCTGAGTTCTTCAGTTTGTCTCTTGCACCAGTTGTCATTTTTGGTTGGCTGCAACAGTATTCTCCTCCTGTATTTGGAAGAGCCCCATAAAAACATAGTCAAAGTTGATGCTCCAAGGGTGAACACAATATTGTTTCACCCAGAGCTACTTTTTAACATATCCAAGACAAAAACAAAACAAAAACAAAGAAACAAACAAACAATCAAATGAACAAACACCAAAAACTGGTTCCTGCTGCTCCTTCTTCCTCAGGAAGACAGATTCCTTACAGTCCTCCCCTGCTTCCCTACAGGGTCCCTCCCATGGCAGAGAGTCCTCCAGGAACCTCTCCTTCATGAGTCCTTCCCACGAGGTCCAGAGCTGCTCCAGCCTGGGCTTCCCACAGAGTCAGGGGCTGCTTCGGGAACAAAATCCCCCTGGCGCTGGGGTCTTCAAAAATTGCATAATCAGAGTCCACTGGCAACAAATCAAAGTCCACTGGTAACAAAATGCAAGTGCACTGGCCAAGCTCACCCCTCCTGGTGCCTGCAGGGAAACTTCTGCTAGGGCACTTTCTTCCCCTTCTTCCTCTCCAACCACCAGGATCTTCCCCCTAGCACTGCCTTTCACATCTCCAGCTCAGCTCTTCTTTTTTAACTGCTCACTCTGCTGGATTTTTTTTAGAAAAACAAACAAACAGATACAATGTTATATTTAAATTGGATGAACAACCCTTTGTAAGGAGAGTTGATATGGAGTTATTTCCTGTTATTTCCTCTTATGTATACTGTATTATATTATGCAATACAATTCTTAATGTAAAAGTCTTACCAAGCAAGCCCTGAAAGCATATTTCCTTCAGTGCATCCTTTTGTTGTGCTAGAGCACTAATAGCGTAATAAATTTCCCGAAGAATAATTTCACTAAAATTTTAGGGGAACTGGCTGAAAACGGAAAGGGGTTCAATTTGTGACTCACCTCTTAAACTTTTAAAATGCCTCCAGATTCAAACAGGAAATTCGTGACTTGTTGGTGCCTCCTCTCAGGGCCATGCTGGAATCTGGAATGCAATACCAAGAAACACTAGTAGCTCCTGAGCCAGAAGGTTTTTTTACCCTTAGTAATGCTGAAAAAGAAAACTCTGCAATGAATACAAATAGCCAGGGAGAGGAAAAGAGAACAAGAAGCACGTACATTCTCAATGCATAGCTTCTCAAGGACACTGGAGACTCTTCACTACATCTCCAAAATCTATAGATTTTGAATCTGGGCTGTAAAATGTTATAATACCAGCTCATATTTTCATTTGTTCCCCTCTACTTATGTTTGCAAGGTATTGTTTTTATTCTCTTGGATTACAGTACATTCTAATCACGGTATCTTTTATTATGAGTTTTCCCTCTTTTGGGAATTTCAATACAACTTAAAGAGAATGTGATTTAGACACCTTAATATACCATTTTGGTTCTTCTAACAGTAAAATCCTAAGGGCTGAGGTAGAACTTCAGAAAAGAGCAATATCTGCATGCACATCTTTCCCTTTGAGTGAGTCTTTTGGTTTCTGTGAGCTGTTAGATGCTGTTCCAAGCCCCTTTCCCAGCAAGATACAAGGCTAAGATGAATTTCTGAATCATCAAATGCCCACTGGCTCAGCTTATGACACAGAATCCTCTAAACTTACTGGGGAAGTAGATATACCTCTGAGGACCTTCAAGTCCGATATTTATCTCACTTGGTATTTTAGTTTGCAGAAATACTTTCAAAGGTGAACCCTGCAATCAAAGGGGCAATGGAAATATGAACTGTTGTTAGAAGCTGATATACCCAGGAGTCAGAAATTACAGTTAGGCTAATGTAATGATGAAATATAATTTTTACAGAGTTTCAAAATTTTAAAAAGTTTTTTTTCTCACATTGGGACCTCTGTGCCACTGAGTGTTTTTCACAGTCAAGCAGCAGTGATGCTTCTTTGCATAACAAGTTGCATTGTTCTGTGATTTGAATGAAATTCAAGATTTTTGTTTCTCCATTGGTAAACCCAGAGATAATAATACTTATTAATCACATAGGAGTCTATTGACCACTAGTATTTTCAAAGCAGTACTTCTCAAAAGAGGGAAAAAGTATTTTTAAAGGTCCTGATTTCACAGATGTTGATTTCTGCTTTAACGCACTTTGTGCTTTTACAGTGTTCTCATTACCCCTGTTTTTTCCCCTTTTACAGACATCCCTAATTCTTCCTTTACCAACCCACATTGTTAGGCTTTCACCTTGGCGTTTAGAGCCAAGTAATTTGCAATTATTAATACACTCAAACAAAGCTATTTTTTTTTGCTACAAGGGTATTACCTGAAGAAGATCTTGATCTGGATTCTATTAGATACTTGAAAACTACTTTGGTATCTTTAAAATTTTGGTAATCTCTGCTCAATCACAAATATTTATGCTGTCCACTTTGAATTTAAAGCACCGATTGCTTCAAATCATGTTATATGGCAACTGGAACTGGAACTCACAGATCCAGAAAAAGTGGGCTAAAATATGAAAATACTAATTTGTAAACCTCAACGTATTCACAGGTATATGTTTCTCTCAGAACTCTAATCTTTCCACACTCTTGTACATTGGAACTTTAGCCTATAGTAAGTAGCTTTCAGCCCAATACTTTCTTGTGATACAGTAAGTCTCTCTCCACAGGCTTGCATCTGAATCCTTCTACCTCTCATCCTTGTTCAATCTGTTTGTGATTGGAGAGCAATAATATGGCAGGAGCCCAGACAAAACTTTGCACAGGCTACTGCACATGTCTTGGGGCAATCCCAAGCACAGTTACAGGTTGGGTGGAGAATGGATCGATAACAGCCCAGAGGAGAAGGACTTGGGGGTGATGGTGGGCAAGAGGCTCAACATGATGTGCACTTGCAGCCCAGAAATCCAACCATGTCCTAGGCTGTATCAAAAGAACTGTGACCAGCAGGACAAGGGAGATGATTCTCCCCCTCTAATCTGCTCTCATGACACCCCAGCTGGATTATTGTGCCCAGTTCTGTAGCCCCCAAGACAAGAAGGACATGAAGCTCTTGAAGCGAGTCCAGAGGAGAGCCACAAAGGTTATCAGAGGGCTGGAGCACCTCTGCTATGAAGACAAGCTGAGACAGTTGGGGATGTTCAACCTGGACAAAGGAAGGCTCCAGGGAGACCTCAGAGTGGCCTTCCAGTACCTGAAGGGGGACTACAGGAAACCTGGGGAGGGACTTTTTACAAGAGCAAGTAGTGATGGCATGAGAGGAAATGGTTTTAAATGGAAATAAATTATTTACTGTGAGGGTGATGAGACACTGGCACAGGTTGCCCAGGGCAGCTGTGGATACCCCTCCCTGAAAGTGTTCAAGGTCAGGCTGGATGGGGCTTTGAGCAGCCTGGTCTAGTGGGAGGTGTCCCTGCCCCTGCAAGGGGATAGGAACTAGATGATCTTTAAATTCCCTTCCAACCCAAATCATTCTATGACTCTATGTCAAATAAATTACCAAATCTACAGTTATGGCAAGCTGTTGTATTTCATCTGTTCTAAGGAATAATGCCAGTGCCAGTCATGAGAGAAATAACAAGTTGCTAAGTATCAGTGCACAAAGGTTGAATTCCTGATTAACCCCAAAATATCTAGCCACTCTCTCTTTGAATAAAAAACCTTGGCATTTCATCAGCTTCCCAAAATACTTAAAGCTAAAGTCTAAGAAGTTTTGGTATGACTATTCTCTTTCAAGAATCTGAAAATTCTCCATCATTCACTAATGAAATTTCTTAATTTATGGCACTTTCTGCTTGAGAATGAAAAGAATAAAGCATATGGAAAGCTGTAAGAAATTATAGCAACCATTGAGGTCTACACACAAACTTTCTTATAAAGGAAGAAATTTTGATCAGGGAAATTGTCTTTCCATCTGGGAACTGCAGTTGGTCAGGATTGCTCAGTGACTGGCACTTGAACCAGCATTCTACCTTTTATGATTTAATTCTACTTGAAAATCTGGTTTTCTAGTGTAATCTAGTTACTAAATTTGGGGAAAGTAGACAAAAAGAAACAAAATGGAGAGGTGAGGAGTCTGTGTCCTAGTCCTTGTTCTGCTACAGACCCACTGTGTGACCTTGGACAAGACACTTAACATCCATGCCTCATTGCTTCCATTGTCAAATTAGACAAGGCTGACCTGCCTTTGAGGGGGTTGTGAGCTTAAATTTTTTAACATCTTGTCACAGCACCAGTCAAAACTGCAAAATAGAGGCTTTCATTTTTGTAGCCAAAAAACTGAGACTTCAGCTCAGTTGAAATTAAAAATAAAAACTTTCTTCTTGTAGCCTTAGGAATTACCATGTAGATCCACTTGAGTAAGTGGAGAAAGGCTCTGGGGGATGGGAAGACTAACAAATCACAGAATAAATGAATGAGCAGAAACATCCAGCACAAGTTTTCCTAGCTGTCCTCACCTCTGCTACTTTGATTAATAGGGAACAATGAAGTAAACAGTGCTGGAGGACAAACCAAGCAGCAAAGAATTGTAACTGACAATTTGCTGCTGAAACACATAATCCCTTGTAAAACCTATTGACTGATGGAGTCTCTCTACTAGCATGGAAATACACACACAACAGAAGGAAACAAATTCAAGTAAATACTCTCATTAGGATACTGAGCATCATGCAGCATTTAATCTGTCTGGTATTCAATAACAGCAGCACACGCAAGCAACTTCTGTTATTAGTCACACAGAGCTATTCATCATCAAACAAAACAAAAGACCAAAAGGAGAAAGGAGATGGGATGAGCCTGTTTCTCCCACGATATAGCTTTTGAAGAGGGCAATGAACCTATGGAGGGGTGCAAAGCAGCCTCCCAACCCTGGCAGAGTGGGGATTGCAGGGGGGGTGTGCACCAAGGATGCAAGAGGTGCATTCTTCTTGCTGCAGTAATAATGCCATCAGCAGGACCCTGAAGTCACCTTCCCTTGCCAGTCAAATTTTTTTGTACAACACTGCCATCTGTTGTCACATTTGACAGAGGTTGGTTATTACAAGACGGTCCCAGATTTAAAATTGTATGCAGCATCCCACTAGCAAAACACTGCAGAAGTACCATCCTAGAACCATCCTTTGTCCTTTCAGCCCAAGCATATTATCATGACAGGCTGCTGGCTCAAGGAAAGATAAGCCTACTAGGCTGGAGATTTGCAGATAAGGCAATAAGAAAGATGAGAGGTGCTCTAGCTCTTCTGTTCTAACTAAACCCTTCTGAGTTAACCTGCATTAATCTTTTGAATACCACACTGAACTGAAGACTTATTCAGAAGATGTACAATGAAGGAACCTGAAAAGCTAACTTCAGATGGTTCCCATATTAGAGCATTGCTAATTAATCCAAAGGTCAAATAAGGGAGAGGAGTTCTTGTACAAATTAACTTCTTACTAATAGAATATAAATTGTTCTAAAACAATACTTTAGCTGGGTGTAGACACAGGCAAATTGTTTTCCCTTCTAAAACAGGTTGTTTGCAAAGTGTATCCACTGCTTGCTATTCAGACTGGAATTAAATTTCTTAATTAATTATTGTACACAGTTACACAGATAGAAAAAAACCAGATATGTAGAAATAAACCTCCAAGTTTATGCCATCATTTTTGGATCTGTAACTGTCACTGTCTCACTCCCAGAGAAAGAAAAGGATTTCAGGGCTGGTCAAGAAACACAGACCCAGACGCAGTTCAATATACCCTTTAAGATTCAGTTTTGAAAAATAAGTTGTGTGCTTAGCCCTCCCAGGGAAACAAATTAAATTGGGCCTCTGTGAGAGACAATATAGAGAATTAGACTTTCTGTACTGTCAAGAAGTAGACGAGGACACAAAAATAGATATCATTAGTAATATGAAGTCTTTCACCCACAGGAAGGCAGGTACCAGGAAGTATAAAAAGTTCAACTGAAATGTCCCCATTTTCCTCTTTTCTCAAACTGCAGGCAGTGTTGTCCTACCAAAGTCACTTAAACTATTACATTAGATTTTCCTACTTTGCAAGGTTTTTGTCTTTTGAAATGAGCTTGTTTAAATCTCATGTTATCCACGTGAGCTCAGTTCTAAGAGAAAACACATGAACTCCAGACTAAGGTCCTACGGCTACAGATGGTTGATAGGGAGGATATTCCAGGCCACATGAAGTCATATTCTATCTCTCTGGGAATTCTGGAAATACATTAGAGAATTGTCAGTAGGGTAATTTGCAAAAATATTAACCCAGTGTTATCATGACAGAATAAATCTGATCACAAATACAGCCCAGTCCACATCTCCTGTAAGCTTTCCCAGCTCACCTATCTCTTGGCCTTTCTTTCACATTTCACAGCTGCTACGTTATTTGAATGGGAAGTTAACAACTTGGTATGATTCCTTAAAAAAAAAAAAAAAGGAAATATTTGAATTTTTCCTCTATATTTTGTTTATGAGAAAGCTTTAATCGTTAAGCTTACTCCCCCAAAATAATTTTGCTTTCTTAACTTTAATTCTGTTACAAGGGCCTTTCCCAATTTCTATCGCATGACTACTTTTGTCTTTTCATTGTACTTAAAAAGAAAAAAAAAAAGAAGAAAAAAAAAGTCATGTTTGACTTCAGCATTAACTGAAAGCAGGCCTACACTACCTGTCACTAAACTGCTCCTCAACTTCTGTTTGGTTACCTTACAAGAACACTAAAAACTAGACTAATGGTGCATCTGGTCCAATAGCTTGTTCCTCACCACAGCAAATGGAAGATAGCAGGAGAAGAGTACAGGGACAAAATTTATTTAAGCCACTAGTATATTCTCAACATCCAGTGTTCGTTGATGTCAGGACACATCAAGGGTCAGCTGTTACACAAGAGACAGGAAGCTGGGAACATGACACCAGAGCCAGCAGGGCAGGGGCCCCACCCGCCAGGACCCAGACCTACAAAGTCCAAGCAGGACAGAGCCAGGGAGGGCATCCAGGTTCCACCAAGAACCCAGATCAGCAGGCACATTCACAGTGTGGAGACATCTCCAAGGCCAAGCCAGGAAGTCAACGCACACGTCAGGCACTATGAGAGTGACCAGGTTCAGATTCAGTCCATTGAGCACCATGCAGGTCCACAGTGGAAAAGCCAGGCAGACAAGAACACACCAGAAGTAACAGGATACTAAGTCCCTAGAGCCCCTGGGTCTATGTACTGCAGGGTGCATGGGGGATGCCCCAGGTGAGTCTGGTTTCTCTTATTATGGCCTATTCACGCCCTCAGAGCCCAGACAGTTGACTTGCATAATTTTTGAGCACATGCAGGAGACTTCAGTTTTAATATCCCATAGGGAATTTATTGTCCAGAATTGTCCAGTTGCTTTTTGATACATTGAAAAACTAGGTGGACCCAAATCATACCATCATCTTTAATTTGAAAAACTAGATGAGCACCTGCCTGAAAAACCCAACCTTGGCACTTTCATCTCTGAAAAAAAGCAAATTCAGGTTGATTTTCATCAAGCTGTTATCAAAAAAACCCACATAATCTGAGCATTGATGTTCAGGTTTTCAGTATTAAATGTTTTTTTTTTTCAATTTTAAGTTGATAATTTTTATTCAGATTTGTTTCTATTCCTAAATAGTTTTTTTTTCTGAAGCTTTGGAAGCTCAAAATTAAATACATTTGTATTTCAATTTTTCCACAAAATTCAGGAAAATGTACTTAGGATTTTGACCAGAGATATAATTTCCAATTTTTAAAAAATTTCAGAAAATCAAAAGGAATAATTCAGTTATAGAGACTCAGCTATTCACAATGCTTCATGTAATTCTGTAGGAACCTGGAAATCAGGTTAACCACAGCTGAAACCTTTGCAAGTTCAGAACTTGTTCAAAAACTGTCTGCATCTTCAGACAATCACTTATCACTAGGTACAGCAAGCACTGAAATGAAGATGGATTCTCCTTCTCTTTAACGTTGTCATGCTAGACACTCTTGAGGAAGAGAAAGGAAAACCAAGGGAGGAAAACTGAACTTTACAGTCCAGATGACAATAATATCCCTTGGTCCCAAGTGTTACCTGGACTCTAGGGATGATAGCAAAGGTTTTTTACCTCACCAATATGCAAGAAGTTCTGTTAAACTCCACAACAGTGCCTTTAAGAAGCTGTAATCCATGCCATAAACATGTCAGTCAGTCTGCAAACAAAATACTATGGGAAAAAGAACACTAAAGTGGTTAGATATGAATCAACATGACTAGATATGACAGTTTCTGTCTCATAAGAAAAAATACCAGATGGGGCATATTCATAGCCTCTGCTTCTAATGCCTCTATGGCAATTTTGGCAGCTGGTCATGTAGCATTTGTTTCTTCCAAGTCAGCTTGATCTCACACCCTGACAGTTTTGATCTGTAGCCTCCCAGATTAATACAGCACAAACAACTTCAATTATCACAGCTCACATAAAAAGATTTTTGAGTAAGGATAATTGAGTCAAACTGTGCCACTGATAGGGAGGGAGACAGTGCCATTATAGTGTGGTATTTGAAAGCCTTCACAAAATAGCAACAGATTAATAAAAAACACAGCAAATGTATTTTTTAAAGATATTCAGCCTCAGCCTGGTAAGGTATAAATTTATGCTTCTCATTCTCCTTAAATATTCTAGCTGTCAGTCAATGGAAAAATTGTAGAGTTTTTGTTGCAAATTCAAACCTTTTTTTAATAAAAAACAGGGTTTTTTTAAGAAAAATACACTTGGAACAAAGTTCCATTCCCATGAAAACACGTTCTGTGAAATAGAGAAGCTCATTTTGCAAAGATAAGAACTCCAAAGTTCATCTGAAACAAGTAGCAAGAAAAGATCTGCACCCAGAGGATAGCTCCCTGCAGAACAAGATGTCTACTTTAATTCTATACTTTTAAAATTCTGCTTGAAATATTAGTAATTCTGGAAATCTTAAGTATATTCATCATTTCCAAAATTTTTCAGTATGTTGAAAAACAAAACATTATCCATTGGTTTCTAGAACTAAATGGTGAGCTCTGTAACTCAGAAGATCATTGAATAAATGAAGGCAATAGAAAAACAACTAGGCCATGTAACTCATAGTAAATCCAGCTAATCTTCTAGAATTAAACACATTTTGTGATTTGTTTGTTTTTTCTCTTTGAGTAGCTCCACATAAATTGAGTGGCATGTGTGACATAACTAATGTGATAAGGGCCAAGGCAGCAGCATAACAAAAATCAATTACAAAAAAAAGGAGCATTAAAGAGATGCTGTGCGTGTCAAGTTATGGGCCTTAGATGCATACAAATTATAAGAAGGGAAACTAAGGCAAAGTAAGGAAAATTACTTCTCCAGCCACTAGTCAGTGGTAGAACTAGACAAACAGTTGGGGTTTTTTCCGTATCCTGGTCTTTTATTTCCCTTTATCTTCTCCTTTTTTTTACCCTAGTGGCATCTAGTGCCTTTAAGACAGGTTGCAGTTTGTCCTGAAGATCAATGGATTGATATGTGATAGAATGCCTCCCTAGGACTCACTGATGGAAGATCCTTTGAAACAAGGATGCTTTAGCATGCCATGACATGCCAAGGCTAGAGAATGGGGTGCTAGTGAGGGCATTCAGCCTGTTCTCAAATATGTCCTGGACACACTGCAGCACACTTGAAGTCTTACAGAGGTGAGCTGGAGCTCCAGAGGTAATAGCAGCCAACAGGGAAACAGCAGAGAAATACTTCAAATGAATTGCAGCCACTCCAGCCAGTAAGTCAACTTCATCGGGGGACCACCTTAAATGCCTTCATGCAAACAAACACACACAGCACGGGGAATAGACAAGAGGAATTAGAGACGTGTGCCTGCAGGGCTACAATGTTATTGGCATCACTGAAACATGGTGGGATGATTCCTATGACTGGAGTGTTGGAATGGAAGGATACAGGCTCTTTAGGAAGGACAGGCAGGGGGGATGAGGAGAGGGCATCACTCTTTGTGTCGATGACTACCTGGAGTGCACGGAGCTCTGCCTGGGCATGAATGAGGAGCCAACTGAAAGCTTGTGGGTAAGGATTAAAGGGAAGGCAGGGACAGGGGACCCTATTGTGAGGGTCTTCAATAGGTCACCTGACCAGGAAGACTGAGTGAATGATACCCTCTATAGACAGATAGGAATAGCCTCACAATCACAACTCCTGGTTCTCATGGGAGAATTCAACCACCCCAGTATCAGTCAAAGGGAAAACACAGCAGAGCATAAGCAATCCAGAATGTTCCTGGAATGTGCTGATGATTATCTTCTTCTCCAAGTGATAGAGGAGGCAATGAGCAGAGGTGCTATGATTGACTTTCTTCTCACTGACAAAGAGGGGCTGGTGGATAATGTGAAGCTTAAGGGCAGCCTTGGCTGCAGTGACCATGAGATGGTGGAGTTGAAGATCCTTAGGGCAGTGAGGACAGTGTGCAGAAAGCTCTGGACTTCAGGAGAGCAGACTTTAGCCTCTTCAGAGACCTACATGGTAGAAGAGTACTATGGGATAAAATCCAGAATGGAAAAGGAATCCAAGAAATCTAGTTAATGTTCAAGCATCACCTTTTCTAAGCTAAGTAGCACTACATCCCAACAAAGAGGCAGTCAGGAAAAAAAACCCAGGAGGCCCTCATGGATGAACAAGAAGCTCCTAGTCAAGCTAAAATACAAAAAGAAAGCCTAAAGAGGGTGGAATCAAGGACAGGTATCCTGGGAGGGGTAGAAAGATGTTGTCCAAGAAGGCAGGGATCAGGTTAGGAAAGATGAAGGCCAGATAGAATTAAATGTGGCTTGGGACATTAAGGGCAACAAGAAGAGCTTTGACAGGTATGTCAGTGACAAAAGGAAGACTAGGGACTAGACTTCCTCTCCAGAAGGAAATGGGTTATCTGGGATATGGAGAAGGCTGAGGTACTCAATGGCTTTTGCCTCAGTCTTCGCTAGTGAGTGCTTAAGCCACACTGGCCAAGTTGTAGAAAGCAAGGGCAGGGACTGGCAGAATTAAGACTGGCCCACTGTAGGAGAAGAGTAGGTTCAAGACCATCTAAAAAACCTGAAGATGCATAGGTCCAGAGGACTTGAAGATGCATGCACAGGTCCAGATGGAACTGATGAACATAGATGCTAAGCTGCTTTTCATCATACTGAAGAATAGTGGCAGTCTGGTGAAGTTGCCACTGACTGGAAAAGGGAAACATAACCCAAATTTTCCAAAAGGAAAAAAGAAGAGCCAGGTAACTACAGTCCAGTCAGACTCACCTCTGTTCCCAGTAAGATCATGGAGAAGATCCTACTGGAAACTGTGCTAAGGGACATGGAAAATAAGGAGGTGATTCTTGACAGCCAATATGGCCTCATCAAGGGCGAATCATGCCTGAAACATTTGGTGGCTTTTAATGATTGGTGGATACCAGGAAGAGCAACTGGTGTCTTCTACCTGGACTTGTACAAAGTATTTGGCACTGTTCTTCACTACAATCTTGTATCTAAATTGGAGACACACGACTTGATGGATGGGTCACTTTGTGGATAGGCAATTGGCTGACTGGTTGCACTCAAGGAGTTGGGGTCAAGGGCTCCATGCCCAAGTGGATACCAGTGAAGAGTGGTGTTTCTGTTTCTCAGGGGTCAGTAATGGGACCAGTGCTGTTTAACATTTTTGTTGGAAACATGGACAGTGGAATTGAGTGTATCCTCAGCAAGTCTCATGACAATACCAAGCTGTGTGGTGTGGTTGACACTCTAAAAGGAAGGAATGCCATCCAGAAGGACCTTGACAGGCTGGAGAGGTGGGCCAGTGCCAACCTCATGAATTTCAACAAGGCCAAGTGCAAGGTCCTGCACCTGGGTTGGCACAAGCCCAGGTACAGATACAGGCTATGGGGAGTATGGACTGTGATGAATATGGCAGAAAAGGACTTGGGGGTGCTAGTAGATGAGAAGCTCAACATGAGCCACCAGTGTGCACTGGAGCCCAGAGAGCAACTGCATCCTGGGCTGCATCAAAGAAGTGTGGCCAGCAGGGCCAGAGAGGTGATTCTGCCCCTCTGCTCTGCTCAGACCACACCTGGAGTACTGTGTACAGCTGTGGAGCTCTCAGCACAGGACAGACATGAAGCTGTTGGAAAGAGTCCAGAGAAGGGCCACCAAGATGATCGAAGGGCTGGAGCACCTCTGCCATGAAGACAGGCTGAGAGAGTTGGGGCTGTTCAGCCTGGAGAAGAGAAGGATCCAGGGAGACCTTATAGCAGCCTTCAGTACTTGAAAGGGGACTACAGAAAAGCTGGGGAGGGGCTTTTCATCAGAGAAGATAATGATAGGACAAGGGGTAATGTTTTTAAACTGAAAGAGGGGAGATTTAGGTTAGATATTAGGAAGAAATTCTTCACTATAAGGGTGGTGAGGAACTGGAATGGGTTGCCCAGGGAGATTGTTGATGCCCCATCCGTGGAGGTGCTTAAGGCCAGGTTGGACAAGGTTTTGTGCAACCTGGTCCAGTGGTGGGGTTCCCTGCTCATGGCAGGGGGGGTTGGAACTTGATGATCTTTAAGGTCCCTTCCAACCTTCTATGATTCTATTATTTGTCTCCATAATAATATAATGAATGCATGACTGGGAGACACAGCCTGATTAACTTTTAATCAAGTTAATAATTGCATATTTCAAGAGCTACTGAAATTTTATTTTTGAAAATATTTTTCTTCCTTACCTAAAACAATTGAAGTTGTAATTAATTGCACTGAGAACAAACTTAAGAGATGTGTAATTTACCAGAGATGTAGCGGAGTTAGATCGTCTCTTTTCTCTAATGCTGTCCAATAAATAGGTTTCAGGAACACACATTAGTTAGAATTAGAAATGTTTTCAAAAATTAATCTAGCCCCAGATTTGCTTGTTCCAATGATCTGGTTTATAAGACCTAAGTGCGCACAGCATACGTCTTTTCACCTTGCGTTTTTTAAATAGAAACAGTTTATAGAAAATACCTTAAGAAGTTACTCTTTTACGAGAAATCAACTTTACATTCTTAAGGATGAGATCCATTCTTACTTTACATCAATTTAAACTTCAGTTACTTTAACAATGCTACTTGTTGTTTTCATCAGTCTAAGGGAGCCCTGAACCCGCCTTAAATTTGTATTAATTTGTGTAAATGCATAGCTGATTCTGGTGCAGAATAACTGAATCTGACACACCAGCCATCATATATTTCTCACAGATTTTCTTGCACTTGTGTTTTTATTACAAGCCCTCCAAATGTGGGTGTTTTTTCTTGAAACCCCAGTTTACAGAGTTATATTATTTTACAAGAAATTAAACTTTTGGGTCTCTTTTCAGCAAGTAAGCTTCAAGTTCTCTTGGCTGCTAAGGGACCTTTGGAAACATTAATCTGAAAGGCTCAAACACTAGAAGGCAAATAATACCAAGATCCAAAGGGATATTACTTTTTAAATACTTCAAAATACTTTAAAATATCATGATTTTTAGAAGAGTTTTATGGAATTAAAGTGCAGCAGGAGAGACTGAGGTTAAACGTTAAGAAAACCTTCTGCTGTAAGGATAGTTAATCAGTAGGACAGTTTGCCTACAGAGCTTGCAATTCTCCACCAGTGGAAGTTTCTAAGAGCAGGCTGGACAGGTTTTGATCTAGGAATGTTTAAGTTCTTGTTGACTCTGCCTTAACAGGTGGAGTAGTAATATGAGATTCTGTAGTAAGGTAATTTCTTGATCCATTTTCTGTAACTTGATTTGCCATTTTGAGCACACTGGGTTAACAATGGTAAATGCAAAGTTGCTTCATCTAAGCCACTGCTTAGAAAATGACTGCTTGTAATGAATTTTTTTGTCAATATAGCTTAGAAAAAAGTTTATAAAATTCAATGTTAGTTGAAAAAAGGCATGGATCTCTTTTAAAAAGTTGGTTTTTTTCCCCAAAAGTCCCTTTCAGAACTTGTAAGGGATCTCTATTCAGGGTATATCTTTAAAGACTTTTAAACTATAGCTTCAAGTAAGCCCAATGGAATCTGTTGCTTCATTTTTCTATTCTCTTCTAAATTTCTGATTTTGTTCTTATCCTACTACTATTTTATTTCTAGCATGCTCATATTTTTTAAAAATCTTATCATATCATGACTTCACAAGTCCTTTTGCACAGCCTATATGTAAGGTGGCGGCTTCCTTATATGAAAATAAGAAAAGGCTACATTGTTAACAATTGGGAAAAGCAGGTAAATAAATAATTTGGCAATGACTTTCGATCTAATTTGCTGCATGTGGACTCTCTTAGCATGTATAATATATACACAGCATGTATAATATGTACCTTAGATACAGGAAATCCTCAGAAATAACTAGCACTGCAAGACAGAACAGAAAGGTCTAGTGAAGTCAGGACATTGTTTTCTGCCCCACAGCCTAAGATCAGAGCACACAGCTGAAAGCCTTGGACTACAGCAGCTACTACAGTAGACATCCCAGCAACTGTTTGCCTCCCATGTATATAATATGCAGAAAAGCTACATGAGGAACATTTTGTTCCAGCTGATAAATCAAGAATTCGCATGGAGGAAAATGTCAGAAGTGTGGTTGCTTGCATAGTACTGAATCTGTACCATTCTGCACTCATTCTGGATATTGGATGAGGCAAAGGCCGTATATAGAAAAAAATGCATACCAAAACTTCTGATATAATGCATAGCTATAACACAAAGAAAAGTTGAATCAAAGTTGTCCCAGATCAGTCAAGTATTAAACTAAACTTCATGTTCTGTGCTCTATACGCAGAAGAAACTATCTACCATGACCCAACAAGTAATTAGAACTTCTAGAGATGATCTTCTAAAGCCTGGTGCTGTTTAGTTTGGTTCTGTTCATTCTATGTCTGCTAATACAAGCTCCACAGAAAGGTTGTGGAGTCTTCTTCTCCAGACAATTTCAAGACTCATCTGGATATGTTACTTTGTGACCTGCCCTATATTCTGTGGTGGCCCTGCTCTGGAACAGGCTTGGACTCAATGATCTCCAGAGGTCCCTTTCAATCCCTAACAATCTGTGATTCTGTGTGCCTCAGCAGCTTCTATGCATTCCTAATGCCATGCTCTGCTGCTGGTGCTTTGGATAGGGCACAGATTTATGGTAGAAACAAATTTTTAAAAAAGGGCAGTCTTAAACTGCAAATGCAATGTGCAGAATCCAGAAGCATCTGTTGTATAACGTGGGAATGATTGTACTATTAATTCAACTGCAATTTCTCAGGTCAGGTCAAGAAAAGTGCTTCCTGATACTCCATTCAATAGGAAGCTGTCCTGGTTTGAGCCAGGATGAAACCAATTTTTCTTTTTACTGATTTTTTTTTCCTTCAGTAAGCTTTCTTTTAACTAGCAACAGTGTGTTCTGCTAGGCTGATAAGACAGTGGAATGTTTTTCTAACTACTGAGGCTTCAAGGCTGCACCTTCACTCTGCCAGCTCAGACACTATGGGGAGATCTGTGACCCCCCCGTAGGAGGCTGAGTTAGACAGACAGCAAAATTGGCCGAAGATATTCCGTTCCATGTATCTACGTAAGCTCAAAGGAAGGTCAGAGATCACAGAAGACAACTTCCTCCCTTCTGCTTTTTCCCTTCTCTTCCGTCCATGGCCGGCGTCCAGGGAGGACTCTGTTCATCCATCACCGTTGACCCTTAGGCTCGAGATCTCCTGACCCCCATAACTCTCTGCTTTCTCCAGCAGCAGCTCCGGGATTCCTCGGGACTCTTCCCAGTTCAGGGAAGTGCTGTGGGAGTTGCTGGGGGTGAGGGAAGGCGAGAGGCTTTTGCCCGTGCCTGAATATATCTGTATAGAATTGTATATATTTTCTTGTATCATTTATTAGTGTTTTAATTAAAGCTGTGTAGTTTAGTTTTCAATCCAGCTAAGTCTCTCTCTTTTTCTCTCTCTCCTTCCCTACCTGGGTTGGGGGGAGGGGGGATCGAGAGCATTGTTGTCGGACCTGAGTCAAACTGTGACAGAAGTGCAGTTAAGTATCACAGAATCACAGAATGTTATGAGTTGAAGGGACCTTGAAAGATCATCCAGTACAACCCCCCTGTCAGAGCAGAATTCCCTAGCGTAGGTCACACAGGAAGAAGAAGACTCTACAACACCTCTGGGCAGACTGTTCCAGTGCTCTGTCACCCTCACAGTGATAAAGGTTTTCCTCATGTTTACATGGAACTTCCAATGCTCCAACTTGCACCTGTTGCCCCTTGTCCTTTCTTTGCACGTCACTGAGAAGAGCCTGGTTCTGTCCTCCTGACGCCCTTTACATATGTGTTAATGAGGTCACCCCTTAGTGTCCTCCAAGCTAAAGAGACCCAGCTCCCTCAGCCTTTCCTCATAAGGGAGATGTTCTACTCTCTTAGTCATCTTTGTGGCTCTGTGCTGGACTCTTTCAAGCAGTTCCCTGTCCTTCTTGAACTGAGGGGCCCAGAAATGGACATGATATTCCAGATATGGCCTTACCAGGGCAGAATAGACAGAAAGGAGAACCTCTCTTGACCTGCTAACCACACTCCTCCTTATACACCCCAGGATGCCATTGGCTGTCTTGGCCATAAGGGCGCATTGCTGGCTCATGGTTGTCCTATAGTCTGCCAGGTCCTTACTTACCCTAGGTCCCTTTCCCCTATGCTGCTCTCCAAAATTCAGACACTCTATTAGCTGGTAGTCATAAAATAATTTATGTGGTTTAATTTTTACATTTCTTGCATTCAAACCAGTGTCCCTCAAGCATCCTCTGTCTACTGTGCATATGTAGCCATCCTTCCAGCTCTACTTCATGGAAAAGGAACAAGCAATACATATTTTTGTACCACCTCTATAGTTCAATGTTTGCTATTAATAAAAGATTCTGGCTACCTCAGGAGCTCTTACGCAGGTTTTATTCCTAGAGGGTGGGTGAAAAAGTTACTGAGAATCAGAAAAACAACTTTTTCTTTTGCAATATCAAAGTTAATGTTTTTCAATGGAAAAGACCTGACTTTTCAGAAATGTCTTTCTCAACATATCTTTTCTGAAACCACACATTTTCTGGAGAATTTTAAAAAGTCAGCCTAAATATATAACCAGAAATATGTAACATTCTTAGAAAGGGCTATAAAAATTAATCAAAGGAATATGCCTCCCTTCCCTCCAGTAAACAAATCAAACATGCAGTTGGCATCTTCCTAGTAAAAATGTAACTTGTTAGATAAGCAAAAGAAGAAGAGCCGCAACCTGCAGTTAAGCCTATCTAAACCTGAAGTAACCATTTTGTCATCCCAATCCCTCTATCTCAGATCTGTATTGGTGTAATTGAGAGGAGATATTTGGCTCAAAAGATAGATTGAAGCAGTTCCTGTACCTCCCACCAATTTTGAATGAAAACAAAGTTGTAGTTTAAAACTTTCTCTGTCTTCAGTGTAAATCGCTAGTGGTGCCACTGAAGTAAATGGATTTACTGTGAATGTAATATAACCCAGAAATTTCACTCCCTCATCTTCAGATGCATTCAACATAAGAATCAAGCCTGGTTACTTTTCAGGGGCAGGAGGGAAATCTATTTCTTATTTTTTATTTAGTTTAAAGTGAAAATAGAAAAACTAGTTCACTGTAAATAAATCTTTGTGACATTCTAGTTGTTTATAGCCTTAATGGGGTTGAATTAGGAGTAGGAAGAACAGAAGAGCCAAGAGCTGATGCAGAGCTGAAATAAGGCATCAAGGCAACAGCAGGACTGAAGTGGAGTCTAATGCAAGGAAGAAAGTTCAGAAAAAGTGAAGAAGAGGAAGGAGCCTCAAGCAGGCATCTTGCTGCACCCAGAGCTGAAAGACAAAAGACAAGAATGTCCATCTCCACCTCAGGTACTTTAGAACATACATAATTTTTTCTAATCACAACTGTTTCATGTATTACAGCTTTATGAAGTTTAGCTAGAAGAAACCTAGATATTCAATTGATAGCATTACCATAGCGATTATGTGAAATGCACATACATTCCTCTTTTGCCTCAGGACATAAAGTGAGAATTACTTTTTGCCCAGAACAAGTTTAATTTTTGCACAGCAGTTCTAATCTGATGATAATATCAGTTTCAGGGGTACTTCTCTGCTGGATGCAGTGTAATTCTTTTTCACTGTCATCCTCAGGAGACAGTTATATAACAGCCACAGGCTTTCTCCTTTGCAGGAATTTGAAAAAGAAGCTGAAGTTTCTTTTTTTCATCCTAGGACTTGGAGGTGGAACTTCCACTGTTATCTTCCTCCTATAGACACTAGTGTTTCTTTCTGGCTGCAGTCGTGAGCAAACTAGTATGGCATGTGGAAGACACAGGTGCAATTTTCCTTCCGTTCATGCATATTTAGGAATGCTGAAGAAATCCTACAAGTATATAAATATATTTAACACACTGGCTTATAAAGAGTACAGGTGAAGATGAAAAGAAGGTTTAGACTTAGAGACAAATTAGACCTTTCTGTCAATACCACCAAAAAACATTAAGTTTTTGTTTCACAGCAGGGAGCTTGAGTTACAGCTGCTTGTCCAACAGGAACAGGATTGGGAATGTGTAATTTTTATTTCCAATTCTTCTCACACGTGATATGGAACACTTTCCAAATGTAAATAACCTTTCACTTAGCAGAAAAAAAAAAGGTAGTAGTCAATTCTGCTGATATGACAGCCAACCTAAGTTAAATACTTTGTATTTATAGAGAAATAAAATTTTAAAAAATAGTCTCATTAGTCTTCTAGAATATGATATTCTGTCTGTAACTGAGACTAATGGTGAAAACACACAGGAGATTCCCAATTCCAAAATTAGCAAACCCAACTTGAGTGACAAAATGACACAGAAATAATGTATGACAGCCACTGAAACCTTGCTCCTATGCAATATTATGCATAATGAGTCACCTAAAAGTAAATAAAGGATAAATGTTTTATAATAAGTGCAAAATTATATACAATCAAAAAGATAATTATGAAAGTCATAAACAATTTAAATTCTGTTGTAAGTAAGTTTTTGTGTGAAGGTCATGGTAACTTCAAGGTACCGATATTCTTAGTCATCTTTGACACAAGAAGAAAATTAAACAAAATACGACTCAGACTTTACTCAAAGATAGACTTGGAAGCTTCAAAGAGGGAATTTATTCCCCAGAAAGAAGTTTTTTTTTAATGAAATTTTGAAACATTATGTTCATGTAATCTGATTTATGCCAAACTATGCCTTCATCTGAATAAAATCTCTTGAATCATCTTGAATAAAATCTCTTGACATTCAGTCATTTCATGTTCTTCAGATGTCTGTTTACTCTAGAAAAGAGCACATTTAGCTGGGAATTTAGAAAATTACAGGTGTATCAATCTGTCCTTTTTTTTAAACTATTTTTAGACTCTGCTTTTTATAAAACATAGGAGGCTCTGAATGTATCACATTCATCAAAATAAATGCGTAGTTGAAAAACTGAAAGGTTATAGTGCTGTGGATGAGGGCAGGCACAATGACCACTTACAGCACAATCTTGGGGAAGGTGGGAAGAAATTTATGAGAAGCTTGTTATATCAGGTGTGCCCGATCAGATGTGAAGAAGATCAGATGTGCCTGATCTTCCCATTTTCCAATGGAGTTCACTGATATATTTAGTATGCCAGAGAGGCTAAACCTCTTGGTCTAAGAAATACATGCACACATACACTTGGTGTACCTCTCTCAGATCCAGTGTGGATTATTACCTGCCACTGAAATAATTGGTTCATAAAAGGAATAGTGTCCAAAATGTATAATAATTAAATACTATCTATTTTCTGCAAAAATGACATCTGAACCAACTGAAGATTTTACTAATGTGCTCAGAGTTTCAGTTGGGCACAGATTCAGCCTTGGCAATACCATTCAGCAGTGCCATTTGACCACAGCTTGAAACGTTAAGATTCTGCATGTCGTGTTACCAGTGATCTATTTCTGGATCTATCTCCAAACTCCATCACTGAATCTGCTTCATAGCATTGGAGAGGCACTTACTGTCTGCAACCCTCTGCTCAGTTAATTGAATTGAAGCTGACAGCAAAGAGTATTCTCTGTTCTTTTCAAGGTTGGATTATTACCTGGGATTTACAGATTGGGATGCTGCTGTGCAGCCTGATCTGATTCAGGCTGTTGAGGGACAAAAGAGCACCAAACCTGAGGCAAGTATATGTATTATATTACCCACACCAAATTTTTTCATGGAGGATCCCCCTTACACTTGGTGTGGATTTTAACATTCTTTTTTTATTTTTTTTAAGGTCTTTACTGAAGCAGCTTTATATTAATTGACTCAACTCCTTCTCTCATTCGTTGCCAGTAGACCATTCGTATATAAATCTGTTGCTTATTTATACCGGAGGTTTTAAGACATTATTTGCATTTCATAGGAAATTCCAGCAGTACCATTTTTTCTAATTGTCAGGACTAAGAGCCAACATTTATATTTGTAGTAAAAATAAAATTCTTCAGTTGTATCACTTCATTACTTTTGTTGAGACGTTTTAAGATAAAATAAGGGCGATATGTAATTTAACTTACTGTATTATATTTATGATAAAATCGAGATAAATATTTTAATGTGATTAAAAAGTATAAAGGAGTAATATCTATGCCATGAAGTTAAAACTAAGCTCAGCACATTACGGACAGAAATGTTCGAAAACAATTTTAGTAGTGTAAAACCAGAGTGAAATCTGAGGAAACTATTTTCTACTTTCTCATTCAAAGATTTCAGAATGTTTGTTTCTAAAAGCATTTTGAACTTATTAAGATGGCATTTTCAAAGAAAACTAGCTCATTTTTTTTCATCAGTTCTTATGCAATTTGACTCAGTCATACTCCTGAAAAAGCAAGGGCCTTCAAAATCTGTTGCTATACTGCTTAAGATATTCCTCTTGTTGCCCCATGACTGTAATGAGCCAAACCATAGGTATACAACACAAAAATAAGTATAGTCTCTGTACTAATTAATGAGCCTTTAGCCTGCACACCAGATGATGTCCTGGGGTTGATTATGTATTGTGGGCATATTTCCTTACAGCAGATTACAAGACTAGGATACCCTTATAGGAGGCTTCAAAAGCCAAGCAGAAGGTGCCCAATACTGATGTGCCATCTGGAACACCTATTCAGCCCTCTCACCTTTCACTGATGTACCTGCAGCTGTGATCATACTTGTGCACATCTCTATGTGTGCATATATGCAAACAGGGTAGCCAGATAAAAAAACAGAAGAAATGCAGAGTTTTTTCAACCTCAGTTAAGTATTTGGTCCTGTCAGCAGAGACTGTAACTGAAGGTAAACAACAGTGCTATTGAATATTCAATTTATCCTACAACATGTCAGTGAAAATAACAAAAAGCTTTCTTGCTATAAATAATAGAGTACTCTTTCAGAATTTCATCACTTCAGCAATGCTGTCAGGAATATGTTAGGCAAAATGCCCAGTAATATCAGTATTTCAGATGTCACATTGTCACCCTCCACAGCTTTTTCTTTAGGCTTCAACGGTTAGATTGCAGATGGGTGAAGTGGCATTAACTAGCTCGAGTGCTTTACTGCCAGCTCTCATTCTGGATGAGCATGTTCAGGGACATCCCTGGACATTGCACAATAGCTGATCCTCACCTCTGGCTGGAGGGTAGAAAATTATTCATACATGATTTTGAAAAAGTTAATTTGGAACAACTTTAATTAACAACTAATCACAGATCTCTGGAGCAAAAGGGCACATGCCTAACAAAGAGATTCCAAATAGTCACATTAGAACGGGTGAGAAATGGGATTTTCATGTTCATAACTTCTTCACCTCTTCCCTGAATGACAGTAATAGGATGACCAAGGCACAATACCTTTAAGCAATTAGATTCATAGTACTGCAGAGTATTGTAACACATCTCCCTAGCAACACAGGCTACACAGAAAGCACATCAGATTTGTCCTTTGCTCACTGAAATTGCTTACTATAAAATACTGACAAGTGTTCAATGCCATGGCATCCTCTAAAAGCATTCAATTGTAAGGGCCTGACATATCTGAAGTTTGAGTAGGAATGACAGCTTGGACCTTGAATACTTTTCAGTGATGGGAAAGTTCCTGTGTGCAGATGAAACTGTCTTGAAAATCAGTGTAAAGCTGCTATTGGGCTTTCCTAGGAATTAATGTGTCCTTGTTTGAAACAGGATGAAGCCAATTTTCCTTTTACTGATTTTTTTTTTCCTTCAGTAAGCTTTCTTTTAACTAGTACTGGAGTGTTCCAACTAGCACTGGTAACAGTGGAATTTTTTTTTCTAACTGCTGGGCCTTCAAGGTTGCACCTTTACTCTGCTGGCTCAGACACTACAGGAAGATCTATGAAGCCCCCTTAGGAGGCTGAGTTAGACAGACAGCAAAACTGGCCAGAGATATTCCATTCCATATATCTACGTAAGCTCAGAGGAACGTCAGAGATCACAGAAGACAACTTCCTTCCTGCTTCTTCTTCCCTTCTCTTCCATCCATGGCCGGCATCCAGGAAGGACTCCGTCCATCCATCACCATCAACCCCCAAGCTCAAGTTCTCCTGACCCTCATCACTCTGTGCTTTCTCCAGCAGCAGCTCTGGGATTTTTTGGGACTGTTCCAGCTCAGGGGATGCTGTGGGAGTTGCTGGGGGTGGGGGGAGGCAAGAGGCTTTGCACATACCTCAACATATTTGTATATAATTGTGTATATTTTCTTATATCATTAGTGTTTAATTAAAGCTGTGTTGTTTAGTTTTAAATCCAGCCAAGTCTCTCTTTTTTTGTCTCTCTCCTTCCCTACCTGATTGGGGGAGAGGATCAAGAGCATTGTTGTCGAACCTGAGTGAAACGGTGAGAGAATGGCTACCTCAAATCTCATTTTTTTCCAGTCCAAGTTTAAGGTTTAACTATTTGAGATTTGTCTTCTCTAATGTATTTATCTTATCTGACAGATATATTAAAGAAAAGTAATGCACCGTTCAAAATATTACACTCCAGGCCTGCTTATACAGAAGGAGGGCAAGGAATTGAGCTGTATATTGCAAAGGGCAATTTATTGCTGAATGCTCCTGTGAAGGACCAGGTATTTCCTTACACGAACATGAAATGTCCTTTGAGTCAACAGACAAAACTGACTTAAAACGGCGTCTCCACGCGGCGCTGAACCCCCTCTGTGTGTGTGTGTGTGTGGGGGGGCAGGACTAGGTCCCGTCTGATTGGCTGAAAAG
>NW_009953571.1:584055-654188 GCF_000747805.2 Chaetura pelagica
CACTTAAATAAGATGTGTAACTAAGGTGTACCCATATATATTCCATGTGTTTAATCACTCCTTTTGAACCTCCTGCCCCAAATTGTTTTCTTTTCCCCACAATAAACCGTGCATTTCGTAAATTCTAATTGGGGATTGGCTGCTGTTATTGGAAATATTAGTAAGCACTGAGCAAGTTATTCACTCGAAAAAGTCAGGGCAAAAGCCCCTGTCTCCTCTGTGTGAGGCGATACCCACGTGTGGATCTCTTCAGCAGATCCTGATAAGCTTAATACACTCCAAAAAGGAGATATAATAGGTCACGGATCGCGACAGCTCCTAATTTATTAGCACAAGTGATATCAAAGGCCACTGCTAGGGCAGCTGACCCACCAGATCTTCACCATCCTTCTCAGGCTCCTTGGGAGTACTATTGGGTTGGACAGAAAGAGATAGAAGACTCAAGACAAAGTCGAAGTGTGAAAAAATGCTACAGAGAGAAAAATAATGAATCAATGAACAATTAATCAGAAAGGTACATTGACCACTCAGTATTCCCATATGCTCTGTAACTGCCTGCAGCAGCTGTTTGCTCTGTGCTTAAAAGAAACAGCTCTTCTGACAACATAATTACACTAAAATGTTTAGTTATTTAAAAGGTGATTACATTGTAATAATTTATTCTGGTTTTATTACAGTGTTTTTTCATAAGGGATCCTAAAAGGTTGCTACTTTTTCTCATAAAACACTTTTATTCCTAATAATCAATATCAGTATTACTGTGTGCCATTATTGCTTAGATTTATCTCCTTGTTTTGTGTGGGATTTAGGTAACAATATAATTTAAAAGAAATGAGATAGAGTTCTCTGCTTCAAAATTTCCCATTAAAAATAATTGGTTTTTCCTCTCATTTCCAGATAATGTAGAAGCATTTACACTTAATTAGAGTTCTTGTATTTAACACATTTATTCTGTTCGTCTGAGTTAGAGTTTAAACTAATAAGGGATAACAGGGTCTTTCTGTTGGGAACATCCACATAACAACAAAACTTCCTCTCACCTCAGTGGGAATTCAGCTGATGGGAGAATTACTTCTCAGAAATTTGAGGAGATACAGAGGTAATTTCCAGTGTGTTATCAAGTCTTAACCTAAATCAGTTAATTAATTCAGGCAATAAAGCTTTTTGAGCAAAGCCATTTCCTTTGTGAGAACCCTTGCAAATGCTATCCCATATGATTATGAAATGTGGAGCTTTTTGTTGAGCCTAAATGCCTGCTAACTCATTTCTGTCCCATAGCCTACATTTCTCTGCCCCAGACAGTTTGTACCATAGTCTGCAAAACAAAACCAAACTTGGAGCAGTCTCTTCCGGAGTACTTTGCAGGTTTGTTTTTTTTTATTCTGTGCTCTGCACTAATGTATTTTACATATCAGAAATGTGATGGCAAAGAAAGAGCTGCATTTTTCAAAAAGAAATCCAGCTTTTTATTTTCCATGAATTCCAGGGCAAATAATTTTTCCACAGAATAAGTTTTCTTTTTAACACAAGAACTACAGGAAATTTAGTGCCCTGTTCTCTGGAGCTAGATGATCTAATGCATATTTACTGCAGAGACATCAGAAGCAATCAGACTGAAAGAAACAGATTTATTTCTCTGTCTTGGCCCGAGTGGTTTGTGCTTCAGTGTGATTTGTCTTTGGGATTTTTTTAAAGCTATATACTAGCACAAAATGAACTTAATTTCAGATTGTGAATGGGTAGGTACACCTGGCCAAAACCCAACATTGCAGTTCAACCCACTTTACACCTTTATTTTATAAATTATCTGAAAATCATCTCCATAATAAACAAATTAGAGTTATGTGAGATTTATACAGTGCTTTCATATGAATATCCAAAGCACTTTCAAAACTTATGTCCAGAAATTATTTTAATGAGTATTAGAGAGCAGCCATTTCAGGTTTGGTATATGGACAATATTAAATGGTGAATACAGTACTAGATATCAAGTTCTACACTGCATAAAGGAATGTGGTCTAGATCAGAGGTGAGGCCCCTAAGGCACTTTTACAATCAGAATAAATAGCAACAATGCTATAATAGCCATCTTAAGAATTGTTGGAAGAGTTAAAAACTGTATAAGAATTTTCTATTCATGAAATAAAAGATTTTACAATAATTCCCTTTTTTATCACATACCAGAGTATATAGAAAATATACCAAATAATAGTATTAGGTTGATGCTCTTGAACCTCTTCTGACTGTAAGTCACAGTGTTAATGAAGCACCAAAGTATTCGGAAACATGATCTTCCAGGTCATTTCCAATGTAACCACTAACGGGTCTGATATTGATCTCATCTCCCCCCTCATCTGGCACAGGTCTTACAGCAGTTCATTTCTCCTTCTTGAATGTGTTAATTGCAGATGTGCATCCATAATCACTGATGGGCTTGGCCATGGAGCCAGAATTTTGGAGCTAGGGCAGCCTTGAGCAGCTACTCATAGGAGCCACCCTTGGGGCCCTTCCCCTACTACCAAAACCATGCAACTCCAACCCAACACAGGACCAAAATTTATTATTTTTCTCTTGTAAGTTATTACAAAGTCAATGGAAAGCATAGAGATAATTACTAAAGCAAAACTCCAGTATTTTAGCAAAAAAGAAGACAGGACATTTATTCAACTGATACAAAGCCAAACAGGCCAACTCACTACTTAGAACTATGGAGCTGGAGAACTACAACGCTGCTATACATGTTGATAACTTACCTTTGGTATCTATTAATATTTTATTAATTGTTAAGGAATTATGAAAAAGTGGGTGTCTAATACAGAACTGATCTCCTACTATGCTATTCTGTACAGTCCCCTTATTATTACCAGCTAAATAATTACATTCTAACTGTCTAGCTAATCTGGCTAGTTAATTACTAACATGACAGTATCTCAGGAAAAAGAATGGTACCAATCTGCAGTAAGTTGATCTTTTGGTTACCCACTAGACTGTGGGTGTGCAACAAAATCACTTGTCTTTTCAAATCTAACCTCATTGTATCAAGTGTTATCACTTCATCTATGCTTTATAATGTTCCAACCACACTACTGATTTGCAAGAAAGACTAGTTGCAAGAGCACACCTTGTGGTACTGCTACAGGCCTTAAGTCACAGTACACTCTTTTTTGGTGCCATTTTCTATGGCTTGTGTGGGTCATCATGTAAATCACAGAATCACAGAATATTAGGGGTTGGAAGGGACCTCTGAAGATCATTGAGTCCAACCCCCTTTGCCAGAGAAAGAGCAAAACAAACCAGAGCAGATCACTCAGAAAGGCGTCCAGACAGGTCTTGAAAGTTGCCAGAGAAGGACACTCCACGGCCTCTCTGGAGAGCCTGTTCCAGTGCTCTGTAACCCTCACAGTAAATAAGTTCTTCCTCATGTTGAGGCGGAACTTCCTGTGCTCAAGTTTGAATCCATTGCCCCTCATCCTGTCACAGGGCACAAGTGAAAAGAGGTTGTCCCTGCCTTCTTGATGCCCAGTGTCATCAGTGCATTTCATAGGTCATTCTTTGAAATAATCTGCTAGTCATACTGCAGCTAATGGAGACAGAACAGCACCTTAAAAGAAAAAAAAAAAAGCCACTGAAAATAAATCACAGAGCCATAGACATAAACCTTTATTCATACCTCCAAGGAGAAATGTTATCATCAACAGAGGACCCAGGACATTCAGCAATAGCTCCACTATAGTACTGCCTCAAATCTGCAATTTCCTACTTTTGTTTTGTTTTACTTTGCTTTTTACCATATTGGTACTTCCAAAAATCTTAGTCTTTCTTAGTTTAAGCTTTAGTAGTGGCAAAGAAAATAGGGCATGTGACAATGGCAATAGGCTGTAAACACTAACAAAGTTCCCACTGGGTCTGATGTTTCACTCCATCTGCTACAAGTTCTACAAGTTACTAAAGGAACAGAACTTAAACATGGAACCTTTCTCCTATTCCAACAAGAGCAGGATTTATTTTTTTTTTCCTAGGGCTGTATATCCACCATATTTCTAAACATATTTGGGCTCTATATTTGGGCCTGGTGCATCAATAAGGGTAATTTTTTTCCTCCAAAGACCACCAGAGCACCCATTGACACAGAGGGTTAATTACAAAATGAGCCCTTTTCTATGGTGCTTGTATGTGAAGTTAGAAACCTCACTGGAGACACCTTTTCTGGTCTAATAACTGAATAGATCTAATATTTTTTTTTCTGCTGAATTAGCTATTGAATCAGAACTTTTTTTGAGGGAAAGGGAGGGTTCTATTTCTAATTTAATCATAAATTCTGTTGCTACTCTTGCTATATCCTCACATTCCCAAAATCACTAACCCATGTGAATTCCAGCTCCCACATCTGTTAAAAAAACATTTCCCTTCTGAATATTTACTTTATGTAGGTTTTGGTGAAAGGCACAACAAATGGCGGGCAATGGCACAAGATCTGGGAGAAAAATTTGGATGATAATTTGCTTATGAATAAATAATGAGTTTGGGATGCATGAAAATTTTTGCTAGTGAAATGCAATTTGCCTCAGTGGTGAAGGGTAGAGCATATAATCTGATCCAACAAACAGCAGCTGTGTAAATTTCTCACATCAATCTTGAACTCTCACATTAATCTCTCATCTCTCCAATGTCTCACCACTCTCAGAGTGAAGAATTTCCTCCTAATGGCTCCCCTCTTTCAGTTTTAATTCATTACCCCTTGTCCTCTCGCTACATGCCCTTGTAAAAAGTCCCTCCCCATCATTCCTGTATGCCCCTTTCAGTTACTAGGAGACTGCTATGAAGTGTCCTGGAGCCTTCTTTTCTCCAGGCTGAACAACCCCAACTCTCTCACAGGAGAGGTGCTCCAGTCCTCTGATTGTATTCATGGCCCTTCTCTTGGACTAACACCAACAGCCTTATGTCCTCCTTGTATTGGGGGCTCCAGAATTGGACACAGTACTCCAGATATGGTCTCATGAGAGCAGAGTAGAGGGGAAGAATCACCTGCCTTGACAAGCTGGCCACACCTCTTTTGAT
Source organism: Chaetura pelagica (assembly GCF_000747805.2). NCBI lineage: Eukaryota > Metazoa > Chordata > Aves > Apodiformes > Apodidae > Chaetura > Chaetura pelagica. Next base: position 589,114 of record NW_009953571.1, read on the forward strand.
GCTACCCAGGACATAGTTGGCTTTCTGGGCTGGGAGCACATGTTGCTGCCTCATGTTGAGCTTCTCATCAACCAGCACCCCCAAGTCCTTCTCCAAAAGGATGCTCTCATTCCATTCTGCACCCAACCTGTAATTGTGCTTGGCAATGCCCTGACCCAGATGCAGGACTTTGCACTTGGTCTTGCTGAACTTCATGAGGTTGGGATGGATTCACCTCTTCAGCCTGTCAAGGTCCCTCTGGATGATGTCCCTTCCCTCCACCATGACCACACTACCACACAGCTTCCTAAAGATCTGATATGCATCCATTCCCACACTCCAATTGTAGAAGTCATCCCACCATGTCTCAGTGATGCCAATAACATTGTAGCTCTGCAAGTATGCACATCTGTGACTCCTTTAGTTTACTTCTCATGCTACGTGCATTTGCATAGAAGCATTTAAGCTGGGCCCCCATTGAAGCTGTCTTACTGGCTAGGATTACACTCTCCTTAATTTCAGGTGTTCTCCTGCTGGCCTGTGATCCATCTGAAGGGCCAGGGCATCTGTTACTGGCACTGGCCTCACAGTGGTGGCAGCAGGATGGATTGAGGATCACCTCCACCAGCAATACTAGTTGAAAGTCCTCTTTACTAGATTTACAAGCCTATTGCCAAAGATGCTCTCCTCTTTCTCTCAGAGATGAACCCCATCAGCCTCTAGGAGACCAGGTTTCTCAAAGTGAGTCCCATTGTCTAAACAGCCAAAGCCCTGGTTGTGGCATCACTCCTGTAACCATTTAGTGATTTTCTCAATATGATTTGCCCTTTCAATCCCCTTCTCTTTCACCAGAAGGACTGATGAAATGACTATCTGAGTTCCCAAGTCCTTTACCACTTCTCCTAGGGCTCTGTAATCCTTATTCATGGTCTTCAATTTTCTCCATGACTGGTACCCACATGAAACAGCAGGAGTGGATAATAGTAGGTGGGACATACAAGGTTTGCTAGTCTTTCAGTGTTATCCTTGATATGAGCCCCTGGTAAGTAGACCTCTCTACAGAGTGAGCTGGATCAGCAAATGGTGCCTTTATATCTCTCAGAAGGGAGTCTCCTACTACTATAACCAGTCACTGCTTCTTGTTTGCACATGTTGATATACAGTGAGCCAGCTGGGCTGCCTTACTTAGCTCCAGCAACTTACCTGATGCAGCATGTTTTCCCTCAGTCTGCAGAACTGTGAAGCTGTTCTGCAGGGGCACCTTGGGCTTTGAGGGAAGCCTCTTCTTCCTGCTGGTAATTACCTTTGAATCTTCCATTCCTCTTCATTATTGATTTCCCTCCTTTCTGTGTGTTCTGGTGCGGGAGTTACTTGCTATGTGGCCATAGGCTGTGGGTTCACTGCAGCCTGGGTCTGAGTCCAGCTATCTCCTTTTCTATCTCCCTGATATTATGCAGCCTTTTCAGTTTCCTGCATCTCAGCCATCTGATGCAGGAGGTCCTCCACCTGGGCACACCTTTTGCATACAGGTTTCCCACCTATCCCTGTCCCATGAGAGAGGTCTAGGCACTTCCCACAGCCTGAGGTCTGTACAGCAACACGGAGGAAAGGAGTTGAAAAGTAAATGTATTCAAATATTAAGAAAACAAAAGATATTTCAGACACACTAGCTTGTTGGTTATTCTTTAGCATTTTCTGATCACAGCCCAAGGATTAAACTTGGGCAGAGTAAAATTACCAGAAGAAAATTGTCGTTTTGCTCTTGAACATGAGATTTAAAAGAAGTGAGAAGGAACATTAGAGAATTAATTGTAAAAAGCGATGATAAGGCCGTAAATCTGAGCTTCAATCTAAGCTGTGTATAGATCTTTTTTCATGTAATTTTTTCTACAGACGCTGAATTAAGCCTCACTGAAGGAAGAGTGCAAAGCAAAATTAAAAAAGCAGCAAAGTCTTTGCTGGCCTTGCACTGAAGACATACTCTTGCTTTAATGTGTTAGCAATTGTTATTGTTCCCACAAACTGCAACACCCATGGGTTTAACAAGACACTGAGCAGTGGAATCGATTTTTTAAAAAAGTAACAAGAGCCTTTTCCTTGGTAGATAGATTCTTTGTTGTTGGTGGTGTTTTTAATTATTCCTCAGCTGTCTGTGGCCAGAGTGTTCACCACCTGACAGCTTTATAAATGAACATCAGCAAACAGACAGGTGATTTGACCATGCCACAAATTTAGTATGATGCATGTGTCATTCACTTGCTTCCTATATGTGGATTACAGTTTAGACTCTGTGCCTAAATTGGGAATGGAAATTAAATGCTTTCTCACATTAGCTGCAATTCTTCATCAAGTTGACAGAAAGAAATATGAAGAAAACAGTTTGGTCTTCATTTAGCTGACTAAGTCCAGGTTAATGAAAGGATGTTTTTTAATCTCCCTCTGTGTTTTACCAACAGAATTTAATTGTTCTCTGGATGAAACAGATTAAACAACTCCATGCAATAGTGTTCTGCTGAGGTTTTTTTCTTTCAATTAAGGGCATAACTGCAGAGTAAACAGTGTTCATCTCAGTAGAGATGTACGGAACAAAATAATCCCATCTCTCTACATTTGACAAACCATTTCCACCATCTAGCCCAAAATAATTGTATATTTGTCTTTTCTAAATGTCCAAATTCTTATTGGATGCCTAACGGACACCCTGGCAAATTGAAAGTTGGACAATACTCAGGCAAAAAACTGAAAACACAGAATTATTTTTATTTAAAAAAAAATAAATAAGGGGGGTTTACTAGCTTTATTTACTGAGAAACAACTTACTACCAGCTTACACTCCCCTTTTATTTAATCCTCTGATAAAATTAATTTGAAGTGAAAATACTATTCACAGGTTAGATCAACTCAAATGAAATTGTTACACTACTGCAATATTTCTGTCTTCCGTTAGAAATCACTTCTGCTGCCTGGGAAGCAGAAGTGGGTGAGAAGACACAAATCACAGAGAGATGAGAAACTATTTCCATTTTAGTCTTGGAAGAATTTCTGTATTTCTTTCCTTGAACAGTCCATCCCTGTGAGTGCTGTAGATACATCCAGAAGGCACACATTTAAAAACAGTGCAAGTTTGGCAGTTTTATAAAAATCTATCATTTCAGAACTGGTACAATATCTGAGAAGTAGGTGCAACTCTTTTTGTTTAAGACAGAATCCAAACAACATTTTGTGGGTTACTATAGGGACTAGTCTTACCATAAGATCACAGAAAGCAACAGAGCAAAAACTGAAGGAAAAGTAATTAAGACCATTAAATGTAAGCCGAATAAAATGCACTGCTGATTTATTAAAGCTAGCTCATTTCAAATTCTTTCAACAGCTTTTTTTGGAAACACCTCTGATTTTGATCATTGCAATCTTGTAATAAACTTTAAAAAGTATGCATTTGCCACAACTCACCCCCTACCCCCAAAAAAAACCAAACAAACCACCCCAGACTTCTGTGTTACAAGGATGAAACATTCATCTTCATTTCCCATTCAGATAAATATTTATCCTCCTTCTTTTACATTTCATATACTGTCATCATGTTTTCCCCACATTCTCATTTTAAATATCATTTGACTGGATTTTGTCTGCATTTACAACATCATTTTCCCTGGTAACAGAGGTAGCAATAACTGGTAAATTGGTAAATGTTGAATTTTAAAAAGTTCTTCTCTAGCTTTTAAAATAATTAAAGGGAAGGTTGCTTATACAGTGAAGTGGTGAACAAAATATATCTTAAATATATCATCTGAATGTAAATGTGCAAATTTCTTATCTAAAATAGTGAGGAACATTAAACAACCCACTGGATAGTTTACAAGAACCTGCTCCCATACATACCTTTAGCCTAAAAGAAAGATACAGTGATGGTTACTTTCAAGTTCTGTATAAGCTCACTTAAAGCCTGTGGTAGCTGGCAGCAAACCAAACTAGTTTAAACAAATCTTTTCTGTATCAATGATTAATTTCATCCTTGTTCTGCCTCAGCAACACAGATTGATAGTTCCATTGTAGTGTTTAATTACAATTCTTTTTTAAATTATCCTTGAGAAATGGTGTATTAGGGGAAGGGACAGATGTTACAGGTCACATGGAACCAGGATGACTGTGCTGGTGCAAAAGGTCCAACTGGGCTGTGAATGCCTCCTGGAATTCCTTCCAAAGAGAGAGGGGGTAGTCTGCAGCATGTCTGGTTTCATCTGAGTTTTTAGCATTTTTGCAGATGTTACCTGCAAAATCTGCTGGGATAAGCTCTAAATGGCTCCTGGGCAGAAAAAGGCTCAAGAAGCAGAGCTGATAGACCTCTCTGTATCAAGATAATGGTTTGTGTCTCAGCTAGTCTTGTGCTGCTGATGAAAGGCAAACATACTAACTGGAAGGAAGAGCTAATATCTCTATTCTTATTTTTTTTATTTTTTTTTTTGTTATCACTTATTTGATTGATGGTAAATACAACAGATTCAGGACAGTGAACACAAACAGTACTCTATTTAGACCTCTCTTCATGCAGTGTTGCATCCTATCCTAAGCATATGGCAGATAAAGGCTTATACCTTTCTGGTTTTTATATATATCATGCTCTATTGAGACTGACTCATGAGAGAGACTCACCACTCTGTATTTGACCAAACTTATGACTTGCAAGTATGGTTTCAAGGGGGATGAGGTGAGACATTTGGAATAGCCTTTACACCAAAGCCCTCTCAGGTTGAATGCTGAATTTCTCAACAGAGCCTTGAATCTGTCTCTCAATTGAAGTAAACAGGAATGAGAGCTTTACATTTTTAAAGTTCAAATCAGGAAGGCCTTGAATTTCAAAGCAACCTAAAAATCCTCCAAATTATGTTCCCACAAAGCAAACAACTATGCAGAGGCTTAGCACACAGGAGAAAATGTCATTTGGTACTGATAATTTCTATCTGTTGCATAGTCCTTTTTATTAAAAGCAAAATGTAATTAGAAAAGTATGAGTTGATAACGATATGCAAAGCAACATAAAATGAGATGTTCAAAAGACAGGACAATTCTGACTCCGATATCACAGCAGTGGAAGCTGAGATTTACATTGTCACTGTCATCCCAAAAAAACCTAATTGCTCACCATGAAGAAAATTGTGTATGTAGGGGTCTGAAGTGACTACTGAACAAACGCTGTTGAAAAGCAGCTACTGCAGGGTGCAAAGCAGCTATTGAGCAGTTTCAGTCAACTGTTCCTAAAAGGGGAAAGAACAGAATTCTGAATGCAGCAGAAGCACTGGTAGAGCTTATGGCAACCAGTGAAATCACTTTGGTGATTGCAGAAAGCAGCATTACAGCCTAATCTCAAAGGCAGAAGAGGCATGCCTAATTTGGAAAGATGTCAGGCCACTATCAGTTAGAATGGGGGTTTTTCCTCATACATGGTGCTTTTTCTCTACATATATCACACTGCTGTTCCACCAACTTTCTGTTTAATTTGTTGGTGGTAGGGTGGGAGACTAAATGTCCCTGTGACCTGTTAATTGCTGCCTAATACCTCATTTGCCAGAGAGACTCTCACATGGTGTAAGCAAGTCTCTCCCCGGACACTAATCCTGACTGGGAAGCATCACTTAAGTTTTTGCTAAAAGGTGGGCTGATTTGCCAGGATTCTCCCCCAGTCCTAAAGACTATGTGAGAGATTCTTTCCCCTCAGAGACGGGTAAATTGTCCCTGAATCTAAGCTGCACATGCCATTCATAGAATCATCCTGGTTGGAAGGGACCTTGAAGCTCATCAAGTCCAACCATAACCTAAATCCCCCTACAATAACCTAATCTACAGTTTCAGTGCTTAAACCATGTCACTAAGCACCACATCTATATTTCTTTTAAACACCTCCAGGGATGGTGACTCCACCACCTCCCTGGGCTGCCTGTTCCACTGTACAATCACTCTTTCAGTAAAACAATTTTTAATATCTGGTCTAAACCTCCCCTGGTGCAGCTTCAGGCCATTTCCTCTTGTCCTGTCATTACTCACTTGGGAGAAGAAGCCAACTCCCACCACCCTACAACCTTCTTTCAGGTAGCTGTAGAGAGCAATGAGGTCTCCCCTCAGCCCCCTCTTCTTCAGACTAAACAATCCCAGTTCTCTCAGTCTCTTGTCACAGGACTTGTTCTCCAGACCTTTCACCAGCTTGATAGCTCTTCTCTGGACACACTCCAGCAACTCAACATCCTCTGTTGCATCACGAACAATCCTTTGTGAATGAGAATGACTTATTAATGTCCCTCTAACTAGGAACTGCTTCACATATTAATAATATTTCCATCTTTAACTGAAGCATGACATTTAGCAGCAAGGAATGAAGCTGAAATCAAACACATAGACTGGTATCTCTGGCACCTATCTTACATATACTTATGAGACTATCCAGTTGCTGTATACATGCAATTAGATGATATTTTCAGGTTTTAATCTCCCACTGAACCCAGTGAAAGCCTAGCCTAATTAAAACTCAAACAATATCTGAAGTAGCACTTCAGTATTTAGTCCAATTATCTGCATGAAACAGAAAAGCAACATTATTTTTGTCTTATTTGAAGTGTTCTAATGAAGTTAGACTTAAAATTGTCATTTTCAACTAGGAAATGCAAAATGTCCATAAGGACAATTATTTTTTAGAATAATTTCAATGTGTTTTGGGATTACTGAAAGCAAATGTATTTGGCATCTACCAAGCAGCACATGCTATCTCAGAGAGATTTCATAAAATTACATTTGCTGGAGAGGACAGAACAATGGAGATCCTTTCCTTAATGCACATACATCTTCCACCTTATTACCTGCAGTTGACTCTCACTTGCAGCATATATTGACCTGTATGCTTCCTCACGAAAAATTGATACACTTCAGTTTTTTAAGATGTTTAATTCTGTCTCTGTTTAGCATGACCATAATACCACAATTTTCTATTAGCAGACGATTTGTAACTCTCTTTTAATGACTCCAGGTTTACAGAAGCTTCCCGTGGAACAAAAGGTGGATATAGGAGAGAAATGCTTTTTTCCAGGAAAAAAAGAAGACAGTATGTGCAGTTTGTGGGCTTCACCATAGCAACTACACAATAATCAAGGACTTTATTGACAATCAAGGAGTCTTCTGCATTTTTTTGTTAGCCACAGTGAGCCAACTGAACTGGAGAACCAGGAAAGATATGTGTTGACCAATATGATAGATTTGACAGGCATTGGAAAAACACAGGATGGTAACAATCAAGCTGTTTCTTATCATTTTTCAATCAGAAAAATAAATACTTTCTCCTTAGGGTACAGTAATGCCAATACTGCCGAAAACATTAATGCAAGTGCAGGTAAGCCTATGCACTATCCACTGCAGTATTTATCCATGAGTAGCTGAGTGCCTTATGTTAAAGAAATGCATCTCTGTCTGGCACTCCCATGAACAGAGAAATATGAAATTAAAATGCTGTTTTGCCACACAGATAATCATCACAATTAACTAGCAAATCATTTTACTGAAGTACCGTACTCTCAGTTTTGATTCCAAATGTTCATACGTTACTTTCATTGACTTAGTAACTGGAAATACTCCTGACAGTTGATTATGTTCTTTGTCTAGATTATTCACATCAAATAATGCATATAAGTTAATTCCTTAAAGTTTGTATATCTGCAGTCTAGGAAGAGTCCTGACTATGTACTTACAAGTTTGTCCCTTTTGTCTCTGAATTCTGCAGTAAATCTCATCTGTCCTGTCTTTTTTCTATAGTTGACTTCATTGTGGAGCAAAACACTCCAAACATTTATAAGTCCACATGACAAAAGCAAGAGGATAATGAACATTCCTGTCATTTTAACTGTCACTTAGAAAGCATAATGTAATTAATTCTAGATCAGTAATTTGGTGGCAAGCTTATATACAGATAGCATCAGTCAAACTTATGAGACTTGTTATTACAGTGAGACCTGATGGGAATCTACAGGTAGCATTGAGCTTTTTGTAAAATGTCCTTATTTGTAAAATATTTCATTCTTACAGGTTCTGTCACTTTTATTTACAGGCCCATGAAGGAGCAAGAGCTAAAAAAACCTCAAGATATCGAGGCAAATATTCCAATGGTTTTCTTCCTTCTCTGCCTTCTCCCTCTACTGTGCCTTCCCAAGCAAATAAAAAATTAATTGGCCCTTTTAGCATAAACTTAAATTCTGAAGAAAATTTTTCATTTGAGTTGTGTTATGAACATAATTAATAAAGTTGGCTTCATCTTATTGTCTGCCAGATACGACATTTTTCATTTCATTGATGACAAAATTAGATAATAAAATTTCAGACAGGATTTGGGCATCAACTTTCTACGTGATTTATGACACACCTATCACAATACAACCCATCCATGAATGCCTTATTGAGTGATATTTGCTTTAGATTCTTGATTAACATCTAGCCTGTGTTTCAGAGAAGTGTAAGTATAAACAGTAATTATATTTGTTTCATTAATACAAAAACAGGGGCATAGAAATCTCTTTCTACAGAACACAAGTAGTCAGAATTGGCTGTGAGTCTTGTTACCTCCAGTAAAATATTTCCTTCTAGGGCTTTCAGTGATCTCTCAAATAGCTCCTAAATTACTGGTTTCAACTGTCAATTTTGCTGTGGCAATGGGCTGTATCTCTAATTCTTTGTCTGATCATTAAGACATTTCTTTTTCTCCCTCACATATACCTTTGCATGTAAAAGGAGCAACACATTTCTCCTTATGGCTGTGCTGAGAAAGACTGTGATGGTGCAATGAAGAAAAGTGTTTGTTAAACTGGTCTGTGCTGGGATGACTACAGTTTTCCAGTTCCTTAGCTTCAACAGCAGCTTGAGATGTACAGAATATTGTTTGCATGCATGTTTGGAGTGGGGAGTAGATACCTTAGCAGTAATGAATTTCACAGAAACAACACTTCCTATTTCATCTGCAGAGCACCAGGCAGGTAGATTACAGTTTCATGAATGACACCCAAAGGCTGTCTCTAACCTTCAAATGTGCTACCATATTATTTCATTTTGAGATAGTTTAATACAGTTCCTGACCATTAATACAATTTTAATATCTGACAGTGCAACAGAGTAATAATATTGTGGGGCTAAGAAAACAGTGAAGAGTAAAACAGCTGTCACCATCAGTGATTTACTGCTGGCACGTCACTTCCAGAAAATATGTTTTATTGTCCTGGTATGTCTGCACAGCTCAGGGAAAGAATCACCCATTCAACTCTCAGACCTGTAAATATTGTTTTAATTCCATTTCCATTTGTTCCTATTCTTATCTCTTCTCCAAGAACTGTGCCAGATACCATCTGTGAGCAGCAGGTCTCACTCAACCTGTCATTTGCAGGCATCTCTGTGGTGGTACAGACCTCCCATTCAGAGAGAGAATGAGAGTCAGGCTTGCAGAGTCAGGCCTACAAACTCTAGCTCACTTGATTTCCTCAGTCACTTCACCTCACATTGCTTTCCTGTTTGGTAGTAATAAATTAGGTAATCATTACAAGCAAGAGGATTAAGAAGATAATTAACAAATGAGGTTATTGAAGGATTTATAGTTCTGGCCTGATCCTTCACTAGTTTCCCTGAGAAAACACACCATCTAGCTCACATTTGCTAGTAAGTAGCTTTGTCTGTATTGCATTGTAAATACCACTTTAATTACTGCACTATTTAGCTCAGGAGATTAGATTAAATTGCAGTAACTTAAATGGGATTATTGTGCTACCAATTTTTCTTCCCTTCATTCACTTTATTCTTAACACCTTTTAAGATAAGCATACAGCAAAGATTTGCAAAGGCATCTGGATTTGTTTTCATGAGTAAAGCCTTAAATAGGGCTCCTCCAAGACTCGATGAACTAAGTTCTTAGATAAAAAAATACACTCCTTTGAGGACTGCCATAATGGACCCGTGCTGGGATACAGCCATTTTCTATGATTCCACTAGCATAAAGAGACAAGTGCCCATCTACAGAACACTAACAGCAAATTTTGCAGAGTCACACAGAACCACGGAATGCTGGGGGTTCAAAGGGACCTCTGGAGAACATCGAGTCCAACCCCCCTGCCAGAGAAGGACCAAAAAAAATCAAACTAGGGCAGATCACTCAGAAAGGCATCCAGACAGGTGTTGAAAGTCTCCAGAGAAGGAGACCCCCACAGCGTCTCTGGGGAGCCTGTTGCAGTGCTCTGTAACCCTCACAGTAAAGAAGTTCTTCCTCATGTTGAAGTGGATCTTCCTGTGCCCGAGTTTGAATCCATTGCCCCTCCTCCTATCATAGGGCAGAAGTGAAAAGAGATTGGCTCCTCCTTCTTGACACCCACCCTTCAGAGATCTCCTCTCAGCCTTCTCCTCTCCATACCAAGCAGCTCCAGGTCTCTCAGCCTTTCCTCATAAGGCAGGTGTTCCAGTCCCTTAATCATCCTATTAGCCCTTTATTTACTCTCTCAGGTAAATCTCTGTCCCTCTTGAACTGGGAAGCCCAGAACTGGGCACAGTACTCCAGGTGTGGTCTCAGCAGGGGAGGAGAACCTGCCTCAACCTGCTGGTCACGCTCCTCTTAATGGACCCCAGGATACCATTGGCATTCTTGACCACAAGGGCACATAGCTGTCCCATGGAGAACTTGTTATTTAGCAGGACTCCAAGGTCCTTCTCCACAGAGCTGCTTCCTAGCAGGTCATCTTCCTTGGCTTACAGCAACTCCTCCTGCTGTATATGTTTTGTACAAGTCCTTGTGACTCTATGCATTCAAACTCAATGACAAGATATAACTTCAGTTTAGTAGATGTCACCAACATGAAATTCGGATGACCTTTTACAGTTTCATCCATAGACAAGGTTAAGCAAAGAAGGATAGGACAAGAGAGAAGTGCTGATGCCTCTGACTCCTAATTCAGCCTTTTGTTGATGCAGAATTCACAAGGAAACCCAATTCAGTGGAGCAAAGCAAGGTGTCACGGTATGTGCTTTCCTGATACTGGGGAATATTAACACCCCGACAGTTCTAACTCCCTGTGTCATACAATATCCAGTGACAGACATTATCTGCCCTAATTTATCTGTTCTTGCATGTGATTAAGCTTACCAAAAAGCTGTATGTTTGACTAGAAGATAATGGTTACATGCCCCCTACAAGAACTCTTAGGGGCTGACCCTATTCTGTTGGCAGAGTAGAAATGCTGCTGTCTTCTGCCCTTCCATGCAAGGGATTATAACAATTCTAAGGGTGTAAGGAAGCATATCTACCTATCTGGTACTCAAAGAGAGACAGAAAAACACTCCACTTACATAGTGGTTGAGAAGTACAGAACAGAAATTTTTTTCTAGATCCTAGAAATGACGGTGATAGGGAAACATGTGCAGAAGTAATTGGACTTGTAGCCAGATTTCAATTTCCCATTATTTTCCTAAATTTAGGCCTCCTTTTTTCAGTCTTAGCCACAGCATGGCATGCTAACTCTGTTCTATTAAAAGATGAAAATTTACAATTTAAGTAGGATCAGTTAATAGGAAACTTGAAAACATTAGGAAGATTGAGACAGAATAATTTATAGTGGCATTTTTGTATTATGTCAACTTTGTCTGTGAAACTACACAGACTGCTGAATACTTTTTCTTAAAAAGGAAAGAGAAGGATGTTACCAAACCATGCAGATTGAATTTCCATCACTAATTTTATTCTGCCCACTACTTTCCCCTGCAGATGACAGAATGCCTGAACTTCTAGTCCTAAATTGCTGCAACTTTTGTTCTTTACACAACAATCTGAAGGAGCCACTCTAGTCATTATCAAGCCCATTTACTAAAAACATGGGTGAATGAGACCAGAAAAGTACTGTTTTCACTCTAACTGGCTCTGATGACTCTTATAGTAAGGAACACACTGAACATCACTGAAAGGTCCCCAAATTCCTCACTGATGAAAGAAGATACCCCTGTATCCCCACATTCTTTATCAGAAAGCACTTGCAGAGGTCTTTTCTGGAGGTGGTTATGCTTCAGCTATGACAGAATTGCCCCTCACTTATAGGAAATCTATTTAAGTTTTTTGAGAACTTCAGATCACACAATCACACAATCGCACAATCAGCAAGATCAGAAAAGACCTTCAAGATCATCAAGTCCAATCATTTTTTTGTGACTAGTGGAGTCCCTCAGGGGTCGGTACTGGGACCAGTGTTGTTCAACATCTTCATCAATGACCTGGATGAGGGTACAGAATGTACCCTCAGCAAGTTTGCTGATGACACTAAGCTGGGAGAAGTGGCTGACACACCAGAAGGCTGTGCTGCCATTCAGAGAGACTTAGACAGGCTGGAGAGTTGGGCGGGGAGAAACATGATGAAATTCAACAAGGGGACGTGTAGAGTTTTGCATTTGGGGAAGAACAACACGATGTTCCAGTATAGGTTGGGGGCTGAACTGCTGGAGAGTAGTGTAGGTGAAAGAGACCTGGGAGTCCTGGTAGACAGGAGGATGACCATGAGCCAGCAATGTGCCCTTGTGGCCAAGAAGGCCAATGGCATCCTGGGGTGCATTAGAAAGGGTGTGGTTAGTAGGTCAAGAGAGGTTCTCCTCCCCCTCTATTCTGCATTGGTGAGGCCACATCTGGAGTATTGTGTCCAGTTCTGGGCCCCTCAGTTCAAGAAGGACAGGGAACTGCTTGAAAGAGTCCAGCACAGAGCCACAAAGATGATTAAGGGAGTGGAACATCTCCCTTATGAGGAAAGGCTGAGGGAGCTGGGTCTCTTTAGCCTGGAGAAAAGGAGACTGAGGGGTGACCTCATCAATGTTTACAAATATGTAAGGGGTGCAAATTGGAGCATAGGAGGTTCAAGGTGAATATCCAAAAGAAAAAAAATTCTGTAAGAGTGACAGAGCACTGGAACAGGCTGCCCAGGGAGGTTGTGGAGTCTCCTTCACTGGAGACATTCAAAACCCACCTGGATGAGTTCCTGTGTGATGTGCTCTAGGTGACCCTGCTCTGGCAGGGGGGTTGGACTAGATGATCTTTCGAGGTCCCTTCCAGCCCCTAAGATTCTATGATTCTATGAGTCTATGATTTGTCCTACAACCCCTAACTACTAAACCACCTCCTGAAACACCACATCCACTTGTTTTTTTAACACCTCCAGGGACTGTGCCTCCACCACCTCCCTAGGTAGCCTGTTCAAAGTCACTATCTGAAATTGTGTCCTTATCATGAAAGACAAATGAACCTTCTTATAAAGCAGGCCTGCCAGATTGAATATATTTATCTGAATGCTTCATATTGGTTACTATGCCCTAGTTTGGGTAGGAAACATCTATGATATAATCCTCCCAAACTCCATTAGTGGCTTTGTGTCACAAACTCCCCCATGCCCCCATTTCTCTTACATTAAATGCATTTATTCTCCCAGCAACAGAAGACTGGAGGTGGATAAAAAATGTGTCTGCACAGCTAGGAGTGCTTCGATGCCATTGTAATGTCGGCATAAAAAGCAATGAACATATGTAGCAGCAGCTGCTCACAGTTCTGAAGGCATGTAAAATGTGGGAGTGTTGAAAAACTTTGATAGATTTTATAACTGGGGATCTATATATTTTTATTGTATACGATATGAACCCACAAAAAAGTGATGCTTTCCTCAGTACATTGATTCATTGCTCATTTACAACAGAGTAATTTCATCATACGACAACATGGAAGGTTTATACCTTGTCTCTTCAATGAGAGATGTGAGTTCATCGCACTAAATCTGTCTGACAGAGAAAGCAGACAGTAACAAAGACCTATCTTTGGAACATTACAGAGAAGTCTAGAAGATATTTTTATGGTGAATCCCTGGCCATATTTCATTTCTCTGTGCATAGCTTCCTAAAGGAAGTAGGAAAAACTTTTGGGTTTTTTGGTGTCTGGAGTTGAGATTCTAGTGTGGATTGTTTAAGGGCAGGCCAGAAACCAAGTCTGAAGTTTTCCTCTGAAACAGTTTTAGTGAGTACACATGTAGTCCTCCTGAATTATCTTTCCAATATCATCCTGATCTTTACCTTTGTTCTGAGAAGATGCATATACCCTGCAAATTTTCAGGTAAATGTCCTCATTCATTAGATGAGATTACTGCCTTTGAATGAGAATTACATTTGACGAAGTGACTGTTACAGCAGAGAAGACAAGATATAGAATATTTCTGAATTTACCATACCTTGGATCTTTCTGTTTCAAAGCAATGTGGGAGTTTTAAGAAATGCAGACCTAGCCAAAGAAGAGGACTAGCAAAGGAGAAACTACAAACAAGGATGAACAAATGCATAAAAAGCAAAACTTTAGAATCATAAAATTGTTTTGGTTGGAAAAGACCTTTAAGATTATGAAGTCCAACCATTAACCTAATACTGCCAAGTCCACCACTTTCTTGAAAGGGCAAGGATTATATATATTTCAGTCAACCTTGCACTATCATGCCACTGGCCCTATTCTGGAAATTTGACTAGTAAGTTTAGCATGGGTAGCACAAAACCCCCAAAGTATAAGTGTGCCGCTACAGACTAGGTATCACTTACCCTCACCTTGTGTGAGGCCATGAGAAAGACACCAAATTTAACAGAAGTGTAAAATGAGTAAACAAAGTTACATTGCTTCTGTTTAAAGACTCTGGAAGGATCACTTAGCTAACATGATCCAAGCTCTCTGAAAGTGTATGAACTTTCACTACAAATTAATTGAGGGGGAAAATAGGGTGTAATTATTATTATTTCTGTGTCTGCCACTCATGTTCTAATTTGTTCATTGTCATAAAATACCAATGAAGAAATTCAGCAACCTCATGGGAAGAGTTAGCTTTGCAGTAGCTGTATACAATACTCTGTCTGGTTTTAGTAACAAAGTAGATGAGAGCCCAGACAAAGAAACATGACAACAGGAATCCTAGTAGTTGATGGCAATGGTTCTCCCTCAGATTGTTACAGTAGTAGCATCATCAGAGTGTGTTCCATTTAAAATCACTGGCACAATTACTATGGATTAATTTGACACATAAGACTCCTAAGACTCATTTGACTCATAAGTTTGTAGAATCTGTCAACAAACAGTTTCTTTGTACACAAGTGGACAGGTGCAAATCTCTTCTTTTGACATAAATTTCAACTTACTGGCAAGTTTATGTGTGCATGCAAATAAAGGTAGCAATCTTAAAACAGAAGGAATAGTCAATAAGAGAAGTCATACCCACACACAGTGTGGGTAAAAACTAGCAAGAAAGTCTTCCTCACTAACACTGTTACCTTCTCCTTCCTGCAACAATACAAAACAGAAGGACACATAAATTCCCATAAATAGATGGGACACAAATTTTTCCCTCCTGACTATTGATTTGGAATTCAGAACAGATTAAGTCAAAATAAAGCAAACATTTTCTTAAATATTTCTAATAAACTATGCAAAGTGTTTAGACAGTCTCAATCTAATTTCAAGCCACTGTCATTGGTAGTTGCCTCAGGGAAACAGAAAATGAGTAAACAATATATATCACTTAAAAGGAAAACATGCCAGGGAAAGTTAGTTGTTAGTAGTGTACAGTGCAATTCTATGCCATATTCTCCTATGGATAATTAGAGGTCTTCCGTCACTAGGAATAAAATTCACAGCACTTTTAGCAATGTTTAAAGTCCTCTGGCTTCTTTTTAAAAAAATACTCTATGAGAGTATGATAGAAATTATGTCAGATTTCCTTCTCATCCTTCTTCTTCCAGATCCTATCACCTGCGACTAAACTGAAATATTGACAGACTTTTCTTATCAGTGTTATGTTTTACCTGGTTCTTTGCTATCTTTGAGACTAAATCAGAAATATATATGGCACATTTAGCCACTGCTGCTGATATAATTCTGGTCTCTCTAATATTTCTCTGTTCCTCTTCCTTGCTATCAAAATGCCACCTATTAATTTGTGTCCAAAAAGCACCTTGAAGATGTAAGATCTCATATTTGGGTGAAATCCTTACTTGTCTCCAAAGTCAGGAGGCTCTTGCTGTCTTCCTCACCAAGTGGTCAGTCGCTCAAAATCCTCCACATTTCTATCAATACAGTGTGGAATTCCTGGCATTTTTTGTAAAATTGAGAACACGTGCATTAACTTCTAACTCAGTGACATAATGATCTAGGAGTTAGAATCCTTCAGTGTCTGGAGTTAGAATCCTTCAGTGTCTTACCTTTCAGTGTCCTTCATGTTAATCCCTTTCTTAGCCATTCAGGGGTCCAGAGAGGTAGCACAAAACTACTGGCTGAAACTGGGTGGAGGCAGCCAACTGTGAACAATGCTTTAGTAGCTGCACTTGGCACCTGATGAGGCTATGTCCTGTCCTGATCAGAACAGTCAGCAGGAGGGTTAGGTTTTCTTGAGTCTAGTTCTACTTGCCAGGGAGAAGAAAGGGCTAGTTGCTTGTAAAAAGAGGGTCAAGGCAGGAGCCCAGGTGAGCCCCACAGAAGCTGTGTACTTACACAGTGGTATTGTCCTGCAGGGGCTGAGTCAGGCAGAGGTAGGGCCCCACAAAAGTGTCATGGCAAGGGGACAAGACCTTTCCTCCCCTGGACAGTCACAACAAAGGCTGCAGGAGACAGAGCTGTGGTGTGAGGCTGAGCAGCCCAGACACAACCTGCAAGAGGCACCTGCACAGCACAGCCTAGGAAGGGCTGAAGGTTCACGCTTGACCTGAAATAGATCCCTGGTCCTGTTGGCAGCAGGTGAGAAGAGTAGATAGAGATCACAAGTGATGCTGTTCAGGGATATTAAGGCCTGTGAGTGCCCTTAGGGACCTCACACCAGTGCTGTCCTTACCTCACCTTAGAACTTAGAAAAATCAGTAATGCTTTTAAAAGTATCCACTGACCATGAGGAAACAAATTTAAGGATTGTGCAATTTTGCATGAGTGCTCAAATATCTGCATTATTCATCTGGGCCTCATCACTATGCTGAGCTCTAGGGAAATTACAGTACTGTCAAAATGTATTATTTACTGTATCTACATGTTTTATAGGTCAAACCATTGTCCTTGTCTTACAGGTAGGATTTCAAGGTTCAGGCAGACTGCTGTCATGTCTGCATGGTGCAAAGGAGTGTGAATCATACCTCCTTGAGATTGCTATGTCCATGGCTGCTTCAGAATCGGTACAGTTTCAGCACAGCCTGTGAAAAAATAAGCTGTAATGATGAAAGACTGAACTTACAAGGTCTGGCACAGCAATGTCAAATGGGGCCTGACTGCTTTCAGATCTCGTAATTCTCTGCTCCTTACTAAGCAATGCCATGTGAATGAATGCATCAGCTTGGAATCTCCATGCTGTACTTGACTGTATGTTGCGGGCATGCCCCAAGTGATTCACCCACAAACATTAAGAGAGTTGATGGTAGAATATGAAAAGGTTTTTGGAGGTTTGATCCTATGGCCATGGCTAATGTTAAGTAGACCACCTCCTTGAGTCACCAAGAGACTGTGGAAATAGCTGCAGACAAGCAGAAGTTTTAGAAGTGGACAAGAGGGGAAGTATTTTTTATGAACAATTGTGTAGATATTACTGTTTGGTTTGAAACACAGAAACATATGCTAAATCACATTCAGATAAGGAAGGGGGAAAAAAGAATCTGTCCCCCTCTCAGAGTTTACCAACAGCATTACAGCCTGGGCTGCAGTCTCAGCATTTTCCCTCCGTTTAGTGTATTAACTGAAATACATTATAAGAATAATCTGCATGGAGTAAACAGCAGTGGAGCACTTCCCCTTCTACTTCCCCTTTCTCTTTCTAGGCAATATAAAGCAATTCTTGAACACCTTTCTATGACTGCAAGCAAAAGTGCTGAGGGAAATACAATCAATGCACCATCATCTGACAAAATGCAAACCAACTAATTTGCTGTCAAATTGTTTGACTATTAGAGCTTTGTTTGAATTCAGGTATATCTGGGACTTGGAAAATACCACTCCTGAGTTTCCTGCCCTCTGTCCTCCATTGAATGCTTGGGTACAACATCGTACTTTGCATTAAATCTCTTCTAAACTATTGAAATTAATGAAAGGAAAATATAGAAATAAGCAATACTAACTCTAAGACAGTTGGCAAGAGGAAAGGGGTACAACTGTGTGGTTTTGACTTTTTAATGTCTCTTGCTTCATTCTAATAAGTGAAAAGATACTGGAGGAAATAATAGGATGAGGCATTCAAAATATAACTTGTCAGATGATGAAGCTGCATACAGATAGTGCATAACTTCCTAGAGCATATAACTATGTTTCTCCCTAAATATAATATCTTGGTATTAGGTTGTTGGTTTGGTTTTTTTAACCAAAAAGTAGGAAAAACAATTAGATGTAGAATGTTAACAAATCTTAGAATTTGAGTCATACAGGTTTTTCTGTAAGATAGCTTATAAACTCTTGCCAAGAAAGTTTACACCTGCATGCAATAGGATGAATAGTCTATTTCATATTAAATACAGACATTTAGAAACCAGAAATAATGCTTTTACTGGAGAGTATTTAATAGAAAATGGGCCTATTTTACTGAGTCAGCTTTTAACTTTAGGTGCAGAATTTGGGACACAAAATGCTGGTTGCCTGAGTAGGACCATCTCCCATTGACTCCAGTGGGTGCTCTGTGTGCTCAGTAGCTTTTTGTATCTCAATGATCTGAAAGCCTTGATGACGTTTCTGGACTAAGAAATCAAAAAGTAAGAGTAAACTCTGAAGTGATGAATCTTGAGTTATTGGCAGTAGTTTCCTCAACTGCAAAGCAGAGTTGTCTCTACTTGGCTATCCTTTAGCAGCTGCTGACTAATTTTTCTATAATATTTGTAAACATGTAAGTTGTAAGGAGAGTTGGAGATGCGTAAGTTTTACTTGCACTGGCTTTACAGTGATGTGTTTGAGATTCACTGAATATGCTCCTTTACTTAGCATAAAGTACTTTATATGAAGCTTCAAATAATCTTTCAGAGAAATAAAATGAGCTAATAATCTCATTTTTTCATGTTATTTTTACAGACTGTAGGGCAGTGACATTGTGCAGCATTCATAACTTAGCATTTCAGTAGTTATTTTGTCCTGGAGGACATTAACAAAGAAAAAGCCCCAGAGTAAGGTTTAACCTTTAGTATGAAGGGTCTGTTCTTGTTGGGCAAATCACAAACTTAAGAATCCTAAGCCCTTGAGCATAAAATAAAAGTCTTCCATTTCTAGAAAAAAAAATTTCATTAGCATCTTTCCCCAATGTTTTAATCTATTAATAGACTTCAGAGTAGTGTGAAGTAATTTATACTTTTGTAATGAAATGCATAACATCTGACTGTTTTTTATTTGTATTGAAAGTTTGTCAGTGTTAATATACTGTATAATAAAATACTGTCCTTGTTTAAGCCAGAATTAAGCCAATTTTCTTTTTACTGATTTTATTTTTCCTTTAGAGAACTCTCTCTTAACTAGCAGCAAGTTTTCCAGCTAGTGGACTCATAACAATGGAATGTTTGTGTTGCTGCTGGGCCTTCAAGGTCACTTTACTCTACTTGTTGAATCTGCAGCTCAGATGCTACAGCAAAATTGACCAAAGTATTCCATTCCATTATCTACATAAGCTTGGTGTAAGGTCACAGGGATCACAGAAGACAACTTCCTTCCTGCTTCTTCTCCCCTTCTCTTCCATCATGACCAGCATCCAGGGAGGACTCCATCTATCCATCACCATTGATCCCCAGGCTCGTGCATTCCTGACCCTCATCACTCTCTCCTCAGCTCCTGTCTTCTCTGCCACTCTCTCCAGCAGCTCCAGGACATTTCAGAACTGCTCCCAGCTCAGGAGATGCCAGGGGAGTTGCTGGCACCGAAGGGAGGCAATAGGGCTTGCACATTCCTGCACATACTTGTATATAATTGTATGTATTTTCTTTTGTCATTAGTGTTTAATTAAAGCTGTCTAGTTTAGTTTTCAATCCAGAAAGTCTCTCTCTCCCTCACTCTCTTTCTCCTTCCCTACCTGTGTGGGAGGGGGAGGAGATCAAGAGTATTGTTGTCACTGGTTTAAATGCTGATCCTGAGGCAAACCATGACAAATACCCAGATGAATAAATTGTGATAAATCAGCATTGAATCTATGACATTTACAGTTTTTGACCCCTTATTAAAACAAGTCTTTAATTAGATTTTTAGGAAACGAAATTCTGGTTATAATATATATTATCTGTATATATTTATACAAAGTGGAAATCGCAGTTTTAACTTATCTTCCATGTTTTACTGCCTGAATTGACTTAGGGAAACTGATAAAATGAAAGTAATAGAATGGCAAAATTATTTCTAGATAATAATTGCTGAGATGTTGGTTGAGCACATTATACAAAATCTGCAATTGGAGCCACAGTGCCTTGCAAGTTCCAGATTTACCCTTGCTGAGTTCCCCAACTGTGCTCGCTGACACCGTACACATGAATTTAGAAACAATATTGTTTATTGTAGAGTACAATAGCAAAAATAGAAATAAATGTAACTTAGTTTTGAATGGTGTGGCAATATTTTAACAGAATTTTACTCGGCTTGTGGTCTACTTTATTCTGCTTCATGCTTTTTCTAAAAAGTAGTCTAGGAGTGTATTAAACTGATGCAATGCAAGATGCATTGCTTTTCATTTCAGCGAAGACTTGTGTTTTACTGTAAGAATCCCTAGAGATCATCTTCTGAGCTTTGTTTTATTGTAGTTTTATATTTTCTCAGAGCAAATAATTGGAAATTGAATGACACAGTTGTGATTAACATGTCGTTTATAGGGTGTCTGAAATAGACCATTGAGAGTTTTCAGATTTGCCTCTGCAAGGGAATCCAAAATGCACTGTTCAGTGAATGTAGAGGTATTTTAAGATCAGATAGGTTTTCCTGGGAGGTTTGTTTCTTTTTTTAAGGAAGACAGAGAGAAAAAATTCTGGGTACTTAAAAATAGTTATAGCAACTCGGATAATACAAATTATTCTGAAAGCATACATAATGGCCCAAGATGTTCATTACAGGATACAAGAGTCCTTCCTCTAATGATAGCTTTACAAAACTAGTTCTTAAAGCCTGGCAAGCATATTGACCTTGTATCATGTCTTGACATCTTCTAAAAAAGTGAAGCAGTGTCAAAAAAAAATATGTAACTAATCTTAGCAATATAGGTCTATAGCTGCTAGCAATCTGCATGCAATTAATGGAAGGCTGTCCTAAGTATGAAGAATGCCTACTACAGACTCCTGCCATTTCACACAACAAGAACACTGTCATAGAAAAAAATTGCCAGTGTGTGCCTGTGCCTGGGACATGCCAGAACCATGGAAAATAAAGAAGAGTGGTGGATAAAAGACCAATGAACTGTAATTCAAATGTCTGCACACCTTTAAGCAGAGTACTGATAGGGAGGTAGAAGGAAAGAGGCAGTAGGGTTGTCTTCAGTGGTTTTGTTCAGGACAGTATTTCAGCCAACAGAAAATAAACTGAAATTACAGCAGACTAGAATTAAGCAATATCTATATTTCTGTTACTTGTAAGTCACCAACCATTAGTCTTCAAATTCATATTTTTATGTTTACTACATGTTTACATATTATCCAATGTCTTTTAAAACACTTCTCTAATAGTCACAGAGGTATCTAAACTTCGGGCTTTTGTAGACACCTAGCTATATTAAATAGCTATTACATGAACCAATTTCAAGAATTTAGCATTCCTAAAAGATGCACCTCAAGGAGATGTCTCTTCATTACACTGAGTGACCACACACACTGTGTCCTACATGCACTGTCCTACAGTCACAATTCACATAACAACAACCTAGGATTACTGTTTTAGATTAGACACTGAAATGCAGAAATTTGTGTTTAGCTTTGCTTTTTGCATTCTGTTATTTCAAGCCATTCTTCTGGTATGTCTGGGCAGTTTTGAATTCTCATTCTATGAACATCACGCAGTATTATGTACAAATTTAAGTAAGGCTTTTCTCTGGCCAGTCATTCAGCTATGGCCTGAAGCTGTGCCAGGGGAGGTTTAGGTTGGATATTAGGAAGTACTTCTTCATGGAAAAGGTGATTCGACATTGGAATGGACTGCCCAGGGAAGCGGTGGAGGCACCGTCCCTGGATGTGTTCAAGGAAAGGCTGGATGTGGCAGTTAGTGGCATGGGCTAGCCAATGTGGTGGTGTTAGGTCACAGGCTTGATGATCTTGATGATCTTAAAGGTATTTCCAGCCTTGATGATTCTGTGATTCTGTAACTTACTGGACAAGACAGACTACATTCACATACTATTTCCTACCGTTTTGACAGAAAACAATGACTGTCAGGGCCCTGAGGGCACTAATAAGCCTAGCAGCACTGATCAGAGACAGCAGCCTCACTTGGGGTCTCCCTGTGTCCCGTCTTGCCCATAGGCCATGGAGGTCTATTTAAGCTCAGCCTAGGGTCTTTGGGTTTTTCTGAGCTATGGTAGAGGCTTGTTGAGGTATAGTTGTGCCTGGCAAAGCATCCTGCTGTTTTTGTTCTGCAGCCCTGGGTTTTTGGCCCTGCACAGTGGCGCTTACTGTCTGAACCTGGTCACACTCTTGGCACCTAACCTGTGGATTGACTTCCTGGCTTGGCCTTCGAGCTGTCTCCATACTGTGAATGTGCCTGCTGATCTGGGTTCTTGGTGGAACCTGTCTTCCCTCCCTGGCTTTATGCCACTTGGGCACTGTGGGGCTGGGTGGGGCCCATGCCCTGCTGGCTGTGGTATCACACTTGACTCCCTTTCCATTGAGGAGCAGCTGATTTGAGTGTTCATATGCTTTTCTTGTCAGGTATACACTCATGCAACAGTTCACTAAGGAACATGCTTTTGTAGACTATCTAGGAGCTCTATAGGATGGCCAGAGCTACTACTGAAGTCTAGCTGTGTAAATTCTGGTACTTTTCCCTTACCTTTAAAGCCTACTATCTTGTTAGAGACTGTGCAGAAGTAGATGGAATTTAATGTATTAATGACATGCTTAGGAGCTGTCATTCATCTCCTGACTAAAATTCCAGTGTTCATAAATACAATTTTTTTATTATTCATTCAAGTGCTTTAGGAACTTGAGAGTAAGCTGCTGGCTGTATGCCAAAGCTTTCCTTTTTCATGCTTAAAGATGTGTCCTTTCCAGGCTTATGATGCTGTATTAGTCTTGCATGAGTTATCCAAAATAATAGTTAAAAATTTGGGGTTTCTTCAGCCCACTCTAAGTTACTGTAAAATTCAACAGGATGAAGTAACTTAACCTTCTAAAGAGAAAAGAGAAAAACAAGAAACATAAAACTCTACTGCCTATGTATTACCTTTCATTTAGCTTTCACTCTGAGGAGGTGCAGACCCACATTAAGTTTCTTGAAGTTTGTTGTTTTATTTTGCTTTCCATCCTTCCTTTGTGGATGGCAAATGTTATTTTTTTTTATATATTTTTTTCACTCAGGCTTATTCCCACCTTCACTTACCCCTTCCTTTAACAACAGACAGTGATTAGAACAGTTTAAGAACCTGTTGAATCACTTTTATGGGAGAAAGCTGGACAAAGCAATAAGAATATCCCTAACTGAGGTGTTCTGAATGGTCCTGGGGAGATGTCTGTTATTAACTTGGGGTAAACAGCCAACCTCCATCCTCTGTCATGCCATTTTTGTTTCTCAGCATGTATTTGTGCATTTGAAATTCCTTGTTATCATAAAGTCTTGTGCTATAGGTGACCTGTTAGATACTCACAAAAGGCCTCATGTATAATACTACCTTGGTTTTTTTGATCTACAGGATCCCACTGTGGCAAGGCCCTTTTGTTTTAATCTCCTAAAAATGTTATCATGTCTTATATAAGTACCCTTGGTGTACAAGGTAAAATTCCTTCCTTTTCTGTATTCACCTCTTACTAATCCGTCATTATATTTGTATTAATATTGCAGCTTGACAATTATTCTGTCAAACACCTTCTTTCCAAATGTGGTGGTAGCATTGATTATATCTTAAGAATACAAGTCCTTCCTTGTCCCTCATATCTTTTGAAGACATCTTTGACTAAGTCATAATTTCTCTTGCTGCTATATGATTTATTATCAGCCACTGCATCCACCTTTCTCAGTCTGCCCAAGACACAAATTTTAAATCTCTGTCAAGGTCATTTGTGGGCATCTATCACAAATCTTGTCCCATCTGACTTAAGAATCCTTTTTAGTTGATCAACAATTCTTTTTTCAATCCAGATTTCATTATGTATATTTCAAATTTTTCTTTATCTGTAGTGGAATTTAGATTTAAAACATGGGAGGATGGAGAGGGTATCTACATAACATTTACATTGTCAGAAACAAAGGATTATTAACTCTACATTTCACTGGGATCTGGCTTTACTCTTGCTTACTGCAATTGAGTACTAGTGAAATCCTGTAGGGGTACATTTTGATTGTAAATTGTGATGGTGGTAAGTTGCGAATAAGTGTTGACACAAACAGATTTTATTTGCACCCATAGTGTGAAATGCATTAAATACTATATTGATTTCCATAAGCTAGCTTCATAATTATGCCATTAAACAGAATTATATATGGAAGGGAAAGCTGGTGGTGCTGACTATATAGCCTAGATCTCTTAAAACATAACCTCTTTTTAAACGCAGATCATCCTTTCCAGAAAAGAGGTAAGGTGAGGTCATTCTTTTTATAGAAATACAACTGAAGACATTTTATGTTAAAAAAGAAAAGAAAGTATGCATATATATGCACTATAGGGAAGGAGTCTGGCCTCTTACTGTTTTAAACATAGCTAGCTTTCCTTCGTCTGAATGTATAGTCCTTTACTTCTCAAAGTTTTGCTGCTTAATAGGTCTGATTTGAGGAGGAATAAGAGAATAGTATCCCAAAGGTGTTATGTAAGGCAAATCGGAAGAAGCATATTAGATAAAACCATGGAGACATTTATTCACACTCATCAAAGTTACCACAAACCACACTGAGGTATGCAATAGAGGTATGCAATATTCATGGTGGCAACAGATGTATAAAACGTTGCTAAATGCTAATCTTCATCCTGTTTCTTCTGTGGTTTTTGTTTTGTTTTTTTCCCTTTTAAAAAAGTAGATTACTACTAACTGTTGTATTTTTCCTGCATCATGAAAATAAAAGGTTCTTTTTCTTCTCTTTCAATCATGATCCTCCCCAAGGATTTAGGTTTAGGGTTGTTCTTTCTCTGTAAGAATGGAATGATGACTGTAAACACAATTCACTCCAGGGATTATTCAGCCATTAAAGAAACAAACTGAAAATTGGAAGGTAAAAATGAAATTGTTTTATTGTCATTGTCAAAGAGCCTGATCTAGAAAGAAGGGGACAGTAATATCACACCAGTTCTGTTTTATAGAATTAAGTAGGTTCTGTTTCTTCTTTGTGTGAGTTCGTAATAAATAAGAACTCATTTCCTAACAGTTTTAGTAATGAAAAGGCAGAGAAAGATTGAGCAGGAAACACAACAGAATTTTTCCCACGTACATTGTTTGAAGGGGATTCCCAAAGAGGGACCAACATAGACGAATATGGAGTTCTTCCAACTGTTTGAGAATGTCAAGGTGTTTTATAAGCTGCTTAGTAGCAAGGTACCATACAACGAAGCTGTAGGCTTTATTTTTGAAGAAACAGATTAGTATTAGCTGTCAAGTGAGGTGGGTAGTCTTACTATAGTTCAAAGCATGAGTTTAGTGGGACTGCCTTTTTGAGGAAAGATAGTAGACTTCACCCTGTACCTACATCTCTTCCTGTTTTATTTCTGTAAAGTGTCTTTTCTATAGGTCTTTGATAATAGAGGGAAGGATGTACCTTTGGGCCTTTGAATTCATTAAATTCCTGGCCTACATGTCATTAATACCATTGTCTAAAAGTTGCGGCTGATAGCAAATGTGAATGGAGTTAAGATTGCAAAAGAAACAGAATTGTAGTGAGGGAGTGAAGGGAAGATTTTCATTGTGCTATTTTCTATAATTCATTTTATTAAAACAGAAACAAAGATACCAATGTTACTGATTTACTCAGCAAACCCAAAGCTTAGAGGACAAATGTAGTAGTATCGCTGCTTCAAGCAGTACTTGGAAGAAGCCAATTTGGAATTATACAGAGCACCAGTAACTTGCTGGGGATCAGGAAAGAAAGCTAGTTTAGTTATTAGAGCCTCTAGTCAATGACCATGTGGGAAACAAGTATCTTGGCTCCCTTTGCTTTCACAGTATAAGACTATGAAAGCAGTGCTGTCTGTGTTCACTGGAATATCTTTCTCTATTGTCACTTGTTAAAGGACCTTCTGACCATTTGCTTGCATTTCTCTAAACAGCACCACAGCATCTGATCTGATGTCACATCATTTTTCCAGTCATATCTTGAAAACTTAATTCACCATAATATGGAGCTTATTTATTGGACAAAGCTGCTTAATTCTCAGCTGGGAATTTCACACCTGTAGTTTTTAATCTTAAATAGATATCAGATCAAAACTCTGATCTGCTCTGAGAAGTCCCTAGTACCCATATTTCCAGCATCTTTAGAATCGTAATCTTCGCATTTGTGGGGAATCCTCAACAAAAGGACTGTTCTGTGCTGCAGATGATGAAGCATACTGACATAAAAACTTAATTATCATTCAGTAATTCCTGGATCAGGCCTTCTTTTTCTTTGTCAGGATTTCCCACTATATTTTAGCAGATGTACAAATTAAAATAAATAGCACACTGGCAGTGCAAAATTGAGTCTAAATCTCTTCATTAGCAGCACAACTTTTCAGAAAAGGGAAGGAAAAAAGCATTGATTTCTCCAAATCCCATCCAGCCCATCTTCCATCCCAAGATTGATTCCAATCACTGTTCTTGGAGAAGCTGTATTCCTATGAACATAATCTCTCCAGGACTTTATTGGAGTAGGGACATTCATGAGTGTCCAATCATATATATGGAAGAAATGCAGATTAGTGACAGTAACGTAATAGTAGGTTTAACTGGAAATATTTAGCTATGGCTCAGTTATAAGTTGTGCAAGGTGAAAGTGAATCAGAAAACCGATTTTGTGAATGTGTGAGTAGCACATTACAGATAGTAAAACTATAGGAACTTACATAAGAGTTTGAAACTTAATAAACGAATACAAAAAGCAAAAATTATTTGTTTTCCTCCTTCTGTGTCATATGAGATTTATTCCCCCTCTCTGCCATCACTGCAGGTTTCCTCCTTTTTTTTTCTTCACGTGGTCCTTTCAGTTTAAGTCTCTGGACCATGTTTCAGTTGAACATTTATTGCTGGAAGTCAACAAATTCTGGCAGCTGCTCTGACAGCCTTTAAGCTCAAGTCTGTCACCTCAATTTACATTGAGGATATAGTGCAAGAATTAGGTTTAGAATGGAATAAAAAATTATTATATTTTCCCTGAAGGAAATGTACCCACAGCTTTTCTAACAGCTAGGTTCTTTGCACTGATAAAAACCTTTGAAAATAATTACACATAGGACAGAGTGAATAGCATTTTACTTTCATATGCTATAAATAAGCCAGGACAAACTGTTAGTCAAAATAAAAAAGGAAGCATGTATTAATTTTGCATGGTATAACATATTTCAGGAGATAAGCCAGATGATAGCAAATACATTGGTCTGCAAAGGGGAAAAGCTTTTTGCTCATGAGTCATATAATACCTTAGGAAGTGATCTATGTTTGTGCATCTGCCAAAGATGTTTCCCTTACAGTTTCTGTCTTCATAGAAATCACTGGGTTTAATTGTGCACCTTTGGAAAGAAATCTTGACCTTCCTTTCCAGCAGTCTTATGAAGTAATTCTCCCTCTTACTCCATAGCCCATTGAATCTCGGTAGTAAGTCCACAAACACTCAAGTACTTGATGCAGAAAAGCATGGCTCTTCATTCTTGCCTTTTACAGATAAGAAGGCAGAGACTCAGATGAATTAAATAATATTAGACCTCATCAGCAGGTAAATCCAAAAGCCAAATTAATACACCAAGTCCACCTATGTCATTTGTAGAAGAGAACTCATTCAGTATGTGGAAGCTGCACTGAAAGTCAGGTAGATTTCACAGCTTTCTAACTGTATGCATGCATGTGCACATACATACAGGGACACACAAAACACCCCTTATTTATAGATCATCTCCAAGTTGAATCATGGTGTCACAGTTTGACTCAGGATCAGCAATTGAACCAGCGACAACCATGTTCTCGATTCCCTTCTCCTCCCATCCAGGTAGGGAAAAGACAGCTTTAATTAAACACTAATGACAAAAGAAAATATGTACAATTATATACAAGTATGTGCAGGAATGTGTAAAGCCCTATTGCCTCCTTTTGGCGCCAGCAACTCCCCTGGCATCTCCTGAGCTGGGAGCAGTTCTGAAATGTCCTGGAGCTGCTGGAGAGAGTGGCAGAGCAGACAGGAGCTGAGGGGAGAGTGATGATGGTCAGGAATGCACAAGCCTGGGGATCAATGGTGATGGATAGATGGAGTCCTCCCTGGATGCTGGTCATGGACAGAAGAGAAGGGGAGAACAAGCAGGAAGGAAGTTGTCTGACCTTACACCAAGCTTACATAGATATATGGAATGGAATATCTCTGGCCAGTTTTGCTGTCTGTCTAGTCACAGATATGACTCTTCTGCCTTGGTAACCTCTGTGTCTGCAGATTCACTCAGTAGAACAAATTGACATTTGCATTTAGTAGTAATATAAACATTCCTTTGTTGTAAGTCCACTAGCTGGAAAACTTGCTGCTAGTTAAAAGAGAGCTCACTGAAGGAAAAAAAAATCACTAAAAGGAAAATTGTCTTCATCCTGGCTCAAGCCAGGACAATGGTCTATAGTTAAAGCAGCTGTATACAGTTATCTTGAAGTTATCAAGCCACACTGATAAGATTAATTACTAAAATGTTAAAGATGAGGAAGAGAATCTTGGCTTATTTAATATTTGAGTTCATTCAAGGCCATTTGAAAAAACCCGTAGACAAGTAGACACAGAACCAGCCAGAAGTCTCTATCTAGGGAAACTCAAGGCTATGCTTCATTAAGACAGGATAGCAATGTAAGGAAGAGGAAGTGTTTGTAAAGGATAAAGAGCATGAGGTCCAAATCAGTAAAGAGGATTTATCAACAATGTATCTTTTTTTTTAGACAACACTTTTCATTGATTTCATGTGTGAGAAACACAGACCCTTGTCCCCGGATTCAGATGTAATTACTTTCAGTGGAGTGTTCATTCTTTACCCCAGCCTCTGCTTAACTGCTCTAGATCCTTCCCTGTTACATGGCTTTAAGACTACAGCCCTTAAAAGTTCACCAGAGCCACCTACTCAGTTATAAAAACAAGACACTAAAACTTTCTCACTGCTTTCACTGGACACATAAAGCAAATGCCTGCCCTGCCAGATTGTTCTCTGTGAAGGACCAGGTATTTCCTCACAAGAACATGAAATGCCCTTTAGGTCAGCAGTCATAACTGACTTAAAGACGGCTGCTCCACGTGGCACTGAACCCTCTCCTTGCTGCCTTCCCTGATGCCCCGAGGGGGCAGCTGCTGCGGGAGAGGAGCCGTGGCTGGAATAACGGCTGCAAGGGCAGGACAAGGTCCCGTCTGGTTGGCTGAAAAGCCTGGAAGTATGAAACCGGCCAATCAGGAGCAAAGGAAACCTATAAAGAGACAGCGCAACGCGCTTTTCCTCTCCTCGTTTTCGGCGCGCTGTTCCGCAGGCACTGAAGGTGCTGCTCCTCGCTTCTCGGCGCGCTTTTGCCGCTTGCTTCTCGGCGCGGTCCCGAAACCGCTCCTGCCGTCGTCACCACTTGCCGCCGCTGTTGCCGCTTGCTTTGGGGGGGTGACCTGCCTGCAGTGCCTGCCAGCCTGAGGTCTCCGGCTGGTTCGCTCCAGCCAGACCCGGCTTGACCCAGCTCGTCCCGTCCGCAGCTTTTCCTGCCAGCCTGCCTGCATTCCCTGCAGCTACCACCCTCAGGAACCCGTTTGCTGCTGAATACGTGTGGTGAGACTAATTCCTGCCACCCCTGCTCCTAACCGGGTTGCAGGGGAAGGCATAATCCTGTCTTACTTGCACTCAAACCGCGACCCTATACGGGACCAGCGTCGGGCATATCCCTCCTCCTCCTTCCCTCATAAATAAGTAAATAAGGTGTGTAACTAAGGTGTACCCATATATAAGTATTAAGATATACATAGGTTCTTGTTATTTGGTGCTTAAAAGATATTTCACAACTCATATGTGCTTTAATTACCCTTTTTGAACCTCCTGCCCCAAATTGTTTTGTTTTCCCCACAATAAACCGTGCATTCATAAATTCTAATTGGGGATTGGCTGCTGTTATTGGAAATATTAGTAAGTACTGAGCAAGTTACTCACTCAAAAAGTCAGTGCCGAAGCCACTGCTCTTCTGTGCGAGGCGAGTGCCACGTGTGGACCTCTCAGCAGATCCTAACAAGCTAAATACACTCCAAAAAGGAGATATAATAGGTCGCGGATCATGACACTCTCGTAAGGAAGCTACCTCCTCAGACATAGCAAAATAGTTTTTCAGTGGCTAGGCCATGAAGTTTCACTCTCAGAAAAGATCAGTGATCAGAAATGTTGACTGCAATATGTTTCTTGGACAGTGAGCCTTTACAATTCCTGAAAAGAACAATTGTCTCAAAACAGCCACCTGACAAACTGGACATTGTGCTCAGGTGGGGGCCTAATTTGATAAGCCACATGGACCCTGTACTTCACAAGGAGAGCCCCTCCCTGGGCAGCCACCCTGATAAATGGGACACTGTCTTTACTTGATAAGGAGAGTGGCCAGCAAGAGGAGCCCCTGGAGGCACAGTGACATCTTGTGAAAGACCACTGTCCTGTTTAAGGACAGAGAGCATGCATGACAATAAAGGTCATTGCTTAGTGAACTCGGATGGGGTGGACAAGTGATCACCTGGACTTCCGTGCCCCAATGACTCATTTCCAGAACATTCCTGCATCCAACACTGAGTCTGCACAAAGCAGGTCAAGCCTCACCAGGTGAGGCAGGGCCGGGTGCCATCAAAGAGGCAGACTCGAAATGCTTGGGACACCCACCCACCATCCAAGGACCACAATGTCATGCTGAGACTGCTGTTGGATTCAAGGGTGGTGATATCTTTCCTGTCCACTGTTTCTTCATCTCCCTCTTTGTCTCTCTGTTTCTCTCTCTCTCCCTTTCTTTCTCTGTTTCTAACCTTATTCTCAGCACATCGGGATAACATCCTTTCTAATTGTGCAGTTTTTCCAGTTGTAACCTGTTATTTATAGAGTACCATTTTGCTAAGCTCTGCTAGTTGTAATCTGTTGTTTTGAGAGTGGTGTTGTTGTGTGCTTCCTTTTGACAAGCTTTATAATCTTACTCAATTTTAAGTAAAGCTTTGTAAAGCCTCCCGGGTAATGGTCTTACTCTTAGAGTACTGCACAGAGAATTCTCAAGCTTAATCTTGCTGAATGGGTTGTTAAAAGTGATATTTATATGTAGTTTGGTCGCCCAGCTCTGGGGAGCTGTGACCACTTTGTGGGATATGACAGTGCCTTACCCACCTTTTGGAATGTGATGATAATGACTCCCAGAGCAGTAGAAAAAGAACAAGGGAGGAAGAAATCATCTTCATGGCAATGCATTGTAAGTGAAATTGTCACAGGACCAGCATCCTATTACCACTTCAAAAATTGGTAAAACAGTCTCTTTGCAGCTGTAGTAAAGTGCAGAAGCCTTGCTTGTATCTTTGTTACCTCTAATATTGTTACCTCTAATATTGCATTTTCAACCTTCATTTGAAAGGGCATACTTTCTGTTTTTAATTAAGTATCTTAGTTTTTCCTTCTACAAATAACTGTGAACGGTGTAATTTTAGTTGATCATTCAGGATTAATTGTACAGGACCAAGTAAGAAAATTGACAATCATGAAACCAGTAAGAAATAAAGAGTTTAAGAAACAGAGAAAGGAAGGAAGAGGCTCCAGAAAATGAACTATGAGTCAATAGTTTCCTATCAACATGCATGTGAAGGTGGAAAAAGTCAGAGCAGGCTTTATACTTGCTGTATTGAGGAACAGTGAAATATTAGATCTGCAGGAGAGCACTTGTGGATGTAGTAAGAGGTAAAAATACGTCACATCACACAAGCAGAGGTATTTTTATATTAATAAACACATTATTTTCTTACCATATAGCTTTACTGAGTACTTCCTCCTTGTTAATTGGTTGCCCAGGTACTCAAAAAATATTTGTTGGTATTTCCTGTAGCTGCTAAAATCTGTATCAACTTGGGGAAGCATCTGTCCTCAATCTCTCCTCTCCTTGGAGGCTGAAATTTTCAAAGAAAGATATATGTATCTATATGTATCTATATGTATCTATATGTATCTATATGTATCTATATGTATCTATATGTATCTATATGTATCTGTATGTATCTATATGTATCTATATGTATATCTATATCTATATCTATATCTATATCTATATCTATATCTATATCTAGAGAGAATCACAGAAACAGAATATTAGGGGTTGGAAGGGACCTTTCTGTGCTCAAGTTTGAGTCCACTGCCCCTTGTCCTGTCACAGGGCACAAGTGAAAAGAGCTTGTCCCTGCCTTCTTGATGCCCAACCCTCATGTATTTATAGACATTAATTAGATCCCTCCTCAGTCTTCTCTTCTGTAGACTGAAAAGCCCCAGGTCTTTCAGCCTTTCCTTGTAAGGCAGGCGTTGCAGTCCCTTCATCATCCTTGTAGCCTCCGTTGGACTCTCTCAGGTAGATCCCTGTCCCTCTTGAGTGAAAAGAGCTTGTCCCTGCCTTCTTGATGCCCAACCCTCATGTATTTATAGACATTAATTAGATCCCTCCTCAGTCTTCTCTTCTGTAGACTGAAAAGCCCCAGGTCTTTCAGCCTTTCCTTGTAAGGCAGGCGTTGCAGTCCCTTCATCATCCTTGTAGCCTCCGTTGGACTCTCTCAAGTAGATCCCTGTCCCTCTTGAACTGCGGAGCCCAGAACTGGACACAATACTCCAAAGTGAGGTCTCACCAGGCCCAAGTAGAGGGGGAGGAGAACCTTCCTTGATCTCCTGGAGACACTCCTTTTAATGCACCCCAAGATACCATTGGCCTTTTTGGCCACAAGGGCACATTGCAAGGACCTCACTCATGGTTTAGGTGCTAAGCTTCATGTGTTTTTAAGGATGTGACATCACTTCATAAGAAAATAAACATTATCATGCAGTGTTTGAAAGGGTACTAGAATGTGGGTTTCCTCTTATTTCTACAAGGAACCTTCAGGTGTTAACCAGCTGTTAAAACACTAAGGTGAAACACTTGAGTCAGTGTTTGTGGGTGTCTGTCTCAGCTGAGAAAAGCTCTAGACACAGGCTGTCTGAGAGCAGCTGCAGGTGAGGAGCTGGGCAGGCCCCGCGGGGTCCTGCCCTGCTGTCCCCGAGGGGCGGCCTCCTGTCAGCACAGCGCCAGGACCCTGCAGCAGCCTCGGGCAGCCAAGCTGGGGCAGCAATGTGGGGCAGGGGGATGCGGGCTGGAGAGGGGCTGGAGCCAGGCCCCAAGCCAAGCCCTGGGCGAGGGATTCCCCTCCACGTGAACCAAACTGTTAAGGCAAGCACCATGAGCACATATCATGTCGGGTATTTATCCAGTTTACCTAAATCTTACCTACGTGCAGTTCACGTATGTTCTGGGTTACTTCAATAGAAACGCAGAAAGCCAGAAGACATGGGAAATGTCAGGTGTGCAGAGGCTTCATGGCAGCTGCGAGTGCAGGGCTGAATGTCCTCTTCCTGCCCAAATCTGTGAGGCAATATTTTGCACATTCTTGCTGTTGTCTGCTAGTTCACTGACAGGTAAAATTATTCCTTTTAAATAATGTGAAAAATTGTTTAGTGTGAGAAACATTTGTCGCGCCAATGAACAGGCCCAAACAGATCCTTCAAAGAAGCAGTTTATTCACACTCTTGCAAGAATGAATGGCCTAAACAAGTAGGCACACACATAGTAAGGTGAATAGTGGTTTATATTCCCTATTCCCAATGCAAAGTTCCTTCCCCTGTTTCCCCACTGGCTGGGTAGTCCAGGGTTTATGGCTGATCCAATGCTTCTAATTATCCTATAAGTTTCCCGCCCCTGTTTACACATTCCATTCATTTTATCTTTTCAGGTATAATTCTGACCTTTCTTGCCCCCTTGGCTGTCTTCCCAATGACCAAAATTATCTATACCTACTGGTGTCATCCTGCCTCGAGGAGCAAGATAGAAGTGGCTTTGATCAGTCTTATCTTGGCCATAAATCCTGCTCCCATGTTTGGATCCCCCAGATGGAGTCCAATTAAGTCCCTCAATTTCTTGGATGGTAAACCACTCCAGGTGTCATTGGAATGTGCAGATATCTCTCTTCTCTTTTAAACAAACTATTATTTTCCTAACACTAGGGTGTATATATAAAAAAAACCAACCAACACTATGCTTCTAACACGAAGATGCAAAAACAACACTACATTTAATTTCTAACAGTTCTCCTTCTTTTATTTACACTACTGTTGCTTTTCGCATTATCTCAAGTTCTTCTGTAAGATACATCTAGCTCGGACAACATGATTTCACATCTCTCTTCAGGGGAGAGCCAGTCTGAATTTTGCTCATCTAATAATAGCATTGTCTGATGATATGAAGGTGGCTATAGAGGCATTTGCTTTGATAAAGCAGTTTCAACGAGATGTTGAACAAGACCTCATACGCATGGAATTATGAAGAATCTTATTGCAATCAGTACTCCTGTCACTATAAGTAAAGATGTTAGAAGGGAATTTACCATCCCCTTCTTTTTCCCAAACCAAGACTCTAACCATCCAGTGAACAAGCTATCCCCAAATTTTCTGCTAATTCATCTGCTAGAGTAGTGAGTCCTTGCAGTGCCTTAGTTATTGTACCATCAGGGGCAGTATTATTTGGGATAAAAGTACAGCACTTATTCCCTCACTTTTGTTGACTGTTATCCACCACAACAGGAAGGATTCAAATCCTGCAGCTATCTGTTTTCTAGCTTTGTGCTCATCAGGAACTCCCCTGGGGACCCCAATTGCATCAATGTAAATCCTATCATCAAATTATATTCCTAGACCTCTTTTTGTTCTCTCCCTCCCAATATGAGGCTCTTTTGCATATGCCAGGGTGAATGGAATGGCTCACTGTATATTTGACCCATTCTACCCAGGCATTTGTATCTCCATATCCAGTTTCAATTTCAAAGGTTTGCTTTATATCCTTGACCTCTGTCAAGGTTACTAATTTTGGATCATTTGGTGGATTCCAGGTTTTTATTTTAGGGAAAACAATAGGATGTGCCTTTTCTAATTCAAGCTTTGATTCCCACACCACTATTCTAAACCTTCCCACCGGATCAGCACCAGTTATCTCAGCTCCAAGCCCATATGTGTGATTAACTTCTTTGTCAACTTTTGTAAGACTGATGATTACAGGATTACACTGTAGATGCTGACAGTTGGGATCAGATGTTCCCTTAAATATCCTGAGTTGTTTTTTTAGAGGGTTTCCCTGACTATGAGGGGCTGTGCATCCCTGAGCAGCAGTAGTGAACCATGCACTAGACCATTGGCTTGCCTAGACATGTCATTGGCATGTCATCTAGTCATTGGCATGACTAGACATGGCTTGCCTACTGCTACACCACTTTCAGGACATAGATATTCACTCACATGTCTCCACTGCTTCTGGGACTCTAAGGGTCCACAATCCAATATCTGACATGCATCAAACACTATGGTTTGGGGAGTGCTCTTCTCAGTTACATTTATTCACAATTTGACTGGATAGCTCTGATGTACTGTAACACTCATGTATTGAAACCCCCAGATGTTCCACAGACAACAACTCACTATTTTGATGATGTCCCTGATTTTCACTAAAAGGTTCTCTTCTCCTTTTATGCCCACAGAATCTATGTTTTTCCACACAACAGATAAACATTCACCCAATAACTATAATAACCAGAATTGCTACAAACATTACTTCATTAGTTAGCCTTGATCAATATTCATTGTTTCTTCAGTTTAAGGCACAAGGAGTTTTCAGTTGGGTAGACCTGCCACTGTCCTTTCTTAGGTAGAGCCTCTACTGGTCCTTTGAGTTGGGTATAATGAGTCCACCCTTTCTCAGCTGTCCGGACGGCAGTCTCTGTAGTCAACAGAACCTGAGATGGTCCCTCCCAGGTTGTTTGGAGTTTGGTTTCTTTCCAGGATTTAACCAGGACCCAGTCTCCAGGTTGAAATCGATGCACTGCAAATTCCAAGGACCTGTGCCAGGAGCTCTTGATGCCTAAGGGAGGACAAAGAAGACAACAACCCAAGTATATAGTTCTTTAGAAAAATATCTTTAGTTTCAAACTGTGGAAGTCCATCACCTTTGCCTAAATATGGCAGTCCAAACAGCATTTCATGAGGTGACACCCCTATGTCTTTGCGAGGAGTAGTCCTGATTCTTAGCAGAGCAATAGGTAGACACTTAGTCCAAGGCAATTTAGTTTCCAGCATTAACTTTGACAACTGTTTTTTTAAGGTCTGATTCATTCTTTCGGCCTTTCCAGAAGAGGGAGGGTGCCAAAGGGTATAGAAATTCCAAAAAATACCCAGGCTGTTCATTAAGTCCTGCAACACTTTGGAGGTAAAGTGGCTTCCCTGATCTGAATCAATGTTTTCCACTATGCTGTATCTGGGAATGATCTGTTCCAGGATTACCCTTGCCACTGTTGCTGCAGTAGCCATATTGAGGGGAAATGTTTCTACCCACCCTGTTAAATTACCTGCTAGAACCAGTAAATACTTAACTTGGCCCATCTTTGATAATTCAGTAATATCCACTTGAATACTCTGAAAAAGTCTTAAACCTGGAACTTGCCTCCCTTAGCACCCTTTTGTTGATCTTTCTACAAATCATACATCCTTCACTAATTTGCTTAGCTATTGTATAAATTCCAATGCACCCATATTTTCATAGCACCAGGTCACACATGGCTTGTGTTCCCCAATGGCTACCTTGATGCAGAACAGCTAACATTTCCCTCATGGTTTGTTTGTTTAACATTTCTCTACCATCTGAGAGTAACCATTTTCCATTCTATTCTGTTGCCCTCAGTTCCTTGATAGCCTCTTTTTCTTTTTCTTCAAAAATTGGTTTGGTATTCTATTAGGTCCAAGCAACTGTGTCCTAAATCTGGGTTTTCATTATCACCCTTCCATAGAAAGGAGGCAGGTTTCGGGCATGACTCTGTTTTTAAAGTTAAATCGTCCTTTTACCATCAATGTAATGTCATATTTCAGAATCCTAGACTCTGTCAGCCACCTACCAGTTTTCTGAGTCAGAATTGTTTTTACTTGTTGTGGTGTGCTTACATTTTATTTTCCCCAAAAAGTTAATTTCCTGCTTTCTTCTACCAAAAGGGCAGTTGCTGCCACTGCCTGCACACACTCTGGCCAACCCCGGGACACTGGATCTAAAAGTTTAGACAGATAAGCCACCGGCTGCCACTTCCCCCCCCATTCTTGGGTGAGAACTCCCAAAGCTTCTCCTTTATCCACCATGGCAAACAGACAAAAGGGTTTATCTAAGGATGGCAGAGCCAAGGCAGGGGCAGTTATTAGACTCTGCTTCAGTTCTTTGATTAGTTTTGCTTCATCATCAGTCCAAATAAGAACATCAGGTTCCTCTTCTAGTAATTTGAGATACAAACCAATATCCAATTAGACCTAGAAATTTTCTGAATTCCTTTTTTGTCTGGGGAAGTGGCAGACTTACGATTCCCTGGATCCTTTCAGGTTAATTCTCAGCTTTCCTCCTGAAATAAGGTGTCCCAAATATTTAACCTCTTCCTCCACATATTGGAGTTTTGTCTTTGAGACTTGTAGGTCCTGTTTTCCAAAAAAATTTAAAAGGAATCTGTGGCTTGTTTTATTTCTTGCCATTCCCTTCCTGAATGAACACTAAACCAAACACTCTGCTTCTAACTCTAGGATTCAAAAACAACACTACATTTCATTTCTAAAATTTAGTATATTTAGGTATTTTTTGGATGAAAGGTATTTTACCTATGTAAGATGATCACCCTCTTCCCTGCTCAGATTTCAAGTGTTTGTAGCTTTTTGTGGCAATTTCAGAGACTAAGGTGAAGTTTGAGGGGGTCCATACTTATACCACCTACCTCAACAGAAATAAGAACATAAGGAATCATTGCTGCTGCAGTTTTTGAATTGCCAAATTATCAGACAATACTGTGTGGCTTCATTGCTGCTATATTATCATTAATTTCAATACAGATATGCTGGCATAAAACTGGATTAATACATTGATTAATCAAGTGCAGAAACTAGGCCCCTTGGTGGTACAAAAACTAATTAAACTTAATAGGAATTATGGCTTCTAAATGGAGCTATGTAGCATTTCCAATAAGAACAGTTTATAGTGTTTCAGTAACAAGGCTTTCAACTATACTCAAGTATTGTTTTAGCTATATTGATTTATTGCAGTTTGAAAGTTTCCATTTTTCTTAATATTTCCGTGTTTCCTAACTCACTAGAAAACTTTTCTGCAGTACTGTTATTACTGAAATGGGACAAATAGAAGGAGTCCCAGCTACCTGCAGAGAGTCCTCAAATTAGCCTGTTGCAAGTGTCTCTTCATTCCATATTTCCCGATTATTGGAGTTTAAAAAATATTGAATTACACCTTTTGCACCAAATATGCTTATTCCTGGAAAGGACAGGACACACTTCAATATGTTAGAGAATTTGTATGTGTAAGATTACTTTGATTCAGAGGAGCATTTTTGCATGTGACTGACTTTTAACCTCAAGGATCTAAACTGAAGTTAAGCAAATGCTTTCTTTCCTGAGTGGAGAAGCAGAGCCTAAGCAAAAAGCCAATGGCAACAAGATTTAGTGGCCTTGGATGAAAATGAAGACCAGGTGTTCTTTTGTCCAGCAGCTTTTCTCCTCTTCACAATAAATTAAGGCAGTCTTTCTTTTTCTTAAAAATAAACAGGCAACAAACAAAAAATATAGCAAAAAAAGCTTAATTATATATCATCTGCAGCTCCATGAGTAGCCAGGAATACAGTGAAGGATGGTGCAATCTTTGAAGACTGGAACAAGTGACACTGGGCAGAGCTGAAAGAAGAAAAAATGAGATGGAGTTCCTTTTGCTTTTCAGAAGGAAACTTTGCCTTCATTGTCTTGTTTCAGTTGTTAGATTGTCACTGGGTGGCACTGACTTGCAAATTCATTGATTTTTACAAGTAAATGAACAGTAGCAATTAATTACACACTCCATGAGTTGCAACTCAGTAGGAAGGCAGAAGCTGTGCAGACTTGCATAGCCTCACCCACATCATGGCTGCTGTGTGATCAGGTTCCTTATTAACATGCCACATGATCTGTGCTGATTCCTGCTAGCTATTTCTTCTTACTCTTTTTTTGAATTATGAACATAGAGCCTGACTGAGTTTAGTGGAGCCATCCAGCAGCCTGAATGCATGTAGCCCCTTGGGTAAACAAGTTATTAGTGGCATTATATATGTCCAACAGGAAACTCCTGCATATTTGTTTTCTGTATAATTTTTTTCTTATTTTCATCAGAGGACCTGATGGCAGCTACAGTGTATGGCAAGCTCTATTCTGATCTCTAAAGTGTAGCTCTCAGTTGCTACCTGAAAGAAATTGAAAAGGTTAGGTCAGGCATTGAGACAAGAAATTTCAAAGCTATTGGTGTATTTTTTCAACCCTCAGACTCAAAGGACAGTGTCTGCTTTCCATCTAGGTGATTTCTAAAGGGAAACTAGACCTATAACCTGTATGGTGGAACCAAAGGGCTTGCAGATACTATGGAGGATACAGGTGACTAGCAGGGAGTTTCTACAAGGTTCTGCAAATTTGTTGAAACAGCTTGAGAGCTGAGAATTAGGCGGGGAAAGGACATACCATACATAACTCTCTGGGAAAAGGACTGAGGGAGCTCTGCTGCTTTCTCTGCTGCTGACTCCACTGCTGGCTGGAAAGGGGTGTCAAAAAGCAGATGAAAAGGTCTTAAGGAGAGGCCAGACTCAGCAAAAGCACGGCATCAGGATAGTTTAATATATCAAAAAAGCTGATCTTTTTTATATAGAAAAGCAGAAGCTACAGGTTAGGGAGAAACTGGTTGGGATCAGAGACTTATGAAACCCAGAGGTGTAGTATGTGCTTACTTCTGTCTTGTTGCCCTTATCATTGGGCACTTGCATTTGTATCCAGACACTTTAGTAAGTTCCTAGGTGAGTTCTCTTTGCAATTGCAAGGTGTGCCAACTTGTTCAGCCTGGCTGCACTCCTTAGAGGCAGAATTGATGTGACTGGGTTTTGGGAACAGTGGCTTTATTTAAAGCAGTAATTAATATTGATTATCTTCCCAGTATGCCACGCTGAACACTAAGAATCATGAGCTGCTATCATCTCTTCAATTCTAATTATATTCCTCACCTAAATTAGGAAGCCTGTAGTATAACATTCTTTAAAGCACTTTGCTTCACAATTTAAGTTCAGATATAGCAGTAGTTTACTATAGCATACATCTTTTACCTGAGCCTGTCAAAAGGAGTATGAAAAAATAAAGTGCATCCTTTCTAAATGGTGGTATTTTCCCATCTGATTAATGATTTTGTTTGCATTCCATTCATCCTTTGTTATCTCTGATATCTTGCAGTGTTCGTTATACTAAAAGCACAAGTGGAATGTTCTTGAGGATATTCAGCTGTAGCTCTATTGAGTCAATAGAAGTGGTTTTCCTTTCCCTTACCTATCACAGCACTGACGTTTTGTTGCTTGCTGAGATAGGAGACAAGGGGAAAAACTGAGTCATTTTATTCCCATATCTAAAAATAAAAACCCCAAGAAAGCTTTGCAAAAGAACAAGTAATTGCTGCAGAATTCACACGCTCTGTTGTTCATTGAAGGGAGAATATTCTGGAGATTAAATATATGGAACTGAATAACTGTGATTTTACAAATCTGTTGAAATGCTAAGACATATGTTTGTCCTTTCTTTCAATTGATGTCTTTACCTGATGTCAGTTAGATAGGTATATAAATGTATTGTGACATTTTAAGTGTTTTTATCATTGTAGTTGTAGAAAGCTTCATATATATTAACACATCTAGCTTTCCAGCAACCTGAAAGGTGGGGAAGTGTCTCCCATTACAAATAGGGCTAAAGAGGTAGTAGATTAAACAACTTGGTCAAGGTTACACAGAACGTTTGTGGCAAAAATACCTGAATCCAGTTTTCTTGATCACGCAAAGAATTAAAATAATCTTTTATCCATACAATGAGACAAATTAACAAACTTAGCCAAGCCTGATGCCATAAGCATGCAATGGAAATGTCATTGTGCTCTGAAATCCACAGACTTCTACTACATTTCTAGTCAGCCTTACCATGTTTTGAAAAGAAGCTGTAAAGGCACATGTTCTGCAGCCACCAGTTGCCATGGTGAGTAAGGAAAAAAGGTTGTCTTTCTGTTTCTAAAAATATGTTTGCAGTGGGCAGGGAGAAATATATAAACGTAGAAAAGCAGAGACAAATATAATGGCTCCGAACTGTTATTTGTGTAAATCTTAGGGCCTCCTCAGAAAACTCAGGCTATTAGAAGGTAAAAATACT
This sequence comes from Chaetura pelagica, assembly GCF_000747805.2. NCBI lineage: Eukaryota > Metazoa > Chordata > Aves > Apodiformes > Apodidae > Chaetura > Chaetura pelagica. The sequence goes on from NW_009953571.1 coordinate 630,951, forward strand.
AAGTTTTTCTTCAATACTCAGTCTCCGTTGGCAATATCGCACCTGAAAGGAACATTTGTTTTTTAATTATAGTCAGATTTATGCTGACCCTGTCTTGAGGTGTTGCTAAAATTTAGGAGCTGTTAGCAGCCCTGTTTAAAGCCCTATGTAAATGGCAAGTTGCTGGCTAAGAGGTGGGTTAAACAACTGCTCTGCCAAAACCATTTGAAGAGCGTGCTTTAATGAACCTTACAAAACCTAGGATTTTGCTGTACAGTCTTGAGCACCATCTACTGGACCTTTACTTGCTGACTCATTATAGCCTATATGCCAAGAGAAGACAGTATCAGGACTATTTCTGTTTGAAGCTTTTCCCTGCCATCAAGCTGTCCCTTAAATCAGGCAGGTGAACAAGTGCTGAAGAGCTACTTTTGCTGCACTGGCAAGATGGAAACAGCATCTTCTCTCTTTAGTCAGTGAGGTGAAACAAAGGTAGTATGGTGGAATCCAGGATCTGTCCTGCACTGTGGTAAAGAGCTCTTCATGGGCTCTTAATTCTGAACTTGTTGTCTATTCTCTTCAGTCAGCACAAAATGTCAGGCAGAACAGAACAAACTGTCTATCTTCTCTGAGTTTCTGTCAAAGCAAAATAGAAGGAAAAAATCAAAACTCTTTTTCAAAGTTGTAAACTCACGTAGATTGGGATTCAGGTTTTGTCTGTAATTTGGTTGAAAGTCCTGCTGGTTTCCATGGTTGGGTTTTTTGTTTGTTTGTTTTTTATTCCTCCCCAAGGTAATTTATGGACATAAAATAATCTGTTAGCCTAAGTGGTGTTATTTTTTAAAAAAACATTGAAAATATGACCCTTGGTTTCTAGGAAGCAAAAACAAACTTTCAGTGGATGCTGAACACCCAAGTCTTTTTCCACAGGGCTGCTCTCAATCCCTTCATCCCGCAGTCTGTATTGATACTGGGGATTGCCCTGACCCAGGTGGAAGACCTTTTACTTGGCCTCATTTATCTTCATGAAGTTCACATAGGCCCACTTCTTGAACTTGTCTAGGTCCCCCTGAATGGCATCCCATTCCTCAGGCATATCAGCTGCACCACTCAGTTTATTATCATTTGCAAGACTGCTGCTGATGCTTTCAGTCTCGCTGGTCTATATCACTGATGAAGACCCAGAAACCATACTGGTCTGTGTACGGACCCGTGAGGGACACCATTTGCCATCTATCTCCATCTAGACATCAACCTGTTGATCACTACCCTCTGGATGTGACCAATCCAGCCAATTCTTTATCCACTGAGCAGTCCACCCATCAAACCCATATCTTTTAAACTTAAGAGAGAAGGACATTGTGGGGGGCTATGTCAAAGGCCTTACAGAAGTCCAGATAGGTGATGTCCATAGCTCTTGTTTACTGATGTAGTCACTCCATCATAGAAGGCCACCAGGTTGGTCAGACAAGACTTTCCCTTGGTAAAGCCAAGCTGACTGTCTCAAATCCCCTCCCTGTCCCTGTGTGCCTTAACATAGATTCTAGGAGGATCTGTTCCATGATGTTCGGAGGCACAGAGGTGAGGCTGACAGGTTGGTAGTCCCCAGTATCCTCCTTTCTACCCTTTTTAAAAACAGGTGCAATGCTTCCTTTTTTTCTAGTCACCAGGGACTTCATCAGATTGTCTTGACTTATGAAATCTCATAGGGATTTCAAAAGTCAACTACATAAGCCAGTTCCCTCAGGACTCTGGCATGCATCTTATCAGGCCCCATAGACTTATATATATTCATGTTCCTCAGGTGGTCACAAACCTGATCTTCTTGTACAGTGGGAAGGACTCTGCTCCCCCAGTCCCTGCCTTGCAGTCTATCTATGTGAGAAGTGTGGGAAGAGAAGTTGCCAGTGAAGACTGAGGTGAAAAAGTTGAGTACCTCAACCTTCTCCTAACCCATTGGTACCAGTTTGCCAAGTTCACCCATCAGGGTGGGAATGCTTTCCTTGATCTTCCTTTTGTGGTTGATTTATCTGTAGAAGCTCTGCTTATTACTCTTTAAATCCCTTGCCAGGTTCATCAGCTCCATCTGTGCCTTGGTCTTCCTGACCTCATCCCTACACAACCAGGCAGTGTCCCTGTAGTCTTCCCAGGATACCCTGCTTCCACTACCTGTGCATTTCCTTCTCGCCCTTCAGTTTGGCCAGCAGGTCTTGACTCAGCCGTGCTGGTTTCTTCCTTCCTTGCCTGATTTCTTACACCTGGGGATGGAGAGTTCTTGCATCCTTAATGATCTGTTTGACTCCCTTGTCCCCTAACGCAGTTTCCCAGGGAATTCTGTTGACTGAGTCCTCAAAGAGCTGGATGTTTGTTTTCATAAAATTCAGGCTCCTGACTTGACTCTTTGCCTGATCCCTGTCTCTCAGGACTGTGAACTCCACCAGTGTGTGATCACTGCAACCCTGGCTGTCTTCAATCTTGACATCACTTGCTCACTTGCATTTGTGACCATCAGGTCCAGTATCACCATCAATGAGCATTTTAATTCCTGGTGATGTGACATTTTCTCCTGTATTTAAAACAACTATTTGTAGCTCCAGATCCAGATCAAAGGAAAAGCCTGACATCTGAAAGAGAAACTAATGGAACCAGTCTATCTAGAGAAAGGGTGTCAGGAGCTCCTCCCTCATTACATTTAAGTTAGCTTCTTATAGGTCACACCTTCTGCGTGTGAATCATACATGGAAGCAATGTGTCCTGACAATTTGAGATCTATACAGTTATAGGCTTGTGCTTCCATTTACTTGTTGCTTTCGGACAGGGATAAGCGTAGTTACTACCTTGCCAAATGTGAGGTACAGACCAAGATTTAGCAGAGATTACCAAAAATAAAACATCAAGCAGAAATAAGGAGATTTCTTTATTTTTAGAAATCTCTAATAATTTTACTGCTCATTGGTTATTTAACCAATGAATTTATGTTCCAGGTTTGAATGGCTACAGGGAGCAAGGGCTGGGAAGGAGTGTGTTTGAAAATGGCATCTGTCTGTTAGCGTTAATGAAGCCAAAACATGCAAAGTTTTAGAGTTGTAACTGCTCTCGTTAAGCTGTTGATGAGCAGTAAAATCTCTAATTAAATTTTAAACACAGGGAAATGGGCCAGCTTTCTGATATGGGGAGGCTGATGGAGTGGAGCATGAGCAATTGCATGTGCTGCATGCCTGTGCTGGAGGGTAGACTGTGTCCAGGCACTGACTGTCCCAGCCAGCATCAGCCCACCACTGTTTGCCTGCGGAGGTGCGTCCTAGGCTCCATTCTGTGCTGACTGCCAGCCCCCAAAACATCAGCCATTTACAGAATGGTGAAGACATATGGGATGGGATTGAATTACTTTTGCCCAGCCTTATATTTGCAATATACATGCACAACAGAAACCAGGGAGATTTTCTTTTTGTCTTTTTCTTTCTTACTATCTCAAAGCATGCAGAATTCTTGGGCAAATCACAGTGTGCTGGTAGACATTTCCCTGTCACAGAATAGTAATTATGAAAGTTAATTGATGTTTTTATAGCAATCTGAAATCTCTAAAACGCTGTGGAAAGGCACTTAATTGTTATCCTAGTAAATAACAGTGTTAATTATCATTATCTAACTTAGCCCTCCTCCTCCACCACTCCTGTCTGGCTCCCATCCCTTTTTTCCTAGCCATTTGGCAGGCCACCTCCTGGAGTGCACCAGAGGCATTGTTCCCTAACATGTGAAGTGTCATGGAGCTGTATGAGTAATGAATGAGGCCATTACAACTTTACAGTAGAGGAAACAGTTTAATCCTTTGTCAAATCAGTGCACACAGAGTCCTCCTTCCTTGTTCCAATTACTCAAGGGGTGACAGCAGTTTCTCATCCACAGCCTTTCAGGTACCCACTGATGCATATTTGGGACAGAAATAGCTACAACACTGCACAAAGACCTTCAGATCCTCTCACAGGGGAACAAAGCTAACAGAAGCTGACAGCAATGACTAATGCTCTGAGCTAACTTTCTTAGAAACAATCCTTTAAAAAAACCACACTGAATAAAACAAACATTGAAAAAAGCCCTGCTTCAAGTTCTGAAGCGTTAATTAAGTCTAAAATGATCAGACATCCCAAACCTGTTGCTTTAAGAGAGAGCTCTCTGTAGTAAGACTGATGTGCATTTATACATTTCTACAGTGAGGGTAAAGGAAAAATGGACATCTGTGCTTTGAAAGGGAACAAGACTTTGCCTATTTAGCTGAATTTCCTGCAGAAATTTCAGCAACCAGGATTGGTTTGGAACATGGGCTACAGAGTGGGTGACCAACTGGAATAATTTCTGATGATTGTTTTTAAAGTCCAGAGAAGGTGTGTGTGTTCACAATGCTGCTGAGGCATCAGCTGCTGGTCAGCATGCAACTGTCCTGATGGTGAGTTGGTCATATAGAAGTGTGGCGGCCAGTTGGCAACTGCACACAGTTCCTTTTCCTGTGAAGACAGTAGAGAAGCATCCAGGCTTTGGGTTTGTTCTGATAAACAGCTTTTATCTGGATTATAATTACAAACTCAGTAGGGCTCATTATCATAATAATATGAAGGTAGGCGTAGCTAACTCTGTCACAGGCTTAGCAGCAGCTCAGTGTTTTGGTGGTCCAGCAAGGTGTTATCCAAGAGGAGTGCTTGGATATTCTTCTCTCTGTTTGTTAGGTGGACTATATAGTAACATTATCCTGACAAACATGGGATTTGTAGATTGATCTCAGATTCCAGTGGTCCAGTTCTACAAGGAAAGAGGTACTCCCCATTCCTGGGAGAAAAGGAAGAGTGAGTCATATCACACACAAAGAGAACAGTTGCTGAAATAAATTTCACTTACTAATGTTTCTCTTCTGGGTTCTGTCACATTTGGAAGATGATTTCTGCCTTCTTGTTCAAGTATATTTGGACTCAAGAACTCACCAGCTTTTCAAAGAGTAAACCCTAATAGTGGCAAAAGCTCTTCTTGCTGCCCTTCTTTTAGTATGTCCTCACTTCTTTCTCCTTTTTGCACTAGTGCACCCTTTGAAGCCCAGTTGCTTGTTAGCGTCTTGGACAGGTTCACAACAAATCAAATGATCTGGCACTGGTCTTTGACAAGAGTTAGTGCAAAGAACACACTGTTGTATGTTTGTAGCTATAACAGAATTAAAATGTACACAGAGTTCTGGAAAATGTGGAGTGGGACTCCTCATCAAGTTTCTGTTGGAATTCATTCCAAGGGATTTTCTAGAAATTCTTTGTTTCTCTTACTTAGGAAGACACCGTGTTTTATAGCTGCTAGTTCAGTTGGTTCATCTTCAAATGGTGATGAAAATGAATTCTTGTGAGCTGGAAATGAAATGCACTGTTCAGGCACAGTCTTGGGTAAATGCTCTGCAGGATGTTGCCGAATCTCTTCTTTTCTAAATAACAGAAAATGGAACAGGTGGATTTTATATGATACTAGAGCTACCTGAAGAATTCTGTTCTCTTGGCCGTCAAGTGAATTCAGGGTCTTAAGACTGACAAAACATTGACTGAGGGAGGATATTGTTTATTTTGGAAGTGGCTATATTTTAATATCCTTTTTGTATTATAAAGTGTACTTTCCTAGATTCTCAGAGATGTGCAGTGTGTGCTGCATGGTAGCATAAGAAAACAGCACCTTTTAGTTTTGTTAAACATGACCTCAGATGCTTAGGAAGGCAGAAGGTGAAGCAGAGGAAGAAATCTCCTCAGCTTTGGGATTTGCTATTTGACTCTCCTGGGCAAATATGTTTTTAGTTGAACAGAACTTAAATATGATGTGCAGTAAGGTGTCATGTGTTTCTCCTCTGTTTTCTAGTCCCAATATTTAACATGAATCTTCAAGGTAACTGGTTCAGTGAATGACAAGGGTTGTTATCTGATCAGATACTTTGAATTTTGGCCATTGAGTTGAGCTGTTGAGAAAGCTATCTCCATCTGCATTTCTGAGCCTTTGTTTTTGTGTACTAAAAAGCTTTCCAAAAGATCCTGAAGCTCCAAAGCTCTTGGGAACAGGAGATTTAGGAGAATACAAAAAAGACACGGTCATGCATCTGGAAATATTATCTGTATTGTTACAAAGCAAAAATAAAATAAAAGGAAAACAGCAGGTTGAAAGGGTGTGGTCTACTATGATAAAAATGAAATACCATTAAAATAAAGACCCACCAAACAGTGTAAAGAGAGAAAATTTCACACACCCATTTGGACACATGCATTCTTCACCAACGTGCTATCCTCATCTTTTCTGGGCATCTTTTAACCTACTTGATCTCTATATCTGAGTGCACTGAATTTTATGGAAACAAATCTTGAAGTTGAGGCTGAAATATAAATAATTTAATTGTAAAGTTAGCAAAATACAAGTCCTCATCATCAGCTACTACTGTAAATAATCAATGCACAGTAAAATAACATATTAAAGAGAATCTGAAAATGGGTTAAGCTACTTCTGATAAATAAGTAAGTGACTGCCCCAGGCATTGTTGTTTAAAGGCCTGATGAATCTCTGAGTTCTAGCCCTACATCTGACACTATTTGAGTAGTCTTGTCCACACATTAGGTTTCATCCCCTTAATTTGTAAAATTAGTATGAAAATATTTACTCCCTAGGCTGTTGTGGAAATTAATTAACATTTCCATAACTCTTTAAAGATGTGAAGTGCCAAGTAGTGTTATGATTATGATGCCTAAGTCTATGATTTTGTCAGATGAAACAAATAACATGGGTCAGTAGCTGAATGCAGACTTCCAGTGAAATTTAAGGGGTTCACATGATGTAGTTCTGCAGTATTAAATAATAACAATTTTCACTACAAGTTAATAAGAAAAAAGTCTTAAGTATTTCATGTGAGGCAGGATGCTGCCAGGCATGTAATTTTTCAATTTGAAAGTAAAATCAAGAAAAAACTGTAATAGCCTGTGCTTATTAAATACTAATGAAACTTTTCCCATAGATATACAGATGCTATTAATGGTGTTTTAAACAAGTTTCATGATTGGATACTGTATTTGGTTTCCATTAATTCCTACTTTTTATGGCAGAAGGCATTCTTCATTGGTTTTGCCATCATTCTTTTGTTTGTCACCTGACAACTTTAGAATTCTTGCTCAGAAATGGATACATTTTAGTAAAAGGTGATGTCATTTTCTCTCTCTGTTTCTCTCTTTCCCTGCTCTCTTACATGGCTTTGATGCCCTTAGTGTAAGCCATAGTATGAATTACTAAAACCTCTGATTCAATGAGGCTTGAAACTGCTGGTTCTCTTTCTTCCGACACATTCCACAACATATGCACTAAGGAGCATTATCAGGCAAAATTGAATGGACTTGTTGAAGATGGGCTTAATTTAATGTGATTCAGTAAAAACATAATTTAGTAAGTTAATGACTGTGCTGCTTATTCTTGAAAATACAGGAAGTTTTAAATTATTATCTGCTGAGTTGTTTGAAGCTAATGAACTAGCCAGGGAAATATTTTACTGACATAGTTGCAGTTTACAGGTGTCTGTAAGTTCTCCTTAGCTTTAAGCATAGTTTGCAGATAAAAGATTTTAGCCTTTTCCTCTCATCCAGAAGTCATGTAGAATTTGTTTTTTATGTTTATGCTTGATTGTTGTTTCAGTTCACTATGCCAGGTGAATCCAACTTGTTTGCTTGGATTGGAGCTGAAGTCTCCAAGCTCTGCCTCATCCTCAGCCTCCTAGCCCATGAGTTGGCATGGAAGCCATAAGGAATCTAGACTTAAGGCACAGTTCATATTACTAAGACAGTTCAGCTATGCTATGAGAGGGTTAGACACCTTTCCAACTGCAAAGCTTGTTTGCTCCTGGTTGCCAAGAAATACTGTGTTTGCAAACCTTGATCTGTAGTTTGCTTTGATTTATTAATTAGCTAAATCTGGATGTTATCATTCCCTCTAGATAAGACAAAGGCTTGCTAAAAGTTCATTCTTTCCCATCGGTATGCCTATCACTTTTGATAAAGTAATAAATAGTGAAATAAAGAGTAAATTAAGGGAAATCAAGATCATTCAAAGGATAATTTCCATCAGCAGTGATTAGGAGCTGTGGAATATTTTCTTACAAAAAACAGACACTCATATTATTTAAAATTCACAATCAAATGTAATACTGCTGAGTATGCAATAGAAAATTATCCTGCGGTACCAAGTAAATTGATTAAATACATTTTCTATCCTGATATGAAAATATTTTAAACTCACTCTATGCTTGCTTTGCAGAGGTGTAACTGGGTACACAGGTTACTAAACATCATAGAATAAAGTTTGTCTTTCACTATAAACAAGTAAAGAGACCTCAGTCAAGCTCAAAACCAGGCCTGAAAATCTGTAGAGATCTACAGCTCCTGAGTCTCGTGTCATGTCTCACAAGTTGGGTATGACATTAAACCCCACAAAATGGCCATGGGTAGAGTCCCCCAGAGGTGGGGGTCAACCCAGGGAGATTTGGATCCAATCCTCCTCTCTTAATCTCTTTTACCAACCCAGTCGGTGAGATTAACCTCTGGAATTCTCTGTGCAGTATTCTAAGAGTAAGACCATTACCCAGGAGGTTTATACAAAGCGTTAGTGTACTTGAAATTGAGTAAGATTATAAAGCTTGTCAAAAGGAAATACAACATCACTCTCAAAGCAACAGATCACAACTAGCAGAACTTAGCAAAATGGCACTGTCTAAACAACAGGCTACCACTGGAAAAACTGCAAAATTAGAAATTATGTTACTGCTGTGTTCTGAGAATAAGGTTAGAAACAGAGAGTGAGGCAGAGAAAGAGGTGAAGAGTGAGTGAGAGAGAGAGAGAGAGAGACAGAGATGAAGAAAGAGTGGACAGGAAAGATATTACCACCCTTGGATACAGTGATGATCTTGGCATGACATTGTGGTCCTTGGATGGTGGGTGGGTGTCCCAAGCATTTCGAGTCTGCCTCTTTGATGGCACCTGGCCCTGCCTCACCTGGTGAGGCTTGACCTGCTTTGTGCAGACTCAGTGTTGGATGCAGGAATGTTCTGGAAATGAGTCACTGGGGCACGGAAGTCCAGGTGATCACTTGTCCACCCCCATCCAAGTTCACCAAGCAATGACCTTTATTGTCACGCATGCTCTCTGTCCTTAAACAGGACAGTGGTCTTTCACAAGATGTCACTGTGCCTCCAGGGGCTCCTCTTGCTGGCCACTCTTCTTTCTCAAGTAAAGACAGTGTCCCATTTATCAGGGTGGCTGCCCAAGGAGGGGCTCCCCTTCCAAGGACAGAGTCCTTTTTACCAGCGTGGTTGCAAAATGAGGGGTCTCCTTGTGAAGGACAAGGTCCAGGTGGTTATCAAATGAGCCCCCTCACCCCTTGGAGCACAATGTCCAGTTTGTTAGGGTGGCTGTTTTGAGACTCTGCATCTCCTTTGCATCTTTTATTTTCATTTCCAGTGTACAATCTCTATTTACTAAGTAAATTCACGTGGTTCTAACAAAAAGCAGATAGAATTTTTCATTGCCATAATTCCTAGATCTGTGTTCCTGTCTCCAGACAAGTGATCGGTCTCTTGGCCAGCCCAAATGCTCAGTACTTACCACAAATTTCACCAATTCAGGGACCTAAACTAACAGAAAGCTACTCTCTTTTCCTCTCTCTAACAGTTTTTTTCATGACAGTTTCACTCCTTGAACACGTTCCCTACAGGGTCAGATGACCATCACAGCCAGAACAGCAAAGCCAGGGATTTCTCAATTTAAATTATCATGGAATTAAACCCCCTGGTAAAAGCCTTGGTAGCTGGTGATTTCTTCTATGAAAAGGGAAAAGTAGCTTAAGTCACTTTATGTATCGCCCTATATAGGACTTGATTTTTCTTTAGTGGATGTGGAGAGGTCTTGGAGATATCACCCTGGAAGACTGGAGAGCTGGGCAGAGAGGAACCTGATGAGGTTCAACAAGGGCAAGTGTGTAGGGTCCTGCATCTGGGGAGGAAGAAGAACCTCATGCATCAGTGTGGATGGGGTGGATCTGCTGGAAAGCAGTTCTGAGGAGAAGGATCTGGGAGTCCTGGTAGACAGTAAATTATCCATGAGCCAGCAGTGTGCTCTTGCTGCCAAGAGGGCCAATGGAATCTCGGAGTGTATAAGGAAGCCTGTGGCCAGTAGGTCATTCTCGCCCTCTGCTCTTCCCTGGTGAGGCCACAGCTGGAATACTGTGTCCAGTTCTGGGCTCCCCAGATCAAGAGAGACAGGGAACTACTAGACAGATTCCAGAAGAAGCCAACAAAGATGACTGAGTGATTGGAGCATCTCCCTTATGAGGAAAGGCTGAAAGAGCTGGGACTGTTTAGCTTGGAGAAAAGAAGGCTGAGGGTAGACCTTATCAATGCATGAAGGTGTCTAAAGGGTGGGTGCAGGAAGGATGGAGCCAGACTCTTTTCAGTAGTTCTCAGTGACAGGACGAGGGGCAATGGGCACAAGCTGGAGCATAGGAAGTTCCATTTAAATATGAGGAAATATGGTGAGAGTGACAGAGCACTAGAACAGGCTGCCCAAGGAGGTTGTGAAGTCCCCATCTCTGGAGATATTCAAGACACACCTGGATTCGGTCCTGAATAACGTGCTCTAGGGGATCCTGCTTTAGCAGGGGAGTTGGACTAGATGATCTCTAAAAGTCCCTTCCAACTCTGACAATTGCGTGATTCCTTGAACCCTCTTAGCCTAGCCACTACAGTTGTGTTATGGCCTAAGCCAGAGAAGTAAACTTTGGAATGATTTAGAGATTTGCAGTACAGATTTGTAAGTGCTAATGTTATTATATTTCCCAGTTTCTGCTTCTTCCCCGATCAAATAGTCCTGTAAGAGAAACATTCATTTAATTTACTTGCTTTCTTAGTAGCACAAAATGACAGCATTTCCTGTTAACATCTCTGAGCTTCTATTATTATAAGAGCTGGAATGAAGTTATGGTATGACCTAATTGGTGCCTCATTATCATATATAAGAAGATAGTCTTGACTGTAATCTGATAAAACTAAAGTAGCAGGGATTTAGGATCCTTGTGCCACAATGCTGGTGGGAGTTAGCCCTAAACAACACATAACTGGACATGGCTTTTTGGGAATGCAATTTGGAGTATCCCTTAGGATGTTCTAAACCAGCACAATCAAGCTGGTGGCCTGCAGGCCTAATCTCACTTCTGACATACACCATCCAGCCTCCTGGAAGAGCTGTGTGTCTAACAAATTAACGTTTCCTCCTGCAATAACCACCATTTATTCCGTGTCACTCTGGATTGAGACAGAGCTTACAATGTCAAGGTCCAGCCCCTCTGGCTGTCATGCTTGGCCCACCTTGTCAGTAGGTGATATTTTAGAGCTCAGCAATAGTCCCATATTGGGAGATCATAAAGGCTCCATTTTCTTCCCTTCCCTGCCTAGCTGTAGCTGAGAAAGTGGGCACAGTCTTTAGCACTGGCACACAATTTCAGAGCCCAGTTACATAATGACTCAAAGGAATATGACTAACAAGTCTGATGTTTGTTATTTGCCATATCTCTCAAAGTCCTGTAGATACTTCTTGGCATTTGTCCAGTTGCTTCCTTTATGTCTTATGACATGTGTTTTCCCGAAGAGGCTGGATTTTATGTTTACATCTCTCTAGCCAGAAAATGAGCACCAAAGCAGATATTCCAAACCTGAATTCATTAAGCAGTGCAAGCCAAATACTGTAAAAATAATTTAATTTCCATGCCTTAATTTCTCTACAGTTTCTCTTTTATGACAAACAGTGCTTCCTTTAAACAGGTGTCGAACTGCCAAGGGGCAAAGAGGGCTGCAGTCCCTCCTTAACACACCCAGTGCATCAGACACTTCAGCTACATCTATGGTCATAAATAAAATGTGTGCAGGAATGTTCCCAGAGGCTGATGCCAGCTGGCAAGAATGTCCTATGCTTATTTATTCTGTTAGCTTCCAAAGCAGTGTGCTGCATGCGAACGGCTTATTGAGAGTAAGCAAACCCCAGGAATAATTTGGGGAAGTGCAACTTGGTGTATGCCAAATGCCAGGTGCCATTCCACCAGTCAGGTCTTGGGGCCCTTGGCATTTACCAAGTACTTTGGGATTTATTAGTAGAGACAAAGTTCTCAGGGAAGAGCTTGCAACATTTCACAGCTTGTCATCTTCACAGTCCCAACAGTGCTGCCTCCAGCTCTACCAGTAAAAGCTGATCTGAATTAAAGGCCAGCGCTCTGATCATGTAAATCCATAGACCTGTGCTGCATAAAAATCTTTACATTTCTGTGTTATCTCTCTTCTTCAGTATCTCCAGGCAATATTAATGTAGAAACAGGAAGTTCTGCTCATGGTCTGTCCCACATCATATGATGGATAAGTGTTCTTAGTGTATGAGTTTCAGTTTGCCTTAACATACTCTTCATGAGAAAAACTTATATTAATCAAACGTAGCTTGGTCACAAGACTCAGGCTAGTTTGTGTATTTTGAACATACAAATATGTGAAGAATGTGTGTTGCAAACATAAAAAGTACTTGCTTTGGTGCAAATAAATTGTTCAATTCCCTTGAAGGGGCTTTTCAGTTTTCATATTAAGGGCATGCTCCATGCATAAGGAGTCCTTTTGAATTATTAGCAAGAGTTGGAAAATCAAAATGAGGTGTTGTTCCTTCATTAACAGGATAGTTTTGTTTGCCTGTGCTAAGGGTATTTTCCGAACAGGCAAGTTCTATGCTCATATATTAAGCAGACTTACCTGTTTCTGTTTTTATTCCAAAAGCATAGGTACAGTTTAAGAGGCCATTGTGTAAAGCAAGAGAATTAAAGAGGTTGCAGGACATTTTAACCTAGAAACCATTTTATTATTCCTTCAAATACAGCACTTCAGTTGGTATTGTCTGATTTATCTCTTTCATGTTCCTGCAAAATTGCATTGAAAATCTATGACTTCTGCACCCCAGATCCCAGTGGGTCTAAGACCTTGCAAGTCCAAGGTTTTATTTCCTGACATAGGCTCTTGGGTCAGATTAATTTTAGCATAAAAGTAGTCTTCAGCAGTTTTAGGTGGCTAAACGGAGATACTGTCTGCCAAACCAAAGCTTTTCCTGACCATTGGTAATTCACTGGATGGCTATGCATGTATCATACAGGGACTGAGGAGCCCACAGCATAGACAGAAGCAAAGTAGGCTGTGGGAGAGGGCAGAAAATTTATATTCCAGCCGTTTAGTTTGTGATGCCTTTTGCCAACCTCAGAAAGTCAGGTTGTCTCCTGATGACATCAGCAGGATTGCATGATGTTTAGAGGTAGTGATGCTGCATGGAGTACTCCTTCCCAACCCTCCAGCAGCTGTAAGAGGAACTTGCCCACTAAAGCTCTGAGGCCTAACTGCACAGCTTCCTATCTCCCCTTCCCATGCCTGCAGCAGCTCAACTGTTCACCGTTGAAGCAGCAAAAATAAATAATGGCATTACTAAGTAATGACAGTGGAAGTAATGACATTGCTGAGAAGCTCTTCCTCCCTGCTAGCAGGTTGTATACATGAATAATCTTTGCCATGTAATGGAGAAGCAACCACTTGGCAGTTGCTTTCATATCCTTTTCACTGTTTCAGACAGCCTTGTATTGGATGCTTGCAAGTCATATTCTTTATAAAACGCTGAAGAAACACAGAGATTGCTCCTTTTGTACATTATATATGATAAGTGGTGGGGCCAGTTTTACTGTGTGCACAAGGGAAATTTCAGTGCTCTTCCACCTTGCTGTATTGAAGGTTACAAGATGGAGCTACTGAGTCTTATTCTCAGAATCCCACTTTATTTCTATTTTCTTGAATAAATCCTCCTGTGATTGCCAATATGTTGCCCTCCTAATATGAAGAGAGTAAAGAGAAAAATTATTAACAGCAGTGCTTTTCCAGAATGTTTAATTAATAACTGTGTTTGTATAAAAGAAAGCACTGTGACAAAAATCACTACAGAGGCACATGTAGCTTTTTATATTGTATCACTCTGGGGACAGTTTGGGCTCAGTTTCAGATCTGTGCTCTGAGCACCAAAACAACTAAGTGACTAAAAAGATATAAGTTGGTTTCAGGTTCTTCAGACTTAATTCAGTCTGCAGTGATTATTAAGTATGCTTGCCAGAAACCTTGCCTTGCCCTCCAAACACATATCCCATTATACCTGCAGTCTGTAACTACTCTTTCTAAAGCTGGGAGCATAGGAATTGCCCATGACAAATGGTGACAGATTGTCCCCACAAGGTGATCAAGAACTGAGAGGCAAGAATTCTTCGCAGCTCCTAAGTCCTGCTTCAGCCTTCCTGGACAAAAGAAACTGCAGGATGAAGTGTGCATTTTTGCATTTATGTATTGTTTCATTTACAGTAAAAACCCCCTGCTCTGGCCATTTCCACAGTAACTGAAAATGACACTGTGTCAAGATAGATCTGTCAAGAAGAAATAATGCACTGTAATAACAGACAGTTTAACAGTTAGTTTAAAACATTTAATTACATAAAGACACAAGCTAATCTGAAGCAAAAATCAAATCTGCCTGTTGAAGAAGTACAACTGCTTTGCTTACTAAAGATTGAATAATATCCGTAAGATGTTAAATAGGATCTTGGTGGCTCTTCTGAAATAGACAACTGTCTGTAGAGAGCCAAATTACAACTACCAGACTCATTGTACATCAAAGTTTAGTGACAATTTGCAGACAATTACTTTTATTCAAGGCAGTGACTAGGATCTGTGGTTCAGTGGTGATGACTCAGGGTTTTTTCAAATCCTGTCTGCTATGAGATTGGGGTATAAATAATAATCTTTTCTTTTGGCTAGTAGGAAAAGAAATTCCAGTCAGTAAGTAGATGAAGGTTTTGGAGGATGGATGATAAAGCACATATGGAGCAGAAAAAAATCAAGAAAATGGGAATTTACTGCTCAAGGACAAGGTAGAAAATGAGAAGAAACTTTTTTAATGCATATGAAACCAAGAGACTTTTTTATGCCTGAGTTATTGAAATCTGGTTGGATGTGATTACAGGGAGCTGTTGTTTCATGAATGATTTTTAATCCTGTTGGCAGAGTCAGCCAGGGTGTAAATTTGAAAGTCGATTTGTATGCAGATCACCCTGCTGCCTTGGTTTTGGTTTGAAACATGCCAAAGGAATGTTCCCTGCTTTATAAGGAAAGCATCTGAAAAGTTTAAAGATGCTGCGAGTCCCAAGAGCTTTTGTTAAACACTGCTGGATTGGAGTATCAGCTTCTAGAAGAGACACTGGATGTCATTCTAGGAACTTGAAGAAAATGTATCCAGTATGCTTCACTTTAAAAGTAGCAGTGCCAACATGTGGTATGGCAGTTATGGATGTGCAGACAGAGAGCATGAGAGTAGCCCATTTGTTTTTCACCTTTGAGGACATTGGTTTGGTCCACAGCACCTGTCACAGTGTAAAGACCCAAACAAATCCTCTGAGATCCCTTTTAGTTGCTTCATGTAACACCTCCTCTTTGGAAACGTCAGCATAGTCTCACACAATTGTAGACTCTCAATGACTTAGAGTGAAATGACAGAGGCAGAATTTGCTGGCAAAAATGAAATGCACTGGCTGATCTCATGGACCCAACAACACCAAAACAGTAGAACTAGGTAGGTCAGTGCAGGAATACAGCTCATGGGAGAAGTGTCAAGGAGATGGTGACTCTCCTCATGGCTTCCCTTAACCAGATTTTAATAATCCTTTGCTGTTATAAACAGTATAATTGTCACAGACGTTTTGTAAAAATGGGAACCAAAGAAGAACTAGTTCTGGTAAGTTTACCATGCTTACATTCAGGTTCTGCTGGTTTATTCCCCATTCCCAGGGGAATTATTAATTTTATCAGTTCCTAATTTGTTTCAATGGCTGCATCAGTGCCACATTGAAAGTTGAGTATCATAACCAGCCAGTGCAGATAGAAGTTTATGATAAATGTCACATGGGTAATTAACTTTATGCATTAATAATTTGTTATGTCATCTGGGGGCAATGTGGGGTTTTTTTGTTACATGTAAAATTAAGTCCTACACATCTCACAGTTCTACTTGCAAATTGTTAGATGTGGTCTTTAGATGAGCTTCTGACAGTTCCTTCCTTCAGTCATTTCCTAAGCCTTTTTGGCAATTTCAGCTAGGTGTAGAATTGTGCAAATTCGAGCCATCACCTTACTGTGTAGTGCTAAAAGCAGAGCAGAAGGTCCTTGCAGACAAGTAGGTATTTTTTGTGGGACATTTTTATTGGTTGTTTAATGTAGAGTTTCTTTTTGATCTCCCATGTTCCTGTTTTAATTCTTCTCACTAGAGAATAGTATCTTCTCGTATCTGCTCCCCCAAGCAAGATCAGACACCAAATTAATAAAGTGTTCAAGTCTTATCCGTGTAAATGAAATGTAAACAATGTGTTTGTCTGAGGTTGAATCATTCTCAGACTGCTTTTTTCTTAATGACTGGTGATGTTCTTTGTTTTACTTACTGAGCTATACTAGTGAGTTTAATTCAGTAAGAATAAAGGTAGCTGAGTAGTTTCCTCATTCTGTGTCATGTTCAGCAGATAGATATACTGTAGCTGTTTGTGATTCCACAGCTTGTGTCACTGTGTTGAAATTGCTATTTAACTGAGAGAAAATGGATATCGACCTGTATTAACTTTGTTGCATGTTCTGTTCTGCAGTCACTTTAAATTATTAGGAAATAGCCGAGGAAAAATGATTGTATTTTAAAGGTCCTGTGAAAATTTTTAGAGCTGTGCATTAAGAAACAGCGTTAAGCAAATGAGAACTAATTGTTTTCAGCAACATTAGTAATTGCCCATGTTGCCTTACCTCTTCAAGGTGCATTAATTTTCTCTGAATGGGAACAATAAACAAAATTTTCTAAGTGTGTTAGCTGCTGTGTAGGAATCACAGCAAGACATAATAATAGTATTTCCAGCACTCAGAGATTCATCTTGCTGCATTGCAGTTCTCAAGACCAAAGATATTGAAAATCATGTCTCACAAAACTAGTCACGAGGCAGACATGAGCACACCCACCAACTTTGGTTTTTAATACAGCGAAAATTGGGGTGGCAAGTCAAAGTGGTAGTCTCCAGTTGTGAATTACAAAAGAGCAAAACCCCTTTGCCACACTCTAACACTGAGCCCTATGTGTCTTGGCAGAGCCAGCCAGATGCCAGGCCTTGCTAGAGCTGTGGGTGCTGGAGGACCTGAAGGTTGCCATATACCACATTTTCCAGGCTAGCACTAGCCTACTAGTTCCCTGGCCCTGAAACAGGTGATTGATGAGGTCCTGTCTGCATTTTCCAGAGGCGGTCCTGTAATTCCATCAGCTCTGTCCAGTTACAGTGACCAGCTTCTGATATGGATGTTGTGTACAAGTTGGCCTGTGGTTAGGAAAAATGGCTGTCTTGTGTTTCACTGCTAGCAACAGCATTGACGCTTATGTTCATATCAAGAGTTGCCATAATGTCTAATGATCATATGTCTGAGAAACAAAATTTCTCAAAATTATTTTGCCAGGTTACCCAAGTGGTATTTTTCACGTTACGGAAGCTCACTTCCAGAGCTGCCACTTTTTGGAGGGGTTGTGAGGTCCTTACATGTGCAGGTCTGCACTGAAAGGGGTATGAAGAAACATAGTGAGTGAGTGAGTTTCTGACAGCCTGCCAGTGTGAGCTAAAATACTTTCTGGAGCTGCTCTATGTATAGAAGTGATTTTGTGCTTTGCAGTGCATCTGTGGGAATACCAGACACGAGCACATAGTGAAGGTAAAGATTGCATCCATTTTAGTTGGACAGGTAGACAGCAGAACTTCAACGTTTCTACAATGTGAAGGCAAAGAGAAGGAAAGCTATGAGCAGTCATCCCAAATATGCACATTTCCTCAGCCCTGTCATGGCTGATCTTTGTCTCTACCAATGTATTGTCATCCTGCCTTTATACAATTTTGAAGCTTCTTTCTTGTCCCACACAGGAACCTGTACTGAGACCTTGTGGTGGTGCAGACCCCACACACACTGAACCACTTTGCAACATCAACATCAGCCGACATTGTTTTTTTCTTGAGTTACAAGGGTGGCAGACCCAACATTGTTCTTGTTTCAATAGCAAGTGCAGTACACTGAGACAATCTGCTGCTTTCTGATCTTGTCTGCTGGAGCAGTGAGTTGAAATAATTGGGTACCTTCTAGTCCTAGTGCAAATACAATGATTTGGTGTGATCTCAACTTCCTATCAGTACTTGAAAACCTGTTGTCTGCAAAAGTACCCAAGACCCCTCCTTCCCAGATCACAAGCCCACTTTGAAAGTTGCCAAAGATAACCTAATTCAAATTGCAGCCATCATGGAAAAATACTGACCAAAACAAATCATCTTGAGACCCTAAAAATATTGGTCCTAAAAGGGACACCCTTTGGATCTGTCTGGGATCTCACCAAGCTACTATCCTGTGTCTCACAAAGGACATTGGTCTATCTGATGAGAAAGAGTAAGTAGTTGGCTACTTCTCATAAATAGGACTAGAAGTTCAAATTTACTATCATTAATATAAGATCCCATGGGTGAATCAGTTGTATATTCCATTCCAACTTCTTTCTGTGCTGCCAATAGCTACCAAAATCTAACATCTTAACATAGATTAACTTCTCTATCTGTGTGTGGGCATGTTTGCGCACACACAATTTAGTTTAGAATCATCATTAAATCTTTGATTGAACCTCAGTATTTATTATAAATTATTGTTTATTAGAAAATAATATAATTAATGTCCTCATTTGTTGTAACAGTGTCAATCGACCTCAATTTACTGCTGTTTCAAATCATAGCAGACCCAAAATTATGTGTTAAAAGACTACACTGAACTCCCTGCACTTAAACCCTTTAGTTATAAACCATTGTCCAAGACTGGGACCAGCAGTGAATTCAGCCTCACCTAGACTCCTCTCTGTGAAGAAGTTTAGAAAGCAAGGGGGTCCACTCTGAACCTTGTGACTCAATGAAAGGGCCTTCCTCATTCTTTACCCCAGTGCCTGTGCAAATCACTCCAACCTGATCCTGACTCAGTCTCCCCTATCCCTGTATAAATAGTTTCCCTTGATCCCTGTGTAAATCACTCCCATCCAATTCCAACCCCTATACATCCCTTCCACATAGTAAGAGATAGAGATAACCTTGCCATCAAATTATGTTCAATTGCACTTTCAGGAATCTGTATTAAAACCACCTTTTAAAAATATCTTTGTTGATGAATATTTAAAAGGTCTTTAAGACCTTCCACTCCCATCCACAACAGACCTGTACCACTGTAAGCATTCCTAAATTATCTCATAAAGAAGGTAAATGGTGAGGAGATCAAGTCTGCAGACAATATAAAATTACTCAAGAGGAGACCAGACAAGTGTTGTAGAAGTGCCCTATGGTAATAAGTAACTGAGTTATAAAACAGAAAATTAAATTGAATGTAAAAAAAAAAGCCAAGTAACACAGAAGGAGAAACCACTGCACAACTACCATCTCTAAATTATTGTTTTTCTTAGCACCTAAGAAAGACACACTGGAGTTTTTGTGGGTAGACCTCTGAAAACACTAGCTTCATGCCTAGAAATGGTTTTAAATCATGTTATGAAATAGAATTAAATTTAAAAAAGAATAGAATAGTATTACTTATGTATTAATAAAACATACAGAGAAAAAAATAATATTGTTTGTTGTGGTTTAAACCCACCTGACAAGTAAGCACCACAGCCACTCACTCACTGCCCTTACTGGGGGTTGGGAGAGAGAATCAGAAGGGTAAAAGTGGAAAAACTCATGGGATGAGATAAAACCAGTTTAATAGGTAAAGCATATGCTTCACACACAGGCAAGGTAAAACAAGGAATTCATTCACAACTTCCCATCAGCCATCTCAAGGACAGCAGGGCTCCAGCACACGTAGCAGTCACTTGGGAAGAAAAACACCATAACTCTAAACATCCCACCCTTCCTTCTTCTTCCTCAAAATTTATATACTGAGAATGATGTCATGTTGTATGGAGTATCCTTTGGGTCAGTTATGGTCATCTGTCCTGGCTATACTCTCTCACATCTTCTTGTTCACCCACATACTAGCAAAACATAGTGTCCTTGATTTCTTAGCAACAACTAAATACATCAGTGTATTGTCAACATTCTTATCATACCAAATCCATACAAGCCAAAACATAGTGCTATTCTAGCAACTAAGAAGAAAATTAGTTCTATCACAGCTGAACCCAAGGCATTGTTACTCCAGTGTGTAAATCCATCTGCACCCACACCTTGAGTACTGTTGTGATCACGGTATTGTCTCCAGTTCGTGGCTCCCCACTTCAAGAGGGACAGGGATCTACTTGAGAGAGAGTCCAGCAAAGGACTACGAGGATGATGAAGGGACTGCAACACCTGCCTTATGAAGAAAGGCTGAGAGACCTGGGGCTTTTCAGTCTGGAGAGGAGAAGACTGAGGGGGGATCTAATGAATGTCTATAAATACATGAGGGTTGGGCACCAAGAAGGCAACGACAAGCTTTTTTCACTTCTGCCCTGTGACAGGACAAGAGGCAACGGATTCAAACTCAAGCACAGGAAATTCCACCTCAACATGAGGAAGAACTTCTTCACTGTGAGGGTTACAGAGCACTGGAACAGGCTCCCCAGAGAGGTTGTGGAGTCTCCTTCTCTGGAGATATTCAAGACCTGTCTGCATGCCTTTCTGAGTGATCTGTCCTAGTTGTTTGTTTGGTGTGTGTTTGGTTGGTTGGTTTGTGTTTCTTTTCCCTGCTCTGGCAGAGGAGTAGGACTCAGTGATCTTCGGAGGTCCCTTTGAACCCCTGAGATTCTGTGATTCTGTATCTTGAGCAGGCTGTAACACAGCTAACACAGTACAGAGAAGAGGAAGGATGCCTGTAGTTACTGAAATAACTTGCATGTATTTAATAAAAGAACTCAACTTAGAGAACACAAGACATGGAAAGTACATAGAAAAGGGGAAATATTGTTCTGTATCAGATATTAATTCTTCACCTCAGATTCCACTGTTTTCCATTTCAGGGCAGTATAGGGAACTTAGTGACTTTTGAAGATTTTTGTCCTGTCCTGCTCTTAAGTTTTTATGGTCTTTTATTATTGTATCCTTTTTCATGTCTCAAAACTAATTAAAATTTACTATAACTTAAAGCTCCTGGCAAACTGGGGCAGATACTTGAGTATTTGGAGGCATCCAAATTCTGGGTATTTCTACAACTGCCATCATATTCTCTGCCACATGCAACAAAAAGAAGCAACTTCTCCATTGTTTTTTGTTTGTTTGTTTCTGATCTCTACATTGCTGTGCATGCCAGAAGAAAAAAATACATTTGGTCAGTATAACTGTCCCTTAAACTACAGCCATATGTCATTCACCAAAAGCTTCAGGAACATCTTGTATTCATTTGGAGGTATATATTAGAGGAATGCAAATTTCTTATCACTGTTTCCTTGCATTTGCCAAGAGGTAGTATGTCAAATAATTTAGTCTGGTGGAGGCACTGCAGAAAAACAAAGCAATCAGTCATCTCAAGTATATTATTGATCACCAATAACGAGACACTTGCTAAGACAAATGGTTCTGTTATTATACTAGTGAATTTTATTCTACTCTGACTAAATAAATCGTATTGAACTGTTTGTTGGTTTAAGATGTCCATACATTTCTGTAATAATTTTTATCTTACATTCTGTCCAACTATCTATAGATTCTCTAGATATGTCTGCTGTTTGCTTGTCTACCATCTGTCTCTAAGTACAGCTATGTAATTACTCACATTAAAAAGTTAGGTAAGGAATTTCACATTTGTATGTATACTTTTTATATCCACAAGATCTTCTTACTAGTTTGGATGCAGAGAAAAAAATGAACAAGGTCATCATGTAAGAGAAGCATTCAGTCAACTCACAATACAAATGCATTTTTGCTATCTTGTAGTAATGGAGCTTATCAGGTTCTTCTTTCTGGTGTTATGATACTACTATTTTTACTTTACATATGGCTTTTTCTAAATTATTGGCTTGTAATTATTATAACAGCAGTACCCAGAGATTCTTAGTAGGCCTAGTCCATAGAGGTGCTTCAGTATCTCAGAAATATCCTCTTCCTTTCACTTTCCTTACAGTATCTGGTAACTCAGAATTTGACAGACCTGTGTGCACTGCTGTGTGCTCCCCTGTCAGCTGTGTGGATCATACTCTGGAGGAAGGTGAAGATGCCTCTCCACAGTGAATCTAACCAGTTCTAAAGATACAGGGAGAAACACTTGATCCTGAGCCCCTGAAGTGTCAAATGCTGTTTGCAAGATGCTGTTCTGTCACAGCAATCAAGAGACAAGTTCTCAGCACCTTGTGGATGTGTGGAAGAGAAATTTGCAGCCAGAGCATGGGCTGAGAATGGCTCTCACAAATCCAAAAATGTTGAGCTTCGTACGTGATTTTTTTTCCAAGACTTTTATAAACTCTGGGACTGATCTTCACCAGAAAATTTTATTTCATGTTAAATCCTGCCAGTTAACTTGAAGCAACTAAGTATTTTAAAGGATTAATTTAGTCATCCTCTAGATATTTCATCAAAACTAAAGACATATGTTGGCTAATTTTAATGTCTGGGCAGTAGTTTCCAATATCACATTCTGAGGAGGAAAGTGATCTAAGAATGGAAATGAATACAAGTTGTCCTGGTTTGAGCCAGGATGAAGCCAATTTTCCTTTTACTTCTTTTTCGTTCCTTCAGTAAGCTTTATTTTAAGTAGTAGCAGAGCTTTCCAACTAAGACTGATAAAGGTGGAATGTTTTCCTAACTGCTGGGTCTTCAAGGTCACATCTTTACTCTGCTGGCTCAGACACTACAGGAAGATCTATGAAGCCCCCATAGGAGGCTGAGTTAGACAGCAAAATTGGCCAGAGATATTCCATTCCATATATCTACATAAGCTCAGAGGAAGGTCAGAGATCACAGAAGACAACTTTCTTCCTGCTTCTCTTTCCCTTCTCTTCCGTCCATGGCCGGTGTCCGGGGAGGACTCTGTTCATCCATCACCGTCGATCCTCAGGCTTGATCTCTTGTGACCCCCATAACTCTCTGCTTTCTCCAGCAGCAGCTCTGGG
>NW_009953571.1:654408-665660 GCF_000747805.2 Chaetura pelagica
CCTTCTCTTCCATCCATGGCCGGCGTCCGGGGAGGACTCCGTCCATCAAACACCATCAACCCCCAGGCTTGAGCTCTCCTGACCCTCATCACTCTCCACTTTCTCCAGCAGCTCCGGGATTTTTTGGGACTGTTCCAGCTAAGGAGATGCTGTGGGAGTTGCTGGGGGTGAGGGGAAGCGAGAGGCTTTTGCACATATCTGAACATATTTGTATATAATTGTATATATTTTCTTATATTGTTGGTGTTTAATTAAAGCTGTGTAGTTTAGTTTTCAATCCAGCCAAGTCTCTCTCTTTTTCTCTCTCTCCTTCCCTACCTGGGTGGGAAGGGGAGGGGATTGAGAGCATTGTTGTCGAACCTGAGTCAAAGGGTCACACAAGTAAAGTAAGAAAATATGCTGCGTGGAAGACAAGAACAATAAAATAATTTCTAGAATTGCAGATTGCAAAATGTGAAGGTGGTTGAAGCAATATTGATTCTATAGATGAAAGCATCATCTGTGACTTCCTGACATTTTATTGAACAGAAAACTGAAAGCAAGACTTCCCTTATTGGTAGAAATACATGACAGAAGTCTTTGGAGACTTACCAAAGTATAGTGAGACAGTGAGGGCAAAGAGAAGAAACCTCACTATTATTTGGGGTCTTGAAAGCTGCAACCACTTCAGGGTCATGTTGTTGTGCACCTTACTGGTGGGAAATAGTGGTCACAAATAGTACGGATGTCACAAGAATCCACCCTGGGATCAAATAAGATTGTCACCTTGGGTGGCTATATATAAGTCATAGAATCACAGAATGGTTTGTGTTGGAAGGGACATAGTTCCAAAAGCCCTAGTAGTGAAAAGCTGAAGTGGATCACAGCCAGTAAAGACTGAGGGCACCAAGCCTCAGCACATGGTCCAACTGTAATTAAGGGTCTTACAGCCATGTGACACCATAACTGTTTTGGGAGATGGTCTCTACATATTTCTGAGCCTAATTATTTATTCTAGTTTAGAAGGTGTCCTGGTTTAAGCCAGGATGAAACGAATTTTCCTTTTAGTGATTTTTTGTCTTCAGTAAGCTCTCTTTTAACTAGTAGCAATTTTTCCAGCTAGTGGAATGATATATCATGCTTCTAATCACTGATTTTTTAAGTTTGGCTGAAGAAAGAAGATATAGAGGAACTCACCAGAAGGCTCTCGTAGGAACCAGTTGCCATATCGTTTAAGAGTGTACCTTAGTGATACTAATCAGTCACAAACTGGGCTCTTGATAAAGCAGGTGAGTGTTCAAAACTCCAGTTACAAGAAAGGGAAGCTTATGCTAGCATCTTTTTTCATTAAATCCCCCATGAAGTAAAATTTAAATTCATGCAGATCTAAATAGGTAGAAAATGCCATAATCAATAAGTTTTTGTCCTCTCAAGTGATTGTGTAACTACCAGCCTGGATTCTTACTATTGAGAGTCATGTAGCTGTCAGTCATAGTGATTCGGTGGAGCTACAGAGATGTAAAATGAGCTGAAAATATATTTCTTTTAAACTTGGGAGATGAGTCTTTGAAACTAGGAATACAAAGCAAACAGTAATACAGAGCACATTTTGGATTTTGAAACACTTCAGAAAGGTGGTGAATGCTAATGTGATGTTAAAAACTGCTATCTGTACATTTTAACAGTATTTTGAGTTTTCTTAGGACTCCAAATTCTCTTTTACATATCAAAATGAAGGAGCACCATTATAATCAATATCTAATTTCAATTTGTTCAAAGTAGTTTGTACACTCTCATCCTGTAGGTCACCCTGTAGCTTGAGCAGTTTCTTCTGCCTTCTCATTAGAAATCCCTAGGGAAAGCAGTGAGATCACTACAGAAAAAAGAAAGCTCTTTCCTGAAAATCTCTCCAGGTTTCCTTCGAGACCTGGCATTTCTCTGTCTAAAAAATCCTCAGTGGCCTTTCAGAACTCTTGAAGTCAGTAACTAAATTTCCATTGGTTTCAGTGAACCTACTGCTGCTCATTGATAGTACTGAAAAATGTGCCCTGTATCAAGAATGTGGGTTCATTTTCCTGCTCTTACTGCTTGTTAACTTTCACTTTCAAATAATTTAAAGGAAAAAAATATCCCTTTTAATGAAACTGGAAACAAACACGGAACTAAAACAGCAATTATAAGATTTCTGATTAAAGGGCTATGCTCAAATGTTACGAACTTAGGGAGTTACCAGCTCCCACATAGGATTTTCAGACATGGGGTTATTATCATACTTAGTATCCCCATCATACAGGTGACACTAAAAGACAAATAGACTGGGGAGCTGGCTGACATGCATTAGACAGCTTTTTGAAGAGAGCTTGAACTTTCTTATTTTCTTATTTGCTATCCTGAGCAAAAACCAGGCCCAGTTGCTACCCCTAGAACTAAGTAAGCTAATGTGTCATTAACCTTGTATAAAGCTTTCTGTTCTTTGTCTTAACCAGGCACATCTACCGCTCGTCTTTTCAAGATTTGGGAGAACATACTTGATTTTCTTCTCTGTTTCTTCATCTTCATAGTTATCTACACTTCCAAGAGAAGAATTCAAAGAGTCAAATTATCTCAACAGTTTCAAGCAACTATTTTGACCCACCTTGATGAAACAGGTGAAAAAAAGTGAATAGGTAGATACTATGATCAGTAGCTACCTCATGCATAGAGGTATGTGCTCTAATAAGAGCTCAGATAACATAGTCATGTGTTACATAGTCATGTAATTGCAAGCTGCAAATCCACAGATACCCCTGCAGATTAGTTTTGGAGCATATTAGTTTTCTATGCCATATAGCCTTAGGAATTCTTAGGCTGGCAAACACCCAATCTGTGAAGCATAGACATTGAAGATACTCTAGTGACTACATTTCACAACTGGAGGTGCTTGCTGAGAACCTGCTGCCAAATCATCAACCCAAGTGATAGTTGGCAGTGATACTGCCTACTAGCTGGCTTCCACCTTCTTCCAGGGGCAGGCAGTCCTCAAAACCAGTATTTATAGGTCACACACATCTTGTTGAGCATTTCTTTTGGGTCTCACAAGCTCATACAGAGAGCAGCTAAGCTCTCTGGTCTAAATCTAGCACCCAGGAAAAGAAAGCATGATGTTGTCAGATGAGATCTTATTCAGAGGAGACTAAACATGTCTGTTTTAGCTGTGGTTGCACTGCTTTCTCCATGTTTATCCCCAGAAATATGGGCAAGATAGACTGGTCATGGATAATTGTTTTGTTATTATTTATTACTTCAGTAAACCTGTGTGTCTCCAGACCAGTCAGACTTCTTCAGGCTTCTTCCCTTGTGTGAATCACTGTTTCGTCTGCAACACTTTTACTTTCTGAGTCAGCCACTATTCAGCACTGTCACATACTTCTAACTTTTATTTTTAGAATTGAAATTTCCTCTGAATGAAGAGGGAGACCAGATATTTTCTAGGGATGAGAAATAATAAACAATTATCCAGTAACTTAGTCCATTACCTTCCCTATACTGTGTTACTGCAATGTGAAGAATAATTCTTGTGGGAAATTGCAGGCTCCAATGCTGAAGAGGCCTCAGAAACTCTCAGGCAAAATGTTGCTACAGCTACTGCTGGATATGGAAGAACTGGCTGCTTCCTATTTGTTTTTAACACTTTTCTGTCCAACGCATTTATCCTGCTTGTTTGGTGTATTTTGTAAGTTTCTCATATCTTTATTACTGCATGTAGGCCATTAACATACTGAGATCCAGATCTGTACAATATCTAGGGTGTTATTTACATACTATTATTAACAGTATTTAATGCAATCAATAGAGAACACTGTTCCTAACATTGTGTTCTCTCCTGGTCTTGTTAAATGGTATGAAGATTCACGCTTCAAATTACAAATTTGTCTTGCAAAGAGAAAGAAGATATAACAATACAACAGAAGACAACTAACTCCTGAACTCCTGAATTTAAAAGACTACAATAAAACTTCATTGTACAAAAGGAAAAGCTGATCTGTGTATATCCATTATGACTTGTTCATAAATTCTGAGCTCATAGGTTACCTGAACCATACCTATACAGTATTCAGCTAAGGTTGCAGAAATTGTATTATGCAGCCTCAGAAAGACAACTAAGTATTATTTGGAACTGGCTTAAACAGTTGTGATGGTGCATTAGTAATTATGTACATACTGATAGTGGAGGAGGTAGAGACAAGGTTGAGTTGTTCAGTTTTATGCTAACTAGGCAGCCTTTGCTACAGGTGTGCCATAGAACATTAACATTCTTTAAGGATGCAGAACTAATAATGTGTGTCTACTTGTCAATTTCAGTAAGAGAAAATAAAAATGCACATAGGAATGATCTGATGTTCTCATCTTTCATTACAATCTTGTTATCATTATAAGAGCAGACTAACATCTTGCCTTTTGACCCTTACTGGAGTCTTTTACGTGAAATTTTTTAGTATAGAACTTTAGTGAAACACAGGTACTTTCTGTCTTTCCTAAGTACAGCCACTGTTCTTTGACAAGTCTACTGATGGTCAAAACCTAGCCTTTTATATATGTCAGTTCTCATAAAGCATAAGTAGGCCAAAGCACTCTTAGAAGACAACTTGACCATTCAGTAAACAGTACCCTTCTCTCAGATTTAATCCAAAATGGATGTTTCTTCTAAGGGAAACACCATTTGAATGTAACAGAAAGCAAATGGCTAGAAGCCTTAAGTGGAATCTTCGAGTATTTATTCCAAGAGTATTTTTTGGTTTTCCTTGAATGGCTGACTAGTTGTAGACAGCCTGTTAAAGTTAGCTCTATAATAAAGATGGTAAAGAATACAGATAGCTATTTCAAAGCATGATTTGAGTATTTATATTTTGAGGGTTTGTCTCAATAT
The DNA here is from genome assembly GCF_000747805.2 of Chaetura pelagica. Classification (NCBI taxonomy): domain Eukaryota; kingdom Metazoa; phylum Chordata; class Aves; order Apodiformes; family Apodidae; genus Chaetura; species Chaetura pelagica. The sequence goes on from NW_009953571.1 coordinate 659,294, forward strand.
GCACCAGAGTTGACTATAGCTCTTTTGCAGAATATTATACATTCCCAGGTCTTCTTCACATCAGCAAAAGGGCTGATGCCATTTAAGTAGTGCTTAACATTTGATTTTCTTTGTGAAAGCGCATTATCAAAACTTTACTGACCTTCAACTTGTTAATAAAGCAGGTGAACTTATTACCTTCAGAGCTGCCTACTTGAAATAGAAGTAACATAGAAAAAAAGATGTACTGTATCCTAACAGCACTGATGCATAAAATTATTAAATGAGAAAAAAAGATCAACCATGATTGTACCAAGTGCTAGGTTTGCAATGTCTCTCAAGAAGTTAAAGTCTCTCTTTGCCATGGTAAACAGCTGTGCACTTGCCCCAGAGGGACTGGACTACCAAGAATTTTCCTCTGGAACCCAGAACATCATGGTACTATGTGACCTGTAACTAAAAATTCATGTGTGAAACTGCTTTGCTGCTACATTGGGTAATGTTGCAGTAATACCCTCTGTTGTTCTCCTAGTTCAACAGACCCTTTCAAGCAATCATTTTGTAGCTGTAATTGCCTTCAGTGATGGACACTTTGGGAAATCTTATTGAGATAAGAGGAACATTTCTGTATTGCCTTCACTTCGGACTGTCTTTTCCATTTCTTCTCTCTGATTCCTTGAGGTGATTCTTGCTCAAAAAGCTTTCGCAAATTGAATTATCTGTTCTTCTTTTTGAGAGCATACACATATGCTTTGTGCTTGTTCTGCTTTGACCCACACACAAAAATGAGATCACAAATGATCCCTGGCATTCTAAACAAATTACTTATTGATCTAAGAGTTGTTGTGTGTGACTTCAGCTAAGCTTCAGAATAAAAGGAAGAAGAAGAATAAATTGGTGTCAGTGGTGTATTAATTCAGAACAATAAGTTAAAGGGTTTGTCTTGATAATGGCTAAAACAGCAATTTAAAGTTTGAAAGTCTAAAGTACTACCACAAGTTGGTGATGAAAGACGGAATTACCTTGTTAAAGAGAGAAAAGATGCAGTATGCATAATATTGCTCTCGTTTAAGTGGAGTAGGAAGACAAATCCATGCAAAATCATGATGCTGACTAAATTACTAGTAGCAAGATTGTCAGAATGTTCTTTATTTCAGTTGCAGAGCTTAAACTTTAACCCTGTTGGGGTTGCCCGGGTGGACAGAAATATTCTCTGTCTTCCTTGTGTGTCATTGCAGATTTACATCTTGCGTCTTTCTGGTTTAGTAGTCACCTCAGCTATATCTGCATGTTAAAAGTCATCCTAATTCTGATTCTTTTTTTTACTGGCTCAGTACCTTTCTAACTTCAGTGAAATTCCTGAATTAAAAAAGCAACACATAAGTAAGCTAGTGTCCTGATGTGACCCTGGATAGAACCAATTTTCTTTTAGTTATTAATTTTACTGATAATACTCAATGTATGTAGTTACTGCCGTAGAATGGTATGGAGAACCAAGGCCACTGCTTGGTTCTGAGAAACATCTTACCCCCCAGAAACACAAGGGAGGAATAGACCTGCGACCACCCTGGGGGGAGGAGTGGACTGGAGAGGTGAAACAAATTGACCTATTGAATATTTCATCCCATATGCACTATACTCAGTATAAATCTGAGGGATCACAAGGGTCAAGCCTCTCTTTGTGTATGGTCCGCATCCTGAGAGGACTCCATACATTGGTCTGCCTTTGTGTTCCTGAGCGTTTCTGCAACCAGCTCCTGTCTGCAGCTGACTCCAGGAGTCAGGTTCAAGACTTTTCCAGGGCCTGCCCTGCAGCCTCAGTGATGACCTGAGCATTTTTTGAGGGGAGCAAGATACTGGGTTTGTATATATTTATATCTATTGAATGGAGTTAAAGTGAGATTTATGGGACAGATCCTGAGCTGAAATTGGTGGAGTTGTGGCAATTCTTGCAGGCTGAAAAGTGTCTAAATTTTCAGTTCTGCCACTAGACATTGACTTTTAAATAATTAACACTCTCATGACACTAAGTCAAGTTATAATAGAATGAAAATGAAACATTTTTAATGAAAAAAGCTGAATGTAAGTATTTGTTTTGGTTAAAAAAACATAAATAAGTCCTATATATTAAGATAAACAGTGAAAGTGATAGTAGGTTTGTCTGCACACTTTCCCCACTTAGAAAACATTGTGCCTGAAAGGCAAAGAGAAGGAACAAAAGCAAGCACTCTTGTAAAGATATTTGCATATTATTAAACAGCCAGCCTTTAGATAATGAAGGCATATTTACAGTGCTGCTCAAAGTGATTGTTTTAAGGCTGTTTTATGATATTAAAATATAAATAGGCTTCAATTCAACTTCACCTCTGTCAAAAAACTCAATGGAAATCCTAATTACCATTTCTCTGTGCAGATGAAAGGCAATCATATGCATGTATTGACATTCAACCACCCCTATTCCCTAAAAGGTTCACTTGTTTAGCATGACTGTCAAATCATTAACTAAGGGCATAGGCTGGTTTTGTAAATAATGCTGACTGTATTCAGTGTTACAGGAGACACTTGAGTTGTACTGTCTAGTTAAATGAAATCACCTGTACCCTCTCTAGCACTTCCAGGCATCTCATCCAGGATGTCTTTCACAAGACTTAGCTTCAGTAAATACAAATATACTCATAATTTAAACACCATGTTCTGTGATGATATTGATTAAGCTTGAAATATGGTTCAGACTCAGGTCTTTCTCTTGAATTCAGTGAAGTATTTTCTGTGCTTACCTTAGAAAATTAATGATTATAGCTCATGACTGATAGGCAATGGAATGCACTGAGAGATTTAATTTCCTCATGTGCCTAACCTTCTGTCTCTGCTGGGCATGGTTAATTTTGCTATGTTTGCTGTCAAAGAACGTTTTCACATTTGCTACTAGACCTGCTTATTATGGGAAGAGAATGAGGAAATGGCACAGTAGAGAACTACCATGAACTAACTTTTGGGATCCACACAGCCAAAGAAGAAAAAAGAAATGCTGCTATCCCTTGTGTTCTTAAAATCAATGTGTTGCCTGAGGCCAGTAATCTCTTGAGTACTCCGGCCTTCTCCAAAATTCACTTGCTAAGTTTCTTACAAAGCAAACATGATATAAACTGTTACTAATTCTTGATGTGATTTGTACAACAATGTTTTTCTTTGTTTTACAAAATCATAGACTCATTCTTGTTGGAAAAGACCTTTACAATCATCAAGTCCAACCATTAAGCTAACTCTACAAAGAGATACTGCACTTTTTAAGCAGACTGATTTATTCAAAGAGATTTAACCTACACTATTTTTATCATTATTCAAATCACTGAGTAGAAAATTTGCTTTAAACTTTAAATTCTGTTATTATTGGTGCATCCCAGCTGATTTTCTAAAGGAAGGACATTTGTTATATATGCCATCGGTTTTACTGACTCAGGAAGACATGCTAAATGTGCAGACATTGATGTAAATAATTTAGAAAGCTTAATCTATAGCCATTCAATTATCACATGTTTAGTATATTAGAAAAATATTAATTCTACATTTTTATTTATTACACATTTATTATCTTACAATTTATGCCAAGCTGCATTTAAAGAAAAGTGAAATGCCATCAAAATCATATTTTTATTTTTCATTTTGTTCCAAATCTTGATGAAGTTGGCTTTAGGCCTGACTTCATGCAAGTCTTTCCATACCACCAAGAAAGTTGTCTTAGTAGAGAGAGAAAACAGAATCTATGATTAGTGAATTCAAGAGATGGTTTCCATTCACCAGATCCTTTATCTTGCTAAAACTAGTTGATCTTCTCCTTTTTATACCCAGACTTTATTCATTGGCTGAGACAGGAAACATTTTTACCTTCAAATTTTTACTCTCCAAATTTGTTCCCTTACATGGAATTCATAAATGAAATTAACTTTTTGAATAAAGACTTCTTTTCTGTACCACAGGAAGAGGCTACAGGCATTTAGACTGAGTCAGAAAGTTAATGAAGTGGATTTCTGGAATTTGACAATTTACTTCTACTAACTTAGTGGTTTGATAAGCATTAACACTATGATAGCAAACATACTGCATTTTGTATTAGTATTTAATATGTATGCTTTTAGTACAGCAATGAATTAAGTCTTTATATAAGTTTTCATAACTTCATTATTAAATAGAAATAATTTTAATTTATTTTTAAAATCTAAGAGGTTTTTAATAATTACCTTTTATTTGGTTTGTCTTGAAGTGCTACCTTTTTTGGCAGTGAAATCCACAAAGCTCTGGGAATAAAACATACAAAGAACGACGTGTTTCAATGTTGCAGACTAATATATCAGGTTTTAATATAGACAAAAGTCTCCTTTTACTTTCCTTGTAAAGACAATACAAGCATAGGAAAATAAATGTTTCTTTGGTCATATTTGTTCCATTCTCACATCATCAGTCAGTAACACACGTGGTGGAAATAACATAGATGGGATTTGGAATCTAGCCTGGCTAAAAAGATCTGACAGAAGAAATATTCTGAAGTGAGCCAGTGTGTTCTGCACCTTCTTATCAGGGAGCAGATTTAGTACCCCATGATCTCACTCTGAGTGCTACCTTCCAACTTCCAAACCCAAAAGTTTACAGTGCCATCAGTTTGGAAATATGGTGAGAACAATTTACAGTATTTGAGAGAGTGCTACAAGCCATCTTAACCTCTTTAAGTTCAGAGGAAATGAGTTCTTATCACTGTTACCAAGCTGTGAAAGCCTTGCTTTGAATTGCACAAGCCATCTTAACCTCTTTAAATTTGCAGTTCAGAGGAAATGAGTTCTTACCACTTTTACCAAGCTGTGAAAGCCTTGCTTTGAATTGCAAAAGCGTGTCACAACAGTGCATGAATAATGTGGAAATATTCTGCAATCTCTAACACTAGAGAAAAGAACTGGAAGCCTCAGAGCTGACAGGGCAGCCTAGGACCTTGACAGCATCTGAGGGCAGTTCAGAAGATTAGAGATTCAGAAGATTAGAGATTCTTTGGAGATTTGGAGGCTTGGGTAAAACATTTCTCTTTTTGCTAAGCCAATTTTTCTTTTTTCAAGAATGTTAGTGTTTCAAAGGCATAAGGAAGAAGAATATTAAAATTTGCTAAGAAAGAAATTATTTTAACATTTTCAGATGAGAGATATTTAATGATCCAAACTACTCTGAAGTCTGAAAAGATAAGCTTGAAAAATGAGTGGAATGGCTCCTGCCTGTAGCAATTGGGTATTTGTTCTTGACTGGAACCCATTTACAGAGCTACCTTGAAAACAAGCATTATAGGTAAGAAAGTCAGTATGTATATGTTACAATAAAAAGATCAGATTTGTGTCAGGGACAGGACAAGGGTTCCGACAGGACAAAGGCTCAAACAGAACCTTTGCTTTTCGAGGGATAAGACAGCATTGGCATAACAGGACAGCAGTAGTGAAAACTCAGTGGCAGCAGTCTGTGACACATGGAAGGAGAAGCTAGGGAATCCAGCAAAAAGGGAAAGGGTTTGTCTAAATGGAGCAGAACCACAACATAAACCAAATGTAAGCACACTTTAAAGTCATATCCCAAAAAGTACTCCTGTGTCAGATAATGGTTGAAGAGAAAAGAAGGGACCTTTACTTAGTACACACCAAACTGGGTAATTACAAAAATCTGAATATTTTTTTTCTAGTGTTTCCACTGATTCAATCTAAGATGCTGGACAAATTATTTTTTTAAGTACAAACAGTCCCTAGAAAAGGGTGATAGTATTGTACTTGGCTGCTGCACTGGGCTCTCCTGATTAACTTATGGCTTATAAACACTTTGAGATGGCACTCAGCTGAAAAATGTTTTAGAAAGAAAAGGGTGTAAAATGCATATGACTTCTGTGTTTGTGCTAGATTTTCAGTAATTAAAACTGGCAGTATATCTACTATGTGATTATTAATAGAATCATAGAATCACTTATGTTGGAAAAGACCTTTAAGATCATGAGTCCAACCATTGAATCAACTCTACCAAGTTCAGCACTAAGCCATGTTCCCAAGCCCCATGTCTAGATGACCTTTAAACACATTCAGGGATGGTGACTCAACCTGCTTTGTTGCCCTTCTTTGGACATGATCCAGAACCTTGATGTATTTCTTGTACTGAGGTGCCCAAACTGGACACTGTATTTGAGGTGCGGCCTCACCAATGCCCAGTACAGAGGGACAATCGCCTCCCTGGCCCTGCCTGCTGCACTATTTCTAATACAGGCCAGGGTGCCATTGGCCGTCTTGGCCATCTGGGCACACTTCTGGCTCATATTCAGCTACCTATCAATCAAAACTCCCAGGTCCCTTCCCTCTGTGCAGCTTTCCAGCCA
>NW_009953571.1:665690-731318 GCF_000747805.2 Chaetura pelagica
TTGTTGTGGCCCAAGTGCAGGACCCAGCACTTGGCCTTGTTGAACTTCATACAATCGGCCTATTGATCTAGTCTGTCCTAGTCTCTCTCTATAGAGCCTCCCTATCCTCAGGCAGATCAACACGCCCTCCCAAGTCTGCAGACTTACTGAGGGTCCATTCTATCTCCTCATCAAGATCATTGATAAAGATTTTTAAAAGAAATGGTCCAAACACTGAGCCCTGAGGAACCCAACTTGTGACCAGCCACCAGCTGGATTTAACTCCATTCACCACCACTCTCTGGGCCTGGCCATCCAGCCAGTGTTTTACCCAGCAGAGCGTATGCCCGCCCAAGCCACGAGCAGCCAGTGTTTTCATCAGAATGCTGTGGGAGACAGTGTCAAAGGCCTTATGGAAGACCATAATTAAAAAGAAAGGAGAATCAACTTTGCTTGACAAATGCCTTAATAGGTCATTAATTCATTCCACACTGTTTCTGCCTTGTAATGCCTATCTTTACAATGTAAGCTGCTAATTGCTCTCTGTGCAGAGAGGTCTTTATTGACTTATTAGACATCTAGAAGAAAATATCTTATTTGCAAACAAGAATAAAAATACCAATTGAAAGATTTGTTTTAACACCATACTGAATGCAGCCTGAACAAATGAAGGGTCTTGATGTTATTTCCTATAGTGCCAACAGTGAACACAATTATAAATTATTTTTGCAGCCTGCTCTCAGAGACTCAAATTACCCTTTCATTGTATGCATTCCTAATGATGGTTGATACATCCCAGGGAAAAGAAAATAGTGGTTGCTTTTATCTTGATTTACTTACTGGGCTGGGTTCTTTTGCATATTCAAGAGCAACAAGAACAAAATAAAATATTCTTCTTTCGCAATGATATAATGTAAATACATTCTAAGAAAAGTAGAAATCACTGTTCATGAGTAGAAAGCTTTTATAGTGCTAATTTAACTTGGCTGTTATTTACATTATAAAACTGTCCCTGTTTCTGAGGCTGTTTGCTAGAAAGATCAGGCAAGTGTTCTTGCCATTTTAGGTAGGTTGAAGGAAAGCAATCTGAAAAAATCATAAATGATGTTGTGTACAGAACAGAAATGGTAAAGTTCTTAGATCACCTGTGAGCTTGTAATATTTAGGGTATTTATTTCCATTCTTAAACTTAGGATTTGAAGAAATAAGTAGTATAATTTAAATAAAGGCTAGAACAAATGTAGTCTGTCGATTTGCTGACCTGAAATTGTTCGTGTACATAATGACCAGCTCCACAATATACTCAGTCAGTTTTATCTAGCAGATGTATATCATGGTGTCCTAAATGCCTGTGATGGGAGGAATGTGATAAACATCTAAATTCTGCACATCATATCAGTTTCTAGAATTTGGATTGGGGTTTAATAGGAAAGCTGCGAGTCTTATGTACTATGAACAATTTTTTAATTAATCATAACTACTTAAAGGCATATTTTCAGCTGGCTAAGTGACTTTTTGTGATGCAAGTTGCATCTGACTGCAGGCAAAAGTACACATTAAGCAAGAAAGCCCACATTAAGCAAGGAAGTATTCTGGAGACAAACACCTGCTAAATATACCAATTTGCTCACATAAAATAACACAATCCTGAGCTAAGATAACCTGCTCTGAAGTACTATTAACGTAACAACACAGTACTACACTGAAGTCTTTCTTCTTAGTTTGTATAACTGGTGTGATTCTAGTGCTGAAACAACACGGGTGTACTCCCATTCAGGGCTACCTCTAGAATATTTGAATGGAGATATGTTTCCTGATGTTGTTTTCCCACCTGTGCAGATGAATGTTCCAGGAGTTGCGGATGAGGTATGGATTGCACTGCACTTACCTCCTCTTCTAAGCAAGTCCTAAATATATGGTATTGTATAGATTCATCTGCATATACCTTCATCAGTCTGACACTGAGATTTGTTTTGAGATAAGTTCTTGCTGGCAAGGGCTGATTGTTGGCCATGGAAAAGCATAGCTGTTAAAGCAACGGGCCCTAATCCCAAATCATGCTTTTGTGTCATGATTCGGTAATAATACAGACATGACTATTCACATTAGGAGTTCACTTCCAGGTTTTACATAGCAGAAGCCTCTCAGATCAGCCCTGCAGCTGACCTGAACCTTCAGGTGAAGTAGGACCAGTTCCAGGTTACCTCAGGCTGTGCAACGCTGAGGACCAAGAGCTGTGATCCCAAATAACTACCGTCTTCAGAGAAACTCGGCAAGGACAGGGTGAGGAACAATGTCAGTGATCCTAAGAAAATTCCTCCCTGGCTAGGAATTGTAGCCCTTAGTTACAAGCCTTTCCATATTGACTTAAGGCAAAGTTCAACTCCACACTAGAGACAACAGTAACATATATAGCAGTGAACTACCCTAGGGCAGAAGTGGATTGAAACAGTGCTAAGATGTGAGCTAGAAATAGGTCTTTCAGATTCTGTCAGGCCTTTTCTTCTTCTCTGCCAAAACAAGGTCATTCATATTCATATGTTTTCTAGTCACTTCTCCTAAAATGATGTAAGTAATGGGACTTTTCACTAGAAATAAACTTTTCTTTTAACAGATACACAATGGGCCATGGCCCTTTTACATCTTATTGTTATTCTGACAATGTTCAGAATGTCTGCTTAGGGGATGTCACTCTTAGAGATATTCTGCCGTTCACTGATGCCCTTGAAAATAAAATTCCTCCCCTCAGAAGCTGTGAGTGCAACAACAAGGAATATAAGCATGGTACATATTACATATCTCCTGAAAATGACATTGAAAAAAAAAAAAAAACCAACGTCTATCAAGTTTGCAAAGTCTAACACTACAAATTTAAGAAATGCCAGAATGAACGTTTCCAGTGCAATCTTTATTCAGATCCATTCTGCATAGGCCTTTATGATAGTCTTTAATTACAAGATCAAATGTTTCTCATTAGGTCCTCTGCCTCATTTAGTGAACCAGTTGGATATAACTTAGAGAATGGCAGCTGTTTGATAGTGCTTTTCATCTTCACCATTTATTGTTGTCTCCCATGCTTTATTTACTATATGCCATTCAATACCTTCACTGAATATACAAATGAAAACCAATCTACTGTATTCATGAAACTGTGTCTTAGTTCTCAGTGAATACATTCATATTTGTATCAGCCCTATGAAGAGAGTGGTATTACTGCTCCATTTTCACACATGGGAAGCCAAGGCACAGGTGTGCTATTCCAAATTAACCTTGAGTGTCCAATCCAAGAAACATAAGTGGTATTGTAGAGTATTTAATATATGGCATCAATTTATCTGCCAGTGACACATGATGTATTTGCTAGGAACCTGCACTTCATCAACTCAGTCACCAAGTATTAAATTAGGAATCTTTAAAATGAAGAACTACCTGGAAGAAAGGATAACTTACTTCAAGGAGTAAAGGGTCCAACTCACCTGTTAATATTCCAGTCTCCTTCCCTGTTGGAAGAAATGTTCATAATCAAATGTCTGTCTGTCCATGTGGGTAAATTATGCCAAGAACAGGTGAAGAAACTTTTTCAGGTGGGAGGAGGAGAAGAATGAGCAAGTAAAAACTCCATACGAAAGACAGTCTAGCCAATAATGGGACAAAAAGGAGTGCTATAATAATGATTCAATTTAGGGTAAAGAATCAGTAACTTAAAGTACACAACATTACTTTCAGGTAATGTACAAACAATGAGAAAAATCAGAATAATTTTCTTCTATTAAGAGAAAAAGGAATTTGTATCAGCAAGATTCTGAAACTGCAGACATACATGCATGAGGAATGAATGATTTTCTTTTAAAGTAGTTTCACAAAATAATGTACCAGTGGATTCAAAGAAGGAGGGGAAGAAGAGTACCTAAAAACCCAAGGCCTAAGGAAGAAATTCAAAGCAATAAATGTGATAGTAAATTATGGATTATTTTTTAAACATCATTGAAATGTGTAATTGAAGAGAGGGGAAAAATGTCCTTGTTTTACATACAATCACAGTTTAAGGCTGAAGCTTTCCTGAATTAATTCCTGACTAGTCTGGCTATCTGCATGTTTATCTTTTGGGATGAGAAATGTGCATTGAATGGTGTGATCTCAGGAGACTATAATTACTGGTTAATAGTAATAGCAGGTTCAGAGCAAAACAAGGGATTCAGCACCACAATAGGGTCTAATTTATTCATCTGGTTTGTGATGTACCACCTAATGTTTAGTGATTATAAAATGAAATCTTACTTTCTAGCAATCTCAGCTTCTCCCCATCTATGTTCTTGATACTACTCTAAGATTCTGTTGCTCAGTTTTTCATTCGTTGAGTCTCCCTTTCTTCAGCTGCATGCCAAGTTGTAGGTTCTCAGTGAGATCAAAGTGAAACTTCAAAGCAGCCAACATCCAAATTTTGTTCAACTATTGGTAAATGAGACCATGCAATGCCCATGCAACACCACAGGCTTGGAGAAGAGTGGCTGGAAAGTTGCTCAGCAGAAAAGGGCCTGGGGATGCTGGTTGAAAGCCAGTTGAACATGAACCAGCAGTGTGCCATGTGGCTAAGAAGGCCAATAACATCCTGGCTTGTATCAGGAATAGCGTGGCCAGCAGGAGTAGAGAACTGACTGACCCCCTGTACTCAGCACTGGTGAGGCCACACTTTGAATACTGTGTTCAATTCTGTGCCTCTCACTACAGGAAGGAGATTGAGGTGCTGGAGTGTGTCCAGAGAAGAGCTACCAAGCTGGTGAAGGGTCTAGAGAACAAGTCATAAGAGGATCAGCTGAAGGAACTGGGGATGTTTAGTTTCGCGAAGAGGTAAATGAGGGGAGACCTCATTGCTCTCTACAACTACCTGAAAGGAGTTTGTAGCAATGTGGGGATTGGCCTCTTCTCCAGAGTGGATAGTGATGGAACCATAGGAAATGGCCTGAAGTTGCACCAGGGGAGGTTTAGACTAGATATTAGGAAGAATTTCTATACTGAAAGAATGGTCAGGTACTAAAACAGCCTGCCCACGGAGGTAGAAGAGTCACCATCCCTAGAGGCATTCCCGAAATGTGTAGATGTGGCACTTCATGGCATGGTTTAATGAATATTGTAGGGTTTTTGTGGATTGTGTGGTGCTGTTGGTTTTGGGGGGTGTGTGGTTTTGGGGGCTTTTTGCTGTTGTTGTTTGTTCAGGTGGGTTGTGTTGTTTTCTTCCCCCACAACCGCAGGTGGATGGTTGCAGTTCGTGATCTTAGAGGTGTTTTCCAACTGACAGTTCTGTGATCATTTGCGCTATTTTTGTATATGAGATGCTGTGAAAGATGAGGGCCAGCAAATTTTAACTGTCTGCTTGTTAATTGTTCAATTTAACACTGAGAATCTATCACCCCTGGAAGAAGAGTTACCTTAACTACACTATATGCTTTGCTCTAAAACGTTGGTGCCACCTTCAGAGACCAACACACAACTTGCTGCAGAATCAGCTCCTGAAGTGCCAAACTGAACGTGATCTACTTGGGCCCATGAGCAGGAATTGCCACTTTCTATATTCTTGGACACATTTAGCCTCCTTGCCAAAATTTGGCTGAACTATGAACTGTAGTGGCCACTGTCAAGGGGACAGGCAAGCAGCAGAGAGATGCTGACTGAAAGGTGTAACTGAATTACAGATAATAATCTTAGATTATTTTATTCTCCCGTAGTAGAGACCTAGTCATTCATGTGAACTTCAATAGGCACACAAGTCTAAAGAAGTCTTTCACATCATACTTCACATCTCAAAAAATCAATCAAAGCCTCTCTTCTTGTTCCAACTTAAGGGAATGTTGCCACATTTCAGGGACAGCAAAAAGGCAGCCTTTTATACAGTTTTAAAAAAATATAAGATCTGTATTTACTTGATTTCTGAGAAAGTTCCAATTTTTTGCATTCTTGATATACTTCTAAATTATTTCCACGTAGTCATCAAATTTCCTAAATCTGCTGGTTCTTTTAGGGTATCTGCTTTTAACTGTTTTTAGTCTCAGTGACTGCACTGGTAAAATCTTGTTAAAACTGGAATTAAAAAAAAAAAAAATCATTTGCAAATAAAAGGAGAAGCAAAGGGCAAGATGAAATTAAGTACACTCAAAGTGCCATCTACTAGTTGGTTAAAATATGTATTTGAAGCTTAGGCTTCCATACAGTTTTGCCAGGGTTTTTTATTGCCAAGACACTTCTGGATAAATTACAAAAGCTATGTCTTGCATTGTTGTGAGTAAAATGGTAGTATTCAGAATGGTAGTATTCAGTATAAAACTTCAAAAATGCATAATACTTTAGCATTTTTAGAATTAAAAACATTTCTGTTTTATAGAGGTACTTTCAAAAAACCTTTATTTTGCAGAAGAGAATACCAAATACTTCCTAAAAATCAAATGTCTTGAAAGAATTTCAGATGCACCCAAACTTAAAACAGTGCTAGTACCTACTTTGCAAATACAGGACAACATACATATCTTTCCAATGCAACATGAAGAAATTAATGTTTGTTAAATGGCTCAGAGAATGTATTTTCCTGTCCTCTTATCTACAAAGCTGATTTGTTCCCAAGAGTGAATTAAGTACATCAGTGTACAGTATGCATGAAGTGCACTCCCAAGGCACGAATACAGAATTTCAGGAGCATTCCATTTTCATTCAATAAATGGAATGAGACTGAATTATCCAGTCAGATCCCAGAATCCTTGTTAACTTTTCTCTTAGAATGTTTTCTTTTATTCAGAGTCTTATTTCTGCATGATTAAACAATATACTCATTTGTAGCTATAAGCATGCCTGTCTAAACAGGCACTGCAGAGTAGCTGCAGTGGTTTCACCAGCTAGTAAACTTAAATGCATCTGTGCCAGGGAAAAAATACTGCAATCTTGAGCTGTGACAGACAGAACATATGTTCCCTAATTTTCTGTTAGAGGATTTGCAGTTTTCCACGAGTTGATGGTGCTGAAATGAGGATTTTCACTTTTTGAATATGATGTAATTTATGAGGAAGACATGCAGTAAGTATTTCAGCTGGAGTAGGTTTAAATTAGCCCAAGATGAAAAGATTTTTTTAAAGTAAATTTTGTCTTTCCGGGAATTAATTAAGCTGTGTAGCCTTGGTTGGGTCAATGAATGACCACCCTAAGAAAGCCTTGGCTTGGGAAGAACATGTTCTTTCCTCTAATCAGAAAGAAACCCCTTCCCCTCTCTTTTGTTTCACCTTACTATTTTTCCTCCAGCCTCACATTTCTTTTCAGGCACACCTTCCTGAGACATTCAGTCTGAAACATAACGAAAGATTTCATGGCACCAGCAGGACTTTGTTTATATGTGTTCCTTTATGACACAAATGTGTGTGTGTTGACTTGATTTGGGGTTTTTTTGGACACTGGGACAAATACCAGCAGGAGATACTGTTAGTAGGATATGACACTTTCATTCTGCAGCTTCTATTTCAAACCCTATCTATATTGGTTATAGTGTGACCACCAAAGGGCAAATTTGTCAGCTACATGCAGGATTAACAGTCCAAGATCAGTTCTCAGCAATCAAATGTGCACATCCCCTCAGTGTCATTAAATGTTGTGAGTTTTTCTCATAGCAGAACTCTATTCCAGAAAGACCAATAACAAGGAGTTCAATCTCACATTTCCTGTAGCTGTTTGCCTCAATTCAGCCTAATGACCACCAGGATTGTACCTGTTATACTGAGGACATGGCTAAAATTGCCTCTGTTTCCAGGGAAAAATTGTATCTTGTATAGAAGACAAATGGAAAGATGAGTTGTTACAGGGATTTTTTTGTTTTCCCTTTAGAGACATCGTTTTTTCTCCAGCGGATGATCTTCAGCAATAGGACAGGGGTGACCTTAGCAGAGGAGTAGGCAGCATATCAGAAGTGACTCATTGATTTTATGAAGTATTTCCCTTCAAAACCATGACCCATTTGTGTAGGAGCTTTAAATATATATATATAATTAATTAATTAATTTTTCATGACAGAGTCAGAAGTCAGAAAACTCCCCACCACTGTAGGATAAAATGTGATGTATTCTACAACCCATTTAGAATATCACATAACTAGCAAAATCTGGTTAGTGATTTTTTTCTTTTATATTAAACAAAAAGAGTTATGACCTATGTTAAGTGAAATGCAGAATGGGCAGATATCATGACAACAACTGAAAAACAGAGAATGGGGGTAAAAGGCTTCCAGAAGATTATATAGAGCATTCTTTAAGGAAAATGCTTAATAAAACTCCTGGGTCACTTTCCTCCAGTGTATGGGGGCACTGAAGAGCCTCTCACTAGTTATGGCTTTCATAAGGGTTGCTCTATCTAGTAACCATTGTGTTTAGCCATATAGCCTAATCTTTCATAATTTCATTAACTATGCCTTTTTTTTTTCTTTTTTTTCCTCTCTTTTTTTGTTTACTATTTTACATGCTGAAAGACAAGAAGTCTGATAAATGGGAGCTGCCTACATTAATGCTAGAGAAGATTTTCCTTTGATCTTCATTAATATTAGTGTATGTTCAGCATATACATTGAATTCAACTAGATATTACTGTGTCCCTCAATGTACAAGCTGTTAGCACATATTTTTATGGAGTCCTATAACTTAACAGATATTGTGGCCAAGACTGTAAGTATAAACTCTAAATATATTCTGTGTGTGAATATATGCTTAGAACACAAGACTGTCCAAATAGGACAGAAACCAGAACTAAGAGTATACAGTATATCCTGGGTGACTGTAATATCTGTGAAAGATGGTCTTTGA
Organism: Chaetura pelagica; assembly: GCF_000747805.2. Taxonomy (NCBI): domain Eukaryota; kingdom Metazoa; phylum Chordata; class Aves; order Apodiformes; family Apodidae; genus Chaetura; species Chaetura pelagica. The sequence continues at coordinate 674,494 of NW_009953571.1, forward strand.
GCATTTCCCCTGGAATCAAGCAATTCTTGCAGTCCTGGAGAAGGCCCTATCCACAGCTTCTCATATGCCACATATTTCAACACTTCTCACTTAAGTTTGGAGAATGCAGTTCTCCTTTCAGCTAGCACAGTGTTGGTAGGGAGCAGGCAGCCCACTGAAAGCTAGGTGTTATTTCCTTCTGAGACTTTGGTGAAAACTTGCCTTTGGAATGCTAAACAAACCTGCAGGTTTGCATGTTGACCCTAAAATGTATCATCTCCTACATATGAGAAAAGTCTCTCTGAGGGTCAGTCACCTTTCTCCTTGACAGCACATCTCTAAGCATTCTGGTTCTTCCAATAAAGATTTAATGCCCTGCCAATTATTTGAGGCTTAGTATGTTGAAGCTCTCAGCCTGGCCAGTATTGTGTACATTTTGTACCAGTTTTGCAGATATGGCAACTACATTGACTTCTGCTTAGTTTTTCTATAAACCTCCTCTAGACTGCACCAATGTATTCCTGAAGAACAGCTTCAGAAGTACAGGTACAGTGACTTCTCCATACCGACTGCATCTTTGCTAGCATTCAGAATATCATTATCTCCTGGTGTTCTTAAATGAAGAGTTCATATCTGTCACTGCCTATTCTTGTGCTGTCACAGACAAGTCACGTAGTGCTTTAGAAAGCTCTGACAGATTTGAAAGTACTGGTGGGATTCTGCTATAACACCATTTCTGTAAGTCAGTGCTTTCATCCTGCAGTGTTGCCTAGCATCAGTGCAGGCATACTTCTGCCTGCCTGGCAGGTAGCAGGCAGATTTTTCTAGGTCTTTTTATTATATTATTCTCTTGCATCTGAAACAAATAATAGATGTACTTTTCCACTGCGGGAATCAAAGAACAGTTAACAGTGGTTTATAAACTATTTGGAGATGTTATTCATTTTTGAAGGTAGCGGGCCAGGCCTCTAAACTTCACTAGCAGTCGTGTGTGGGTTTGGGGAGGGGAGACATTTTTTTCTTATGCTAAATAAAAAGATACTGAAGTTACTGTACAGTTAGATCCTAATTATATATAGTGTTAATAAATGTGCCACTAGGACATTCTGTTCTCTTAAGCAGATTTGCTAATCTAAGCACATTAAAGGAAAATCTCTGGGAAAAGCAGTGAAACAACCTAATACAGGGAATCCAAATTTATTGTTGTCTCTCCTTTTGTGGCACAGAGAGAGGGAGAATAAAACATAAAGGAATAGAATTTGCATCAGAATAACTGCAGTATGTTCTGCTATTTGTAATGCAGATGATCCTTTCTGGATTCTTCCAGTATGCCCATGTTTCTAAACCATCCTTACTTCATTACAGTTTCAAAATTACCCCCCTGATAAAAAAGGCTCATTTTTGAGTGTCAGTAAATATGCATCGACATTCCAGGAGTACAAAGGAGTGCTTTGATGCTGCGAGTCACTCAGTTTTCCTATCATCCCTTAAAGATCCCTGGAATACTCTTGAGTTCCTCCAGTTGTCTCTCAAGCAGCAGAGAAAAGACTGGTGACAAGCCTTTGAAGGGAGGTCCTACAAAATGCAAGGTTGTTTTCACAAGGGGACAGGTGGTGTACACATTCAAATGCCTGGATATTCCGGGACTTGAATTAAGGAATTTGTCATCAAAAAGTGCATTTCTATCACTTGGAACTGTTGGGAAATGTATCAGTAAAGTTTGTCTTTCCCAGGCATTCATGTGCAACAGAAGCACAAGTTTCTTAGAGTGCTATTATTGTATATGCAGCCCCTGTACACTCAGTATCTATTCTGTACATTCATGCATAGAATTATAGAACCATTAAGGTTGGAAGGGAGGAGGGGACCTTAAAGATCAGCAATTTCCACCCCCCCCTGCCATGAGCAGGGAACCCCACCACTAGGCCAGGTTGCACAAAACCTTGTCCAACCTGGCCTTAAAAACCTCCAGGGATGGGACATCAACAATCTCCCTGGGCAACCCATTCCAGTTCCTCACCACCCTCATATCTAATATCTAATATCTAATCTAGATCTCCCCTCTCTCAGTTTAAAACCATTTTCATAATGAAGAATTTCTTCTGAATATCTAATCTACATCTCCCCTCTCTCAGTTTAAAACCATTGCCCATTGTCCTATCACTATCATCTCTAATGAAAATCACCTCCCCAGCTTTCATATAGCCCCTTTTAAGTACTGGAAGGTGCTATAAGGTCTCCCTGGAGCCTTCTCTTCTCTAGGCTGAACAGCCCCAAATCTCTCAGCCTGTCTTCATATCAGAGGTGCTCCAACCTTTTGATCATCTTGGTGGCCCTTCTCTGGACCTTCTCCAACAGCTCCATGTCTTTCCTGTGCTGAGGGCTCCAGAGTTGTACACAATATTCCAGGTGTGGTCTGACCAGAGCAGAGTAGAGGGGCAGAATCCTCTCCCTGGTCCTGCTGGCCACGTTTCTTTTGATGCAGCCCAGGACACAATTGGCTCTCTGGGCTCCAGCACACACTGGCAGCTCATGTTGAGCTTCTCATCAACTACCACCCCCAAGTCCTTCTTCTCAGGACTGCTCTCTAGCCATTCTCTCCCCAGCCTGTATTTGTGCCTGGGACTGCAACCACCCAGGTGCAGGACCTTGCACTTGGCCTTGTTGAACTTCATGAGATTGGCACTGGCCCAACTCTCCAGCCTGTCAAGGTCCCTCTGGATGGCCTCCCTTCCCTCTAGGGTGTCAATCACACCACACAGCTTGGGATCATCAGCAAATTTGCTGAGGATATATTTAATCCCACTGTCCATGTCTCCAACAAAGATGTTAAACAACACTGGTCCCAATACTGACCCTTAAGGGACACCACTCATCACCTGCCTCCATTTGGACATTGAGCCATTGACCACAACTCTCTGGGTGTGGCCATCCAGCCAGTCTCTTATCCACCAATTGGTCCATCTGTCAAATCCATGCCTTGTCGGTTTGGAGACCAGGATGTTCTGTGGGACAGTGTCAAACACCTTGCACAAACCCAGGTAGACGACATCATTTGCTCTGCAACCAGCCACCATCTCTGTAGCCTTTTTATAGAAGGCCACCATATTGGTCAGGCATGACTTGCCCTTAGTGAAGCCATGTTGGCTGTCACAAATCACCTCTTTATTTTCCATGTGCCTGAGCAGACTTTCCAGGAGGATCTGCTCCATGACCTTGCCAGGCACAGAGGTAAGACTGACTGGCCTGTAGTTCCCTGGGTCTTCCGTTTTCCTGTTTTTAAAAATAGGGGCTATGTTCCCTTTTTTCCAATCAACTGGAACCTTACCAGACTGCCATGACCTCACAAATATCACGGACAAAGGCTTAGCAATGTCATCTGCCAGCTCCCTCAGGACCTGTGGGTGAATCCCATCAGGTCCCATAGATTTATGCACCTTCAGGTTCTTTAGATGGTGACAAACTTGCTCTACACCTACAGTATCCCAGACCAGGTCTTCTGAGATGACATTTGGTAAGCACCTGTGTAAAATATTATAAGTTGGCCTCTTAAGCATGCTACCACCAGATCTCAAAGCAGGACATTTCTTTTTCAGTTGTTGCTTCCTACAGTTAAATAATCTTTATAGATTTCCAGGTATCAGTGAGTTCAGCTAATGCCAGGGCCTGTCAGACAGCTTAGATGTAGCAAAGAACTCATAGCTTCCAATTCTTCAAACTGTTTTATTTCAGTAACCCTTAGATCCCAAAGACAAATATTTTTACAGTGAACTAAGATAGGAAGGCAGGTTTTTTCATGTCACTGCCTCTTCTCCACTCCTTTTTTGCTTTAACCTTCCATTTCACAGAATCACAGAATCTTAGGGGATTGGAAGGAATGTCTGAAGATCATCGAGTCCAACCCCCCTGCCAGAGTAGGACCAAAAAAACACAAACAGAAAAAAACCTCTCATATGACTAGAGCAGATCACTCAGAATGGCATCCAGACAGGTCTGGAAAGTCTCCACTGAAGAAGAGAGTCCACAACCTCTCTGGGCAGCCTGCTCCACTGCTCTGTAATCCTCAAAGTAAAGAAGTTCTTCCTCATGTTGAGATGGAACTTCCTGTGCTTGTGTTTGACCCTCCTCCTATCATAGGGCACAAGTGAAAAGAGCTTGTCCCTGCCTTCTTGATGCTCAACCCTCATGTATTTATAGACATTAATTTGATCCCCCCTCAATCTTCTCTAGACTGAAAAGCTCCACATCTCTCAGCCTTTCCTCGTAAGGCAGGTGTTCCAGTCCTTTCATCATCCTTGTAGCCTCCATTGAACTCTCTCAAGTAACTGGTTGTCCCTCTTGAACTGGGGAACCCAGAACTGAACACAGTGCTCCAAGTGAGGTCTCACCAGGGCTGAGTAGAGAGGGTGAAGAACCTCTCTCAATCTGCTGGAGAGACTTCTCTTAATACACCCCAAGATACCATTGACATTCTTGGCCACAAGGGCACATTGTTGTCCCATGGAGAACTTGTTGTCTACCAGGACTCCAAGGTCCTTCTCCACAGAGCTGCTCTCTAGCAGATCACCTCCTAGCCTGTACTGGTGCATTTTGTTGTTCCTTCCCAGGTGCAGGACTCTGCACTTGCTCTTGTTGAATCTCATTATTTTCCTCTTTGCCCATGTTTCCAGCTTTGCATTAAACCCTAAAACCTGTTGTCCCACAGATTAAGATGTTGGCATGATGCATAACTCACACTCCTGTGACAAAGTAGTTTTCTCTCTGCAATCAATGTGGCAGTGCAGAAGTTCTCTGTAAACATCCGTATGTAGACACACACCTAGGTACTTCAGGATTGAGCACATCATCCATAAAACTTGGAGCATTCAACAATGTGTTCAAGTGAAAAGCTCAGGGGGGGAAAACAAGGGAAATAATATTTAAAACCAGTAGAAGCTCAAGAGATATAGAATTGACAGCATGATCCAATTTCATGCTACATTAGTATAAATAGGTCTAATTTGACACACATTTGTATTAGAATGATCTTTTAGTTTTCAGGACTAAATTTCAATATCACATGGATATTTAAACAAATTATCCTTGCTTTGACTTTAAGCAAAATTCCTTTGGGAAATGAGAGAGAATTGCTCAAGGAAGGCTATTGTATTGGTCCTACTTTAATGTAACAGGGAAATCCCAGTATACTTTCATCTCTGCCAACTCCTTCAGCACAAAAATCATGCTAATTAAAGATTTGTATCTGTCATTGTCTATTGACTGAAGAATTTCCAAAGTTTATTTCACTCAAAAGGAAAAAAAAGCAGATCTCCTGTTGGCTTTGAACTCTAAGAAGTAGCTTTTAGTCAAAAACCTTACTCTGTTATCTTGTTTTTCATGTTAAAAACACTAACTTAGTGTTGCACACAAGAAGTAGCTAACCGTGCAAAACAGTGAACTTTTTTTATCCCTTTTTTGAGTCTCTTCTTGTAAAATTACCTGTTTAGTGATGGTATAGGCTGAGAGCACTTTGAAATGCCCTGTGGGTACAGATTGTGTAGAAGATGACCAGGTTATGTGCAGCCATGGAGAATGCATTAGCCACAAAACCAGATTTGCACAGGAATGGCACAATCTGTTTTATTAAAAGTAGTTTTTGTCATTGAGATTTTAATGTATTTCATACCTTTCAGAAGACAATTATTATATTTCAGCTGAATTTTTCAATTAATCAGAAGCAAAGTACAAAACCCTTAGCCCTTTACAACTCTGGGTCTCAGCAGCTTCCAGGAGTATATGAACTATCCTGGAGTCACATGTTGGGGAAAAGGAAGGACCAAGCATCCCAAACTTGAATCTGTCAAGACTTTGCTTCTCATACTTTTTATCTACTTAATGGGTAAGTTCTCTGGGATATCAGTTCTGTCTTTCTATTCAAAAACAGATCTAGGAGCATGTAGCTCCCAGTTTGCTATATCCATTAAGTGCTATATTATACAAACAGTGATAAGAAGAAATGTGGAAACATGATATACTTCAACTTTAAAAAGACTTGCCTTGTCAATATTCTGTGATATATTTTTAATTTTATAACAACTGTGCTACTGTTCCTAGTCTTGTTTTACAATTACCAGTCAAAAGGGGATTCAGCATATTCAGACATGTTGAAAACATATTAGGAGGGATATTTAACCTGGTTTAATAGAAGCTGATATTTTGTTTTCATTTGGTTTTGCGTTTAAAATTTTATCAAAGTAGAGCAAGATTTCACCAGTATTGTCAGCCAGCCTCATGGCTTCTTTTGATGTATGGACCCCCAAGTGCCAATCATTTTTTTCCTTGCCAGATTCTGCATGCTTAGCCATCTCAGTGATCACATATTGTTGAAACTTTGTGGCACCAAGAAGCAGTGAAAATAGCCTTTTGTGTTCTCCTTGCTTTCATCCATTTGCTATTAAGTCCCTTAGACTCTGAAGTAAACCCTTGAGAAAGAACAAAGTGTCCTCTGCTCTCTTCATACCTGTTCAGGTCATCAAGAGTCTTGGTTTTGCCCTTGTTAAACTCCTTTCTATCAATCAGACTTATGTTCTTTTTAAAAGTGAGTTTAATGCTAGCTTGAGTGGCAGACTGACAGCCCTGGAGACTGATGTCCCTTGTTTATGCTCAGAAAAGGCTAAGCACCTGCACTACTGCAGACATTTCTCCCTGTAGCCCTTCTTCACCTCTGATGTGGAGAGTCCACCTCCAGGAAGAAAGAACTCTGGTCTCTATGGCATTCACTGGCTGGCATTGAAGGCCCATTGGCAGGGTTGTGTGAACGAGGCTTTTTTGCGAAGGAGTTCAATAGTCAGGGCTTCCAGGCTGGTTCCTTTTGGCTCCTGATAAATATACTTTTGAATTCAAAAATGAAAAAGAATGATAATGTGACCTTGTCTTCACTGAGTACTGAGAACAGTAACATATTCAATAGCAGCTTCTTCAGTCTTGTACCAGTAATCCAAACCTGTATTCTGCTGGCTTATTGTTGAATTACTAGCCCTTCAAGCACATCCAGCTCTTACAGAATAAGCATCTTTTTCATCTTTGGAAGCTATATAATTCCTACATCTCAGGAGATCTTACCATAGACCTCAAAAATCTGTTTAAGTTATAGAGAAGGCACAAAATACACCAGTGTTTGTTAATCACTTCAGACATCGCAGCTATTACTCAGACACAGAGTCACGGGTCAGACAATGAAGACCCTCCTTTTGAGGACTTAGGTGACTGCCAGTATAAAACTATTGATTTGTAAATTAATATCAGAACTGCAGAGGATAAAAAAAATCCCTGTCCACCGGCATCTTGATTAGCAGAGAGCAAGCTGTCACTCATCATTCAGCCTGTCACAGTATTTTATAGACTCATAGAATGGTTTGGGCTGGAAGGAACTGTAAAGACTATCTAGTTCCAAGCCCCCTGTCATGGGCAGGGACACCACCCACTAGACCAGGCTGCTCAAAGCTACATCCAACCTGGCCTATTTCCAACCCTGTCTTCTCTGAGACTGAAGGGAATACAACCTAGCATGACTTCATTCACTTCTCATAAGTGATGCCAAGCCTTAAGCTCATGTGAAGAAATACAGAGTAACAGCAAATGCATGGATGAGTCATAGGACTGGAATTCTGAAGATCTGGATTCTTAGCCTGGCTTTCATCAAGAATTCCTGCATCATTTTGGATACATCATTTTTATTTTGGTACACCTCATTGCTACAGCCAAGTTAAATTTGTCAAGTACCTTAAGGTATGTAGGCTAAACCCAAGAGGGCCTATGATTCTTACTTTAAAAGTTCTTTGCATTTATGAAGTATTGATTTTCTTTTATTTTGGGAATGTTATATTTAAAGATATGCCAGTGCTTTCTAACTTTTTTTTTTTTTTATGGACTCCTAAAAATTATATTTATCGTGTTTGTTGTTAATAATCTAATTTATGAGACTGGCAGAGATGGAGAATTCCATTTGGCAGATATGGAAGTCCTCTGCAGGTTTGGCGGTCCCAGAAGCTGGAAGCCCTTGGAGGCCAGGATGATAAGCAACAGAGAGTGCTTTGATGCCAGGCTGCTCATGCTTTCAACTTTAATCAGCCCACCAGATGGGATGCTGAGGAGCCAGCTGTTCAGATCCCAGGGCACAAGCCTGGACATCTGACAGCATCATGGTCACACCACAACTTTGTCAAAATCAAATCACCTCTCTTGAATGTTTCCATTTCAGAAAATGGGCAGATTCTACCAAAATTATGTGTATTGCAAACTTCATAGCTACCTGTAGTTTCTGCAAACGTTACACGTATCAGTCATGTCCTTGCTTGTTCTTTCGTGCATAGATATATAGAAGTTACAATTATAAGTAAGAGGAAACTAAAAGGGTACCAATGGAAAAGCAGCTTCCTTTCAGCCATAAGGGTTACTCCGCAGGAACACAAAGCTGGACAGAAGATGGTTGTGACAGTGGGTGGTTTAGTACAAAAAGTAATTTTCCTCTGCATAAGCTGGCTAAGGCATCAGATAGATATCAGGCAATTTGGGTCTGTCATCATTTGTGAACAGTTTTTGTCTGGAAACTTGCTTTCTCCTGCTGGTGAGGGTGTCATTCACCCTGTGTCACCATTTGACTCGGATCTGACAATGCTCTCAATCCCCTCCCCCTCCCACCCAGGTAGGGAAGGAGAGAGAGAAAATGGGGTTGAATGCACTCATCTTGAAAAAATAATTTTAACATTTAGGTAGTTGTGACATACATTAGATTACACACAAATAAAATATACTTGTTAACTCAATGTGCAATGATCGATCACCAGCTGGTAACACTCTGGGTAACCTCATTTGAGGCTGCATGAAAGTCTGGCTTTCAAAACTGGAGTTTCCAAGCCATGACAGTCTATTGGAACATGCAGGTGTCTCTTCAGAAATTCAGGCAAGGTGATTTAGATGGAGGTAGAGGGACATTCCAGGAATTATTTGCTTTTGTAATGTTTTTGTTGATGTGTTCAGCCAGATCAGTCTGAAATAACTCAGTAAGAAGTCAGGGCTTCCGATTTTTAACCTTGGCTTGCTCAGAGTGTGACTCCTTATATTAAAGAACTAGCTTAAAATATTTGTGCCTTGTTTCTCTGGAAAAAACAAAAAAACAAAACCAAAAAAAACCCCACACCCCACACAAACAAAACCCAAACAACATACTGATTGTTATGTGACTGAAATCAGGACATCTAAAACTGAAATTTCTAGAAACATGATTTGCCATATGAAAGCAAAGTATTTTCAGGGGAAATTTAAAATATATTTATTCTGTTAGCAGTAGAAAAAACAGCCCTAACACACTGGAACAGTAGGTGGTAGAAACATAAGCATAAGAAAATCATTGGAAGAAGTATATTTGTTCTTGCAAGGTGGCATCTTTGTTTTACATCATCATAGCAATGTCAGGACATGACAGATGTTGCTGCTTCTAAGCTCAACAATGTGCTCAGGACTATCCAGGCCAGTAGGTGAGCTGACAGAGGAGCAACTGAGAGAGAGGGCTGGGCCAGAGTCATCTCATGTGCAGATTGCTTCTAGGGGAATCAAACTGCTAAGAGTTTGGGGGTTGTTTTAGATACCTACACTCCAAGCCATACTATTTCTCCATGCATGTTCCTTGGTGCATTACTTCTTGTTATTTAGTTGTTATTATTAAGCAGCCAGGTATCTCATGCTTAAATTAGGAGATGAATTCAGGGGTTATGGACTTGTCATCCTGTTGTGATGAATTGCCATTAAGACATTATCCTCAAAAGGAGGGCTTTCATACCTGAGCAGTTCTGAAAAGAAAACGAGAATTTAATTGAAGTGAAATGACTGGTATAAGATTATTTCTTACTGTGTCCAGACATACTTGTTTTTACTAAATATTTTAAGATCGACATCCTCTTTGACACAGAGATTAAGATATTACTCAGCACACAATGCATGTGACATTGCAGCTTTCAGTCATGAAGATCACGGTGTTCCTATACATGTCCCAGGTCTGATTAACATTACATTTTTAAAAAAGCACAGATCTATAGGGATGGATCTCTTGCAATCTAGCCCCAGCTTGAGCATTAATTCTCTTTTGTGGTTTTGCTCTACTCACCACTATGAGCTATAGACCAGATTATGAGAGTGATGGTTAGCTAGATGAGTATTAGTTAACATTTGAAAAGACAATGTTGTTTGGATCAGAATTACATGTTGTTCTTCATACCAGCATTACAGCTTCACTGTAGAAAAAGCAGCTAGATCATGAGGGAGGAGCTTTTTAGTTGCTATAGAATTAGCAAATTGTCCTGTGAAACATTAGGTTAGTCCTGTGAAGGATGAGTTAGTGTTTAACACTTGGGACTGTCTAGTACTAACCCAAAGAAAGAAGAAAGTGAGCATCCCATGGGAGATCAGCTAGCTTTATAGCTTCATAACTGTTGCTTTCAGCAGGTTTTTTTTTCCCTCTGTCACTTTTTGGTTATATACCTTTCATTGGAGGAAACAAAAGGTATAGAATTTTAGGATGGGGCAGAATGGGATTGTATTGAAATGGAAATACTGGTATTTGAGCTTCAGGAATTTTCTGCATTTAATGGATTGCCTGGGTAGTAGTCAGGAGTAAATGGAGAGCATTCCCACTTCAACTCTGTAGATGAAGCTACATAGCAATTCCAGCTGAGCCTTACTAAGACAGTCTTTTGTTTTCTCAAAATAGTCAGTTTGTTAAACTGATTCATAGTTGCATTTGCCACAAAATCGAGAGTGGAAAAACTTCACAAAAAATTGGGGAAATGGTTGTTCTTTGTAATATCTGTATTCACATCAAACATCAGTAATCACTGGCTATTGTTTTTTCTTTGATGTATGTTATTCTTGCAGTGATGTGCCACAGGCAAGAAAAACAAGAAAATAGCTTAGGTGACCATCATGTGCCTTGATTACTTATTGGAAGTTAATGAAGGTCATGAGCAGTTCCTAAGTTTAAAATAATTCATTTCCACTGTCATTGACATATAGTAAATATATATAGATAAAATCACATTAGAGACAGTCAGGAATGCTGTGGACATGCAATAGTTTGTTATTGTGATACTGCTTTTAGGCATTTGCATGCAAGCACATATCCAGGATACTGAGAACTGCTGGAAAGGAGAATGCATTGATAATATTATTATTACCATATTATTCTTGCTGTAATAATATGAGGTTTAAGTTCGGGTCAGGTTCCACTGTGCTTGTTGCTATTCATAAGTTTACAGTCCAATGAGAGGTATACTTGCTGGTTAGATACAGAATTAGATGAGCCCACTGCTTCAGAGGAGGGCCATGAAGATGATCAGAGGGCTGGAGCACCTCTTCTATGAAGACAAGCTGAAAGATTTGAGGTTGTTCAGCCTGGAGAAGAGAAGACTCTAGGGAGACCTCATAGCAGTCTTCCAGTGCCTGAAAGAGCCTACAGGAAAGCTGCAGAGGAACACTGGAACAGGTTGCCCAGAGAAGCTGTGGATGCCTCAACCCTGCAAGTGTTCAAGGCCAGGCTGGATGGAGCTTTGAGCAACCTGGTCTATTGGGAGGTATCCCTGCCCATGGCAGGGGGGTTGGAATTAGGTGATCTTCGAGGTCCCTTTCAACCCAAATCATTTTATGATCCTATGTGATTTAACATTTTCATATTGCTTAATAATTCAGATCTTTTCACTAATTATTTGCTAGTTGAAGAGTATGCTGTTTGCTGTTCATGGCTTGAATGTGGTTATTAGCTTTTTGTTTAGAAGCTGTAAAAAAGAACACAAAGAATGAACTTAGTTTTGCAGTTTTCCAGGAATTCAAACTGAAAAATATCAAGAAAAACATTAGTCAAGACAAAACCAATTGTTTTTACAGTGCTTTATTACCAAGTCCTACAGCTTGACACATTTAATTTCATATTCTTTAACTAGGGGAAAGGAAAGATGTGCATGACAATATTATGCATGGAAAATGATTTTGCGTTACTTTCAAATAATTGCTACTGAGAGGATAAGGAAGAAAGGAAAGAGGACAGTCTAGGCTTTTTACATTATTTGCTTTGTTAATGTAGTGTTTCTAAGACAGAAAGAGAAAAGAAAAGACAATGTCTTTGGCTTTCAAGTGAAATATTCAGTAAGAAAACCTGAGACTCTGTGTGCTGTGTCACAATAGCTATTATACAGAGAGCCTTACCAAATCAGACTCTATGTCAAGGTGGAGAGATTATCTTGACTACTGATGTTGAAAGATAACTATCACTAGGGTGACAGAAGCAGAGAGAAAAAGAGCAACTGCAAGGATAATAAGTATAGGAATTTCATCTTTCCATGTATAGGAAATGAGTTTGCACTTTCAGAGCATCTGTCTCTCTTGTCCAGGGGAGCAATCCTGCACTTCCTAGGTGTCTCTGCAGTATGTCTTACAGAAAGCATTATGATAACAGAATGAGAAGCAGCCTAGCATGTGGAAAGAGTCTCAGTCACACACACATCAGGCCACTCTGCAAGAAGAAACTTCTCACTGGTACAATGGACCTCCCCAGCTTCTCACCAGTATCTTTGGAAATAGTACAGCTGCAAAGATCAACATCACTATCTGTTCTGACTTACTACCTGGATATCAGTAGAGCCAGGAATACAGCTCAGATCTACCTGGTTTTCCCCCGTAAGACTTCTCACAGCTAATAGGCACTGGCAACAACTGATGGGAAGCTAGGACAGACAAAGGATCACTTCTCAGTGTTTTCAGAACAACACCAAGTAGCCTATGCTAACAGGAATTTTTGGCCACCTGACGCAAGACTCTTTGCCACCTGGTGCTATAGCAGAGTATTGGTAGGAATTTTAAACTAAAAAACAAACAACAAAAAAAAAAGGGTTAAAATAGGACATCCAATCTTGCTTGCTTTCCAGTAGCAAAATTCCCACTAAAGACTGATAATTTCACCTAAGTCAAGGTCATATAGCTTGGGGCAGAGACTAATAAAGATGCAGACACACAGACACAGATGCATACATGAGAAGCTAGTATGCACTTCTACTTTACAGAAAAGAATGACAGGAGGAAAAAAAAAAACACATTTCTGTGGTGCAGATTTACATTTCTGTTCTGCTAATAAATGAACCAGTGAAATAGCTGACTGCTCCTCTACTGCAGATGTGGGAGTTATTTACTTTGTAATACTTTACCTTTTAGCCCTGACTGGACAAGAGTGAAAGTCCCTGGCATTAAGTATTAAAAGAGGTGGAGAAAGCACAGGAACCAATTTACAGGGTTTCACTTGGCTAGTTTTCTTCATTTGACTCCTATTAGCTCTGATAATGCATCTTCCCCATTAATCAGGTAGGGAGGGAAGAGATTATGCCCGTTTTTTCACTTGCATAGAAGGATGTATGTACAACACAGCAATCTCATTGGAAAAAGAAGGTCAGTACCTTGAAGTGTCTCCTTCAGGACTTACTAAAGCACAGAGGCATTGACTGAGCACTGAGACAGCTGTCAGCAGGCACAAAAGGTTTTGAAAGTATGTCTGAAATAAATATTTGAATTAGTGGTACCTTCAGCATAAACTTTATGGGAAAAAAAATATCCCTGCTCTAATCCCATTAGAAGCAGTGGGAACAAAGATACTGTGGAGGCATCTGGTATTCTTGAATGTGAACTTCTTCCAAGTAGTGAAATTCCCAGCACAAAACCACAGTCATAGCAATCTAATAGCTACTCTGGTCAACAGCAACTGGACAACTTGTGTTCTGCCTGTTCCTAGCTGTTTCTGAGGAGAAGAAACAGGCTTTAGGCTGAACAGCCTCACAGCCTTCATCTCTTGTGTCTTGCACTATAAGAACTGATTTTTTTTTTTTCCCTTGATGGCCCTATGCAGATAATAGACCTTCATCAGGATGGAGCTTGTATGATGTTTCTGCATGTTATGGCACTCAATAATCAAGCTTGACAGCTCCTCATTGCTGGATCATTACACAAAAGTGTAAAACAAAATACAAAAGGTGGTGGTTGTTTTCCATGAGATTTGATGCAAATGCATCATCCCTAATATATTTTAAAAGGGTGGTCAGTAAATCACAGCAGAGTTGGTTTCCATAGCAATGATGTCGAGAGCAGTGCCATTGAAATTTGAGAATTTGTCACACACAAAAAATTCTGTCTTATCTCCAGCAGTGGCCTAGAGAGATGCCTAGGACAGAATGTAAGAGCAGGGCAACTGCAATGTGATGTGTACCAGAGATACGGTAGCAGTATCTAGAGGTTTGCAGCTCAAAAACTTTCTGCTTTACAGATGACGACTTTGTTTTCAATGGTCCTTGCTGGATTTTTCATTCATGAGTTTGTTCTATTGCTTTCTAAGCCTATTTAATTTTCTGCACCAACTGTTTCTCTGTCTAGCACTTTGCATTTCAGAAATCTTTACCAATATATACATATCAGAAAAGAGAAAGGTAAGCCAAAACTCAAGGTGAGATCTGCTCCAAGACTCCCAAGACTAATTTTAAGCTTTTTCTTTTGCCAGCAGTTAAAAGTTGGGATAACAGATTTGCCAGAAATTCCTCTCTCTGGTTACTAATTGAGCTGTGATCAAGCATGCCTGAGCTAGAGCAGCCCAAATACTCCCTAAAAGCTAAGCTAACTCATGAGGGCTACCCTGCATTGGGATTATTCCCAGCAACTCTCAGCTCCTTGAGAAGAAACAAATAAGGCTTCACGTTGAACTGCACCCTGGCTATGCACGTATCTTCTCCCTTAGGACTGATACCTATCTGATCCAAGTAGGAGACCGCAAAAGATTTATCCTTTCTCTGCTTCATCCTGCTACCTCTTATACCTGAACCAGGTAGAAAGGTTATAGCACAGAATATGGCCCTGCATCTATTTCAGTATCTGCTTTCCATTACCCACTGGTCATGTTTCATTAAGACCCTACATTTGTTCCTGCCTATTTAGAGAAATAATTTTTTTTCAACAGCTGTATTTTAACCAGGTGAAGTTCTGAAGAACTATGTGGAGACTTTAAAGTGGGACAAAATATAACAGAAAGATCCTAAATTTAAATACTTTGCAATGTGGTAAATGAAAAAAAGATGAAAAAACAAACAAACAAATACACAAAACAAAATCACACACCAATAATTTACTCTTCTGCCCAGTGCAGCAGTATTTCTCCTTAAGGGAAAGTGTCCCAGCTGCTGTGAGTTTGGCCCTCACTCTGCTGGAATGAGCAGCTGAATCTATGTAGAGGGATGTTGATTCACTAGATTGTCATTAAAAAGCACACTCTAAACAGAACCATACTGCTCCAGAAAAGTTTATTTGGGAATGTGTTAATACAGAATAACTCATCGTGTTCTTCCTGTATTTTGCTCATGGCTGTTTCAAAGCAGCTCTCAATAGCTCTACTAATAGTGACTATTCAGCAAAGATCCATTAAACAAACTACGACCTTGCAAGAATTCACTGCCCAGTGTTTGCAGTGGATTTTACCATCTAAATTACCTGGAACGTTACCTGTTTCTGAGTGAGTGGCTGCAAATCTTTGATGAGTGAATGAATAATAAATATCAAATCTGAAGTAATGAAAATGAATGTCAAGTATTCTTACTCACCTACACCTCTGTCATCTACGAGTTTGATCTCTGTACAAGGAACCATTTCCTAAAATACTCTTGTGAATAGTGCTGGGCTGATGCATATGTGTGAAGAATTTCAATCTTGGAGGAGAATATTTCAGCAAAATATTTGTGTGACTGCAGTATGTTATAACAGGAGTTATTTTACTACTCCTGTATTATGGTTTGAGAGAGCATAGGAATAAGTGGTTGGATAGAAGGAACTTTAATTTCAGAGGACCAGGATAGCTGTTACTAAACCCAGCTCCATACTTTTACACCACCGTTGTTCTCTCAAAAGCAGGGTCCGTTACCCTGTGTGCTAGAAGCCAATCCACACAGTTGAGATATTTGCTTTATTACCCAGTTCTATGCAGAAAAGGGAGCAGGGTGGTATTCCACAAAGCAAATTCAGTTTCCTGAAACACAAGTTTTACCCCAAAATGTGAGAAAGAACTTTATGTTTAACGTTATTCTAGCACACATGCACATACACTGACACACACAATTGGTCAACTAATTCCTCTCTTCCATTTAAAGTGGCAATGCTCAGGAATTTCACCACACATGCCCAAAGAGCGAGGGCCTTGTTGTTAGTAGGGGTCCCTCTAGCCTGTGGGTGTGAATTTTAGCATGCTAACAGCTCATTAATATATTAATACAGTGATTTCAATTACTCAATGTGTTTTTTCTCCAGTGCTCAGGGCTGTAACCAAAATAAGCTGTGGGGAGTGCTCCTTTCTACCCCTTTCATCTGTCCTGCAGGTGTCCTGCAGGCCTGTCTCAAGGCTGGGCTGCTGATTACTTGGAGAGTGTTTTTCTCTTATTGGAATCTGGTTTTGTCTAATTCTTACTGTTTTACTGTTATCTAGGCCTTGTTTTTATTCTTCATGTCCCTTATGTTCTCTTTTACGTGATTTTCCCAGATGTGATTTTTTTCCCCAAAATAATACTTATTTCAATCAATAACTGACAACAATGTGAGTATCAACATTATGCTGATGTCAAATAAATCATCTTTACCAGGCCTCAGCAGACAGGCTATGTACCCTCCCTTGTTGGAAGGTTACCAAGAAAATGGGGTGGACACTACCACCACTTTAATGTGCTCCTCTCCCTCATGAGACAGAAGATGACATGATGTGTGGAATTGTGTTTATTAATGAGAAAGAAATAACTACTCAAAAGCTTTTGCACAAAAGTATCTGAGTATCCACATTTTCACTGTGTAGTCACAGTGCAATTCATAGAGCTTCCTGATAGATCAGGCTTCTATTTTCAGTACAGGGTTAATAAGTACATTTTGACTGTAGTGTGCTCAGATGATGTAGTAACAAGACTAGATAAATGCCTACTATAAAGAGAGTCAAAGCCTTCTCCCTTTTTAGCCCACCACAGTCATTCTTTCCATATTTCTGCAAAGACTGCTATGGTGATACAGGCTGAGTTGCCTATACGATATAATGTTTGGGGTCTCTTATTTTATTTATAACCCTGATTTTTTATTTTGTTAGCTTACTTTGTCCTTTTAAAGATTCTCTGATTTACTTCAGGTTTCAGAGCACTTGTCTTGCAGCTACAGTCTCATAGGACAAAGGTCATCAGGTTAATTTCTCCTGGCAATGTCTGTAGATATCCTGAAAATACAAAGCAGGCAAACCAGCTGTTGTTTTTATTCCTTTCAAAAAAAGACATCTGAACCACATTTTTACAAAAAACAACAAAACTAAATACTGAAACACGTGCCACATTGTGAAGTTCATAGAAGAAATTCCTGTGGTTAGGAGCAGTAGAAGTTGTTCATGTTTTGGTTTCAGTGTCCTTGTGAGTAATCAGTAATAAAATCATTCTGCTTTTCTGATATATAGAAGGACACATTAGGTCTGGTGCAAGACTTTGAATTTTTTTATTATTTTGTTTTCCTGTTGGATATGAACACTTAGAGTCATTTAGCTAATTGGAAATGCTGTATGGCTTTAAATATTTATTTTCTGTTATGTCTTTTCAGTCTTAATATTCCTGTAAAATATGCTTAGGGCAGGGAGCAACTAAAACTGAGCTATGCAAAAGGTACTGAGTGTCTGACTTTGGATAGCTGGTTTTGCCTTGATACTGATCAATCACTGAAATTATGGATTCTAGATTACCTAGTACCTCTAGTACCTCTACCTCTAGTGGATTATCTAGTACCTCTAGATTCTTGATTCATGCTGAGAATTAGTTGTACTACCCTAATATCATCCTTAGATCCTTGGGAAACCTATAAGAGGAGAAACTGAGGATTTTTAAGTGAGGTTAATAGCACTTGGAAAGGTTGAAGTATATGGGGATTATTAGGATAGCAGTGAAAGTGACAGTTCTGGGGTAAGGTTTATTATAAAAGAACACACAAAAGGAGCATCTGTGCATCCTGTCAGTGAGTGCAGCAGTGTTCTGGGACAGAGCCAGTTATGAACCACAAGAGAAATAATGACTGCAAATCAGAAACTGATTTTAGAAAACTACAGATAATTCTTCACACTATAGCTATTGCGAACTACTTCTTTTTTTTTTTTTTTCTTTTTTTTTTAAAGAATTTCCAGAAATTTTAAAAAAGTATTTTCAATTCCCACTTCCACTTGGGCAAGCCTCTTACTGGCTGGTCTGATGTTTGGATGCTTGCAGAGGCAAATGGGTCTCCCATTGTACCTCCTGTCTATTTAAATTGTAAACTTCTCAGGGTTGGAATTATACCTTGTCATATGTTTTTATACTACCTGGCAAAAGCTTTCTAATTTTTATTGAAATTTCCAGGCATTATTGTAATCAAAATAACTGTAATTCTCTTTAATGGGCAAAATCCAAGTGTCAAACTGAAACTGAAATGCTAAAAAATGGACATAATGGCAGACAGGTACCTGCAGTGCAGTAGGAGCCCCTTATATCACAGACGCTTTTATAACATTAAACTTTCAATCAGGATTTTTCTGAGTTACCTAGATAAATATTTCTACAACTAAGTGTTAATGTATCCTTGTATCAGGGTTTTTTTCTAAATCAAACTAGCCATAATCCATGTACATCCATAAGCACTTTCTTGTGGCAACCCTACTTTACAAAATCCATTCACCTCTCAAAAAAGCTGGTTTTCTTTAAAGTCTCTGGAACAAAAGAGATCAGTGGAAAGCACAAGAGTTGTGAACCAGAATCAAAAGCAAGGTAGTAAATGCATGGAACCAAAAGTTCTGCCTTCAGTTTAGCTTCTTTTCACCCTCCAGGCCTCAAAGCTACTAAAAGCAATGCTGTTCATTGATAAAATGTTACTCAAAATGTTTAAAAAAAAATGAGTTTCCATATTTAGTCAAAGTTGTACTGGAAGATAAGACAACGCACTAAAAGGCAATGGAGCTGTGCACTGTTTCCATCAGTGTGATCAGCCTTCTGGAGGTAACAGAACACTAGGAATAAAGTTTTGAGGGGGGGGAAAGGGAATGAGAGCCCTCTGTGTCACTGAGTGGACATATGAGAGAAAATTCATTTTCAGGATCAAGAAGAACAAAAAAATACAGTTGAGTTGATTGGTCAAAGTAAATTCAGAGAACAGTTTGAGCAGCTTTGCCCTTTTGCACAAAGGTTAGTTGTGCTTTTTGAAGAAATTATGCCAAGCTTGGAAGGGACATCTAGAGATCATCTAGTCCAACTCTCCCACTGAAGTAGGATAACCTAGAGCAGGGCTGTATCCAGGCAGGTTTTGAATATCTCCAGAGAAGGAGACTCCACAACCTCCCTGGGCAGCCTGTTCCAGGGCTCTGTCACCCTCATCGCAAAGAAGTTTTTCCTCATATTCAAATGTAACTTCCTGTGTTCCAACTGGTACCCATTGTGCCTTGTTCTGACACTGGGAACTACTGAGAAGAGTCTGGCTCCATCTTCCTTGCACCCACCCTTTAGATACTTGTATACATTGATAAGACCTCCCCTCAGCCTTCTCATCTCCAGGCTAAACAGTCCCAGCTCTTTCAGCCTTTCCTTATAAGGGAGATGCTCCAATCCCCAATCATTTTTATTACCCTCCTTTGGACTCTCTACAGTAGCTCCCTGTCTCTTTTGAACTGGGGAGCCCAGAACTGGGTGCAGTATTCCAGCTGTGGCCTCACCAGGGCAGAGTAGAGGGGGAGAATGACCTCCCTGGACCTACTGGCCACACTCTTCTTACATAGTTGATCTGAATTGATCTGATTCTCACAGACAGTTTCTAAGCAATGTCAAGAAATTTTGCATTAATTTTTCCCACTTGTATTTGCACTAAATGTTTTTTGGCACATCTCTTTACTCTCTCTTCACCATCTTTGATCACTTTTGAAGATTCCTTTCCTCATCTTCCTATCCTTTCTCATTTGAGGACAAATAAGGCTTATTAAAGGTGCTCTTTCAATAAAGCATATAGAATATTTAGTTAGACACATTTCAATAAGGCATATAGAATATTTGCTCAGTTAGACACAATCTGTTACCAAATCACATTTGTTTCTTTTTTACTAGTTTCTGTTTCCATTCCCTGTTCTTCCTCAATGTTCTCTTCTTGTGTTATTAAAATCAGTGACTCCACCACAACATGCAGTACTGTCTCAGGACATGTTAACTTATTTATTACAGTCTATATAACACCCAGATTCTGTTACCAGGCATTAGGAATTACTGAAATTGTTATAATTATAATATATACATATATTTTTTATCAGATTATACAGCACTGGGGGACCCTTGGAGCTTTGGAGGATTGTTGGAGTACCTTAAAAATATTTAAGTATTAATGTCCCTAGCTAAATGGCATGCGAGATGGTAAAAACTTAGGAGAAATGCTTTAGGATGGGAGCTTTGAAAAGCTTTCTACTTTGAGTCCACTAATAACTGGGATAAAAGCACTAAATACAATTTATGCAAGCCTTTGACCAGCTAGTAGCAGCAGGGGTTCACTAGAATGAAGACAAACAAGACATACTGGCTGGGAGAGCTGTGAGGTTGTAGTAAGGTACATGTATTTTCTGAATGACTTAGATACAAGACCTTAATTGTATTGTAATTCTGTCTTATTAATATAGACAATAGACTATGTTAATACTTTTAATAGAGACTGTGTTTAATTATATTAAACAAATTGTATTGTAGTTCTGGCTGAGCAAAGCAGACAATGGAATTAATTATTACATTTAACAGAAAATGTATTTAATTTTCTAGTAAGTAATCTCACTGAAATTGAAATGGCTTTCTAAAATATTTTCCAAAAACAAATTAGCTTGACTGTAATATTTTTTGCAAAATAGAGCAAAGATTCAATTAAGTTAATTTCCTGCTAAGCCAAACTCCTGGAAAAAGTGATTTGTTGTTGATTTTATGTGGAATTGTTTCACATTCAACCTGAACATAACCTGTGTCTTATGCCCTAGTTATGAACTTTCTGCATAACAAAAAAAAGCGAGAAGCATTTACAGATATGTTTACAGAAAAGCTTTATCAGCCAGTTCATTGACTAGAACAGAGACCTCTATGACTGGGTTTCCTTCCCAGGGTAAGAAGGCAACAGAAAAGACTAAAGTGCACTCCAGGTGTCATATGTACTCTGAAGATGGCCAGAACACATACCCAGTTCCAGAAATCTGAAGGGTCTCCCAAATCCTGTAGATTAGACAGTAGCTGTAGAGAGCCATAGATACATATTTAAAACACATCACAAAACGAATGGGTTAATAAATTGATTTAGAGAGAGGCCATTCACAAGCAACAACTGTTCATGTGCACAGAGGCAACTACACTTACTGTCATCTAGATCTGGTCACAGTGTTCATATGAATTAAGATGCTCTTTTTTTTTTTACTAGAACAAAACATATCTCAACCTGTGTTCCTGCAGCAGCTGCTGGGCTGCCCAGCCACCCTGCCTGTGCAAGATGGACAGCCCAGTGTTAAAGTAACTTAGGCAAAGAATAGCTTGAAGGTAACAAGATCACGACCAGTTTTCTACTCCTGACCTCAGCAGGAGCTCTGATGAGTCCTTTCTTTTTTTTTCCAATCTCTTTCTACCCATCCCACATTTCCTCCTCCTGCTTCACAGTCTTCTTCGAAAGAGAAAAAGAAACACATTTTCATTAAAAAGTAACAATAGCAGAAATCCAAAAACAGAAATTCCAATTAAAATTTCAGTAAAACCAATGCAGTTTCTTTCAGTAGCTCTGAGTGAATTCAGAACAGCATTTTCATTATGCATGGATGGAAAAAAATGGAGAAGGAAGCAATGGTTTTTAATTATTCTATTTATAGTTTGGTAAGATCAAGGACTTTCTGATGTGGATTAGGACCTCATTGTGCTGGACATTGTAAGAACAAAAGAAAAAGATGATCTTAGCTGTGTGGAATTGAATACCACTGTCAGATTTTGGCAATAGCAAAATGAATCTAGCTTGGAAAAGCAGCTTTTGCTAACTTATATGCTACACCCTTGTTTTCTTAGGAGCTAGTAATAACTATCCATTGCCAATCAGTGCAGCTGTTTTTCTCTTTTCCTATTGTCAAAGTAAGCCTACCCAGTTGGGGGGGGGGAGTGGTTTATGGGCAGCAAAGGTTAGTAGTAAGATCTATTGGAGGCCAGAAAATGGGGACATTCCTTTCTATAATTCGTATCTTGCTTCTGCATTGCTCAGGACTTCATATGCTGTCCAATTTATTGTCAGAAAACAAATTTAAACTTGAACTTAATAAAAGCCTCTTCTAATTATATATATATTTATAAAAACAATCAAAAAAACTCAGCTTGCTTCTTCCTACCAGGCAAATTCCAGCAACCCATGAAGCAGAAAATTGTTTTGGATGGCACTGCATTATGAAAACCTAGCCTTTAGATCTGTTTCAAACCTTTTAAAAAAATGGTCATGTGTAGCCATCCTTGACTTCAAGACCTAAGGAAATCTCTTTTTGTCACCAGATGAAATCAGACTGGGATTTTTGGCTTCTGTGAAATAACAAGAGATTTTGCAAGTGACCCTGGAAAGAATGGAGGAAGAGAGCAGAGTCAATAGCATTTCTCCTCTACTGGACAGCCTGTAAATCCAGTGTCAGACAGAGAGAAGGCATTTTCCCAGTAGGTGGGAAGTGGCACGGAGAAGAAAACTGGCATGTGAAATGTAATTATCTTCTGCAACCTTGGTAACAGGGCCACCAAAGAACACAGTACAGTTAGTAACTCTGGTGCACTTAGAAGGTCCAAGTATACTAGACAACATTTGTCTCACTTTGTGGTAAAGGAATGCCATCTACTCAACAGTAACAGAGAAGCAAAGTCTGAGGCAAGAAGCCAACTTCTGAAACAGCCTTCATTCCCACTGTTCTCACATACACCCAGCACCACAGTGGTACTTCCAAGTGGAGAACCACAGATGTGCAGTTCAGTGATCACCTTTCATAATGGATAAGCTCTTTGGAGCTCCATGTAACCCTGGAGCCTGGGCTGCAGCAGTGAAGAGTCCATTAGTGTGACCCTGAGGACCTAGATCTTCTCTGCTTGCTCAGGAGGGTTTGAAATTATGAGTTACACTCTGTTGCTAATCTCTTATCTCAGCAGACATGAGAAGCTCAGCAGAGACAGAGTGCATATCCAGTCTACCCTTCCCCAGCCCTCACTCCCCACTGTATGCTGCTCTGTATTTCCAGCTCCTTCATTCCTTCCAGCTCCCTAGCTATGAATGTCTCAAAATAGGAGATAAACACTGCAGTTCAGTCCACGACCCTTTGATGCAGAGCAGAAGACAGCTTCTGGCTATCCCAGGTTGTGGTAGAAAACCAAACATCAGAGACTTGCCTCCAGTACTTGAACAGGTTACAGCAGCATGGAAAGCGTCCTGAAGTTAGTAGTACATTGGAGAAATCCCAGATCTCAGTGTCACACATTTGCATTTGCAGTGAGGCATTGAAGCTGATGCCAGGTGCAACTCATACCTCCCAGCACTACAGTTTGGCAGAAAAAATAGCCCTTTTAAAAAAGAAAGCTAAACAATTCCCCAAAGCTTTGCAGCAAGGCAGAGATTCTGAAGCAAATCTAACCTCCACAGAACTGAGGAACACATTTGGGGATGATGTGGCTCCAGGATAATTTCAGAGCCACATCACCATCATCACATCCAAAAGTACAAAATAGAAGAGGGCAGGAGAACCTGTGATACGATAGAAGCAGGAAGGAGTCCTGGAAAGGCACTCAGTACATGAGTGCCCTGTGATATTTCAGTTTCTCTCTTGCTTTGCCAGCACTGTGATCAACAATAGACTATTCTAGGATTTCTCTCAACAAGCTGCAGACAGTGTGCAGCAAAGGTTTCAAAACAGTTTCTCATAACAGAAACAGTTTGCCCCATTGTCCTTGGCTATAATTTTCATCTCTATATACACTTTCTGCTAGTGCAGCATTTTAGTGCTGCAGTTGTATTAACAGTTCTCAAGGGGCTTCAGAACCATTCATCTTGAGAAGAGCTATATTGATGTAAAATATTCTTCAATGAGTAAGTTAAACAGTAAACACAATATTGATTCAATACCTCACAAGGTCTTAAAAGACAATTAGGATATGCTTGGGTGTAAGCTGTTGTTGCATGGACTGAAAACTGGCTGAAGGCTCGTAAACAAATTGCAAACAGAAATGGCACAGCAACTTCCTAGGACCCTGCTCAAACATGTTTTCTGGGGGTCTTGAAACATTAAGTACTTGTGCTTGCAACACTCTCAAAGTTGGGATCTACTGTGGGAAGTCACGCAGTTTGTTTCTAGATTTCACAGCTTCCCTACCCACACACACTCCATGGGATCCTTCAAAAATGGACATTAGGCTTCTCACTTGCTCTTTCTCTACTATAAAGCCTAATTTATTCAGTAATTCACCCACAGCAGTTAGTAGTTCAACAGCAACTTTGAGAATTCTTCGGTCAATATGATCTGTTTCTTCTGGTGTTTGTTATCATCCTTTTTATTGATCTGTCCTAAAACCTTGTCTGCTGACACTTCAAGACAATTCTTTATATTCATTCCAAGTAAGTAGAGGCTTCAGTGCAGTGACCTCTCAAAGCTCCCATGTGGTTAACACTCATGTAAGCAGTTCTTTTAGCCTTTCTGCTACAGTCACAGTGTCCTCCAGTGCTTCTTCCATAGCTCAGCTCTCTGCCAGCCTGCAGATTGAAAGACTGCTTGTTTTTTGTGTGTTTTAGAGAGACTATATTAACAACTTCCATGCCTTTAAAAGGTTGCTTCTCAAAATAGTTTTTAACATCGCTTATTATGATTTTTTTATCATTCGTGTATAAGAATTTTTATGTGTTTTCTGTTTCACACCTTTGGATATAACTACTGTTTTTTGAAGCATGTCATTTTATTTATAATTGCTTCTTTCCCTCTGTTTTTTAACCACACTCCTTCTTTTTGGTCGACTACCTTTTGATAGGGATACACATTTACTCATGAAGGCATTTGACTCATTTAATTACTCCTCCTCCTTTAAAATTGTTTCCTGATTACCACATAGTTCCCATTTTGAAGTGAACCTTTTTTCTGTAAGGTTTTCTTTTTTTCTGTAAGGTTGCTGAAGTTGAAGACATGTTCTACTACTGTTCTTCCTTTTGAAGATAGTTGTTTCAAGGGACAGTCATCATCCTACAGAGAAATCTGCTGCTTCCCTTAGGTTAGAGTTAGAGACTTTTAAAGGAAACTCTCTGGTCTGGTGCCACCCTCTGATTATAACCCTCTATTTGGTTATCCAGGTTGGCAAGGACAAGGTTGTAGAGAAGTCCACAGGCATTTAAAAAGGACTTCAAGGCATTGGGCTGACTAGCTGAAGGCTCAGGTGCACAGGTGGTGTTTTCAATAATCCCTCAAGTGGTAGGGAAAAATACTGAAAGAGGGAGGAAAACACTGGTGAATTCATGGCTCAGAGGCTGGCATTACTGTAGGAATTTTGGGTTCTTTGATCACAAGGAAGTTTACACAGGACCAGGTCTGCTGGACAGATGGAGTACATCTGTCTCAGAGCAGGAAAAGGATTCTCACGTACGAGCTGGTGGAGGTCATGGAAAGGGCTTTAAACTAGGCTTGAAGAGGGAAGAGGATAAATCCAGGTTCACTAAAGATAAGCCTAAGGACAGCCACTAGTCTTCCATCTCAGTTGAGGTGGGAGATGGTGATATATGGGGCAACCAAAACACAGGGCTCACTAATAGGTTAGTACCTGTGGAAGTGGCTGGGAACGGTGAGACAGCAATTAGGACCTCTCTCCCCAGAACGGTGGCAGGATCGTTAGCCCAGCTGAAGTGCATCTACACCAATGTACACAGCATGGGTAATAAACAGGAGGAGCTGCAGGCCATTGTGCAGCAGGACATCTTTAACATCGTTGCCATCACAGAAACATGATGGGATGGTTGCCACAACTCGAATGCTGCAGTGAATGGCTAGAT
This sequence comes from Chaetura pelagica, assembly GCF_000747805.2. Taxonomy (NCBI): domain Eukaryota; kingdom Metazoa; phylum Chordata; class Aves; order Apodiformes; family Apodidae; genus Chaetura; species Chaetura pelagica. The sequence goes on from NW_009953571.1 coordinate 700,594, forward strand.
GGGCAGGGAAGGAGCAGTGGTGGCGTGGCACTGTATGTTAATGAGTATTTTGACTGTGTAGAACTTGACAAATGTGATTGTAAGGTTGAGTGCTTATGAGTAAAGATTAGAGGGAAGGCCAACAAGCCAGACATCCTGTTGGAGTGTGTTACAGACCCCCCAGCCAGGATGAGGAGGCTGGTGAGGCATTATAGAATCATCAATTTTGGAAAAGACCCTCAAGATCATCAAGTCCAACCATCTGCCCTACCATCCCTACAGGCAGTTCGCAGAAGTCTTCAAGCCACCAGCCCTGTTTCTCATGGGGGACTTGAAATTACCAGATGTCTGCTGGAAATACAGCAAAGAAGAAACAATTTAAGATGTTCCTGAAATCTGTAGAAGATAACTTCCTGACAAAACTGGTAAATGACCCTACCAGGGGAGGTGCCTCGCTAGACAAACTGTTTGCAACCAGGAAGGACCACTCATGATGAGGTGTTCGGAGACCTTCTTGGGCTTAATGACCAGGTAATTAAAGAATTCTCAGTTCCTGGTGAAGTAAGGAGGGGAATCAGTAAAAATGCTACCATGGACTTTCAGAGGGAAGACTTCAGGCTGCTCAGACACTGGTTGGGAGTGTTCCTTGGCACTTAGTCCTGAAGGGTAAAGAAGCCCACGGGGCTGGATGTTATTCAAGAGGAAAGTCTTAGAGGCACAGGGGCAGGCTCTTCCCATGTGTTGTAAAATGAGCTGTCAGGGAAGACGACTGGCCTGGCTGAACAGGGAGATCTTGGAAAAAGGGGCCAAGGGGCTCAGGGGCTCAGGAAAAAAAGGAGTCTACCACCTTTGGAAAAAGGGACAGGCATCTCAAGAAGAGTATGGGGATCTAGCTAGGTCATGCAGAGAAAACATCAGAAAGGCAGAAGCACAGCTAGAACTCAACCCAGCCACTGCTGAGGGGTAAAAAAAAAAAGGTTTTTACAAATACATGAGCAACAAAAAGGCAGTTGAAGATATTGTTCACCTTTCATTGGATGCAGGGGGAACATTGCTATCAAAGGACGAGGAAAAGGCTGAGGCACTGAATGCCTTCTTTGCCTCAGTCTTTAATAGTCAGACCCATTATTATCAGGGTAATCAACATCTTGATAAGAATGGAGAGCAACAGCAACTCCCCACAATCCAGAAGGAAGCAGTTAATGACCTGTTATGCCACCTGGACATTCCTATGTCATATGGGGCCAGATGGGATCCACCCTAGAGTGCTGAGGGAGCTGACAGAGGAGCTCGCCAAGCCACTCTCCATCATTTATCAGCAGTCCTCATTAACAGGAGAGGTGCCAGATGATTGGAGGTTGCCAGTGTGACACCCATCTACATAAAAGGCTGAAACAAGGATCCAGGGAACTACAGGCCTGTCAAGCTGACTTTGGTACTGGAGAAGATCATGGAGAGGTTCATCTTGGCTGCGCTCATGTGGCAAGTGCAGGATAATTATGAGATCAGGCCCAGACAACATGGATTCATGAAAGGCAGGTCCTGACTGACCAACTTGATCTCCTTCTATGACCAGGTGACCCACTTAGTGGATGAGGGAAGGGCTATGGACATTGTCTACCTGGACTTTAGTAAGGCCTTTGACACCATCTCCCATAGCATTCTCCTTGAGAAACTTGTGGTCCATGGCATAGACATGTGAACACTTCAGTGGATTAAAAACTGGCTGAATGGCCAAGCACAGAGTTGTGATAAACGGAGTCAAATCCAGCTGACAGACAGTCACAAGTGGTGTCCCCCATGGCTCGGTATTGGGACCAGTTCTGTTTAATATTTTTATCAGTGATTTGGATGAGGGGATGGTGTGCACCCTCAGCAAGTTTGCAGATAACATTAAATTGAGTGGGAATGTTGATCTGCTGGAGGGTAGGAAGGCACTGCAGAGCCATCTGGACAGGTTAGATTGATGAGCTGAGGTCAACAGGATAAGGTTTAACTAGGCCAAATGCCAGGTCCTGCACTTGGGTCACAATAACCCCAAGCAACACTACAGGCTTGGGAAATAGTGGCTGCAAAGCAGCCCAGAGAAAAAGGATCTGGGAGTACTGGTGGACAGACAGCTGAACATGAGCCAACAGTGTGCCCAGGTAGCCAGGATAGCCAATGGCATCCTGGCCTGCATCAAAAACTGTGTTTTCCCAGCAGGAGCAGGGAAGTGATCGTGCCCCTGTTTTCAGCACTAGTGAGGCTGCACCTCGAGTGCTGTGTGCAGTTCTGGGTGATGCAGTATAAGAAAGACACTGAGGTCCTAGAGCATGCCCAGAATAAAGCAACAAGGCTGGTGAGGGGTTTGGAGGACATGTTGTATGAGGAGCAACTGAGGGAACTGAGGTTGTTTAGTCTGAAGAAGAGAAGGCTCAGGGGAGATGTTATTGCTCTCTACAACTACCTTAAGGGAGGTTGCAGAGAGGCCATCGCTGGTCTTGTCTTCCAAGTAATTAGTGACAGGATGAGAGGGAATTGGTTTAAGTTGTGTCAGGGGAGGCTTAGATTTGATATTACGGAAAATTTCTTTATTGAAAGAGTGGTGAGGCATTGGAACCAGGTGTCCAGGGAGGTGGTGGAGTCACCATCCCTAGAGGTGTTCAAGAAGTGTTGAAATGTAGCACTTCAGGATATAGTTTAGTGGTTGTTGTAGTTGTATTGTGGTCTTTTCCCACCTTGATGATTCTATGATCAGTGGTTTCTAAGACTGTAATTTTGGCATAATGCCTTACCTTGATGCTTAGCTAGCATTTATTGGGAAAGGGGAGGTGTCATTACAGCTGCATTTTCAGCCCTTGCAGGCTCTCTTGTCACTGAGTACTGTGCAGTCATCATTCCTCTCCTGATCATGTAGCCAAGACACCACATAATATTCTCTCAATTAAAACATGAAATTTTAATGTGAATAATTTCTTTGATGCAAGTTTAGATATTTTATTTCTTAAAGTTAATTTATATTAACCACATCCGCCAATCATACAGACTTTTTCTTCCTCTGTTTTCCTCAGCATAAAGCACTAGGGTTTAATTTGGTCCTTGATTTTCTAGTGTGCCACAAATTATTACCCTTCCACAAAGTACCTGAGATGAATGTTACACCATCTCATTCATAGCTGCAGTTTTTCCACATAACCCACTGTTACTTCTCCCAGTGCTGCTGTTACCCACATGAACATTCACTAACAGCTGCACAACAGTATTCTCTAGGAAATTGTCCAGATGGCTCATGAAATTTGCCACGTTTGCACCTGCCAGAAAAGTCATTATGCATAATGTACTTATGTGAGTTCTGGCATTTTTTTTAATAAAGTACATAGGTTTTGAAATAAATAAATTATTAAATAAATCTCTGTTTGGTTGCTGTTTTGGTTTTGGTTTGTTGTTGTTTTTTTTTTCCCTAGATCCACTTGTTACAGGGAGTGTTTATATTTTGTTTCCTGAGACATGGAGTAGGGAGACTACAGACTCAAGAACCCTTGCCTGAACATTTGCAAAACTATTTAACTATCTTCATATAAGTGTTTCCTCAAAAGCTATTTTTTGCCACTATATTAATAATTATTGTTAATAGTTAGGCTGTTTAATGTGTGATCACTTTATACCACATTAGTGTGTCAGTGGTTTATTTGCATTTGCTCCCATTTATGTGTGTCCAGTCTGTTGCCTTTGATCTGACAGACACATTGCAGGTGTTTGGGACAAAGAAGGAAGGATTTCTTTCTCTTCTGTATTTCCCGTGTTGCTTCTAACATACAGTAATAGTCCTTAGTTCCCAGTTCTACGTAGGTTACATGTTCATCCTGCCTGTGCCAGATGGACAACCCCTCTTTATAACACAGTCATCAACTATCTGGTCAGATAGTTGAGTGGGTAGAGTTCCTACCACATGATTTTACAGACACACACACACAGACTCACAGAAGTTCGTAACTTCATCATGCAATGCCAAGTCTGCAGTGAGGACAGCTTTAAAAGTTTAATTGCTGCAATACAGTCAGGGAGACTGTAATCAATAAACAATTTGCATTTTCATCTGGTATCCAGCCTTAGTATAATAAACTCAAACACCTTCCAAATCTAAGAGAGAACATTTCACATAGAACTTTATATATATTCAATGTTCTGCATATTATTATGGGGTTTGGTGGTTTTACAGTATCTGGGTCTTTTTTTAGGTAGCTGAATGAATACTTTAACAAGTGAAAAGGAGTTACAGTCTAAGATCCTTTAAACTTTCATGTCTTCTGATTTCTTGCATTTAGTTCTATGCAGCTTTGGCTTGTGTATTCTTTACTTCATAATTCTCTGTTCCTGCAGTCCTTGCATGCACACAGCATCTGAACAACCCCCTTGCTTCCTTTGTGCTACTTTTTCTATTACAGAAGATATGAATTCCCTTTTTCTTTGCATCACTTGCTGTAAGAAGGAAGAATTCCCAGAGCTGACCAGAGCCTTGCTCCACCTAATGGCATAAAGCACCCAAACAGAGGATTAAGAAGGGTGACTAATGTCTGGATATAATTTTTTTTGTTTTACAGAAGCTTATTAATTATATTGAAAATGTATTGGAAATGTGGTTGGAAACTCAGTTTAAAGAAGGATGCCTCATACCATGCCAGTAAGAAAATGACTCTATAGTGACTCCACATACTCTGAAAAACATTTATTAGAAGATGTCAGAAGAGATTGCACTTTCAGGCTATGGTACAAAGGATCACAGCATCACAGAATTGTACTGGCTGGAGAAGACCTTTAAGATCATTGAGTCCAACCATTAACCTAGCTCTATGCAGTCCAGTGCTAGACCATGTTCCTAAGTACCACATCTACACATTTTTAACACCTCCAGGGATAGCAATTCACCAGCCTCCCTGGACAATCTGTTCCAGTGTGTGATAACCCTTTCAGTGAAGAAGTTTCTTCTACTATCCAATGTAAACCTCCCCTGGTACAACTTGAGGTCATTTCCTCTCGTTCTGTTGTTTGTTACTAGGCAGAAGAGACCAACCCTCACTTCACTATAACCTCGTTTCAGGTAGCTGTAGAGAGCAATAAGATCTCCCCTCAGCCTCCTTTTCTCCACACTAAACAACCCCAGTTCCCTCAGCTACTTCTCATAAGACTTCTTCTCCAGACCCTTTACCAGCTTTATTGCACTTCTCTGGACTCCATCCTCTCTATCCTTTTGTGCTAGTTTATCTTTTGGAATACATGCAGGAAGTATGGAAGTCCATGTGGAAGAAGGCAATAAAGGTATTCTTTTGTTCAAGAATTTAAAGGTACAACTGTATAATTTACAAACGAAAAACAGCCAGCAAACAATAGTGGAAAGAAAAATATTGCAAATGTGTAGGGTCTGGATCATTCCTCCATTCATCTTCAGCTCGATGGAAGAAGGTCTGCAGTAAGTGAAGGATGGGCCTGCTGTAGTGAAGATGTTGGCAATAACAAGTCATTTGTGCTTGGCCTACCACACTAAATTACTACTGACTGCCTAAGACAGAGATCTCATCAATCCAAACATACCTGCTGGGCAGGACAATGTGGACCACGGGGTAAGATATCATTATTCTTTCAGGGACACCTCTGCTGTTCATCATCTTGCGTCCCTCCTCTGCATCAGTTACCATTGATCAAGTCCTGTTATTTCTTCAAGTACAGAGCCATGCTACATACAGTAGCACTATTACTCTTCCTTGTAATTCACATCCACCTCTGAATTATTTCTTGTCCTTCCAAATGAGTTATTGGTTAACATCTAAGCATCTAAGCTCTTCTTTTTTCCTGCTTGTGCCTTGAATATCAATGCTGGAAAAGAAAAAGGAATATTTAAATCTGTGCTTTCTAGAGCTAAGTCATTCACTATATCTTTTCTAAAACGTGACTGGACCACTTCTAATTAGTTTTGCTTAGGTGAGGTTCATATACAATTTTTTGTACAGTGGGCCTTGAACGAGAAAAAAATCAGAATGTTACCTGTCTGAATGCAAGGGCAATCCTCCATGTCAAAAAGTAAGACAGGTCATGTGTGTAGCAGAAAATTAAATTTCAGCAACATACCCCTTAGCTAGGAAAAATCAGTAACAGAGAGAAGCATTTGTTCCAAATCAATTATCTGGGATTAATTCTTCTGTAGAAGACATAAGGATGGTATGTTGTTTACATAATCAGCACTCTCTAATTATAATCTTTCTGATGAACTCATCATACCTTGGTATTTATTTTACAACACTTCCACTGTATCTGTCTCAAAATTAAACCAACACTGAAATGTTTACCCTTGAGTCTGTGTCTCCGGGATTTGCCTAGTCCCAGGCACTGTTTCTTCTGTAAATTGGCTTCACAGCATTGTGAGAGGTTCCACACATCTAAGGAAATGAGCTGCTTGCTAAGTAAACTTATGTTCAGTGTTGTTGGAACATTAGCTATAGTTTTAGCTCTCTATCTAAAGACTGGCCACTTAGTCTCACCTTTAAATTATCTATTCTGGAACCTGTGCCCCCATCTTCAGGCTTTATACAGACCCAACATCCTGCCTATGAGCCATATGAGTTTTTGGGTTAAAGCAATAGCAAAGGGATGCTATGTTTGTGGGATCCCTCTTTATTGCTTATATTTATTTTCCACAGCTTTCTATGCATTTGTTCAGAGCTGAATTTAATGGATAAACCCCTGTTTGTCAAACCTTGGACATTTCAGTCTAAGTTTTACAGCAAATTTGGACTTTCTGGTTCTGATGAAGACCTGAAGTACATCTGCCAAAACACATCCTGAAAAGCTGCCCTTTAACAGGTATCAGAACTGGTCAGAACAGCAGCAAGATAATTTTGGTCACCCATCTTAAAACTGGTCATAAGTCATTTGCTTCCTTAAGATACTGAGCAAAGCGTGGAGTACCTAGATCTATTCTAAAGAAAAATTGCATCTTCTTTCTGTATCTACCATATATACAAAATAAGCATTATCTTAATATATAAATGTAATTCACTCTCAATGTTCCATTTTGTGTCATGACAAAACAGTTTTGTAATATCCAGCACCTCTAACTTGCCCACATTGTTAGTTCTGTATTTTTAAAATGGTTTTATTGCCTACATCAAATGTGCTTTAGGACTCCAACAAGAAAAGTAATTAGCATCTCTAAAAACTTAATCCTTTTCATTTGCACACATAAAACTGGCTCTATCATAAAAAGCAATTAATGGAATATATCAGGGATAAGGATGGGAAGCTGCTAGGTTAATATTTCAGAATATTGGGGTGAAAATGTGTCTTGTTACTTAAAAGAATAAGCCAGTATTTTTTCTATTAATACTCTTAATTCTTTAGCCTTCCAGGTGTACATTCAGTTAGCAAGTCATTAGACATAGCTTCCACATTTACAGTAATAAACTAGGTTGGCCAACAAAAAGAGGCAAAAAGAAAGTGGAAAAACAACAGAAAGAGAAATAAGCATGTAAAAGAAAGACCATGAGTTTCACTGTAGTTGTGCTTATCTAGTGGATAGGATTTGCACTGGGATTCTGTGTATCTATGAGAGAGAATGTGTATGTATATTAATATGTGTTCTTCAAAATTTAATTATTGTGTGCACAATTCAAAGACTTTTATCCAAGTTTCAAGGGTAAGCACTGACAATTAGGAAATAAAAAATATAAGAGCATGCCTGCAAATTTAGTTTGGACTCTGGTATGGATGCATGATACATCTCTTAATCCCATGATCACATGCTTTTATTTATAGAGAACTGTTGTCTCATTCAGTGTTTGGAATTTACAGGGTATACCTAAGGAACTGCTCTTTAATATTTTATTTTCTTCTTATTGATCAGTGTATGTTCTTAGTTCTCGGGTTTGCACTGCATTCAGATCTTGCTCTGAATACACAACTATCCTTATGGGCTTTCCTGTGGTGTTCATGACTAGTATCTATGAAGTGCTTCACAAACAGTAAAGAATTTTTCTTGAAACTCAGGTAAGATGGAGACTGTCATTATGTTCTTTTTTGTAGACCAAAAGCTGAACCACAGACAAGTTCAAGAATAACATAGCCACTAACATAAAACATGCTGAGATGTGTTTTCAGAGTATTTAGCAGTGGATCTCATTTTGTATGCTGAGAGCACATCTTTGATCAACTGCAGCTATAGTTCTGAGCATTTTACACTCCTACCAGTTGGGAAAAAGTACCTCATGCTGGGCATCCAGGGAACAAGGAACAAACTGTTAATGACTGCATCTGAAAATTCCACTTGGGTTTGAAGTCACTTGCTAAGCAACACATCAGAGTTCAAGACAAAAGATGAGGGTAAAACCTAATTCCTGATTTCAGCATATGACTGCGAGACTTTTATTTCTCCTCTTAAAATTCCTGTCTCAGACACAAGCAGCTTCTACAAATGTACAACAGATGAAAGAACAATCCTATGCAAGTTTCTTGCACTACACACTTTGCAATTTCCCAGTCCTTATTCTTAAAAAAAGCAGATGTGTTTTGTCCTAGGTCATAGTTTAAATGACAGGCATCTGGAATTCAATTTAAGACAAACCCATCTTTTGTCCTAATGTAGTGTATATATGAAATCATTGCTGTGGAGGGAAAGATAGGTATCATCAGGGACAATAAAACCTGACTGGAGTCACTTATTTGATGAGCAATTAAAGGTATTTTTAGTTTTTTGTCCTCCCTGCACCTGAGACCTAAGAAACACATAATTGCTTCCTGTAACAGATGGAAATGAACAAAGAGTCTTTCCCACATAGCATCACCACTTTTTATAAAAGAATCATCGAATCAAACAATAATTTAGGTTGGAAGGGTATTGAAAATGGAGTCATCAACCTTTGCCATTTCAAGAATGTCCCTAACTAACAGGAATTTAGAACCTTGCTACTAATCTTTTCTGATTCCATTCAGGAAGCATCCTCTGGCCTCCTCATTTCTGAATGACATCAGCCCATTGTCTATCTAAAGATTCTAAATATCAAAATTACCTCTCAAAAGACAGTCCCAGATAAAGAACCTGCACCTACAGCCCTATTGCTTAAGACAGAGGACAGGTAAATATCCTGAGTCACTTTGAATTAGCAGTAAATAATATGGACATCTTTTCTAAGCTCATGATGAGGTTAAGTATGGTTAAATATAAAATATTACATAAATCTAGAACAGGTCTTTATGCAGCTAACAGATTAAAAATGGGGATTTCAGTGCTATTTATACAAGCCTAATCAAGAACAGTCATCTGAACAAAGTAGCTTCATAGGGTATTTGCCAAATGACTATTTTAATGTACTTTAGTAGATTAAAACCAAAGGGGAGCATGCTCATTTTTTGAAGGAAGGATTCAAGTAATTTCTAACGCTGCATTGATTGCAATTCTTTATTCCAGTACAAGGTGGAGTCAGCATCTGAATTATTATACCAATATACATGATACTTATATGGATTTCTTTATATCTCTTGATCATAGTAATACAGTTTAGTAATTGATGCTGAAGAATGGAACAAGGTGAACATTGTGAACATACCCTGGAAAAGCTAACAGGCCTCCCTGGTCTCAAACAGCTATATCTATTCAAACAAAATGTCCACACCTTTGCTTCGGGTGCAAATTGCCCAAACTTTCTTTCTTTGATATAATTCTGCCCTGCAGTATCCTAATGCTGCCTGTATCATGGCATTATATTTTTAAAGTGATCCTAGCTGCAGGAGCAGCTGCTTTTCTGCCAGACCCCTTGTATAACAATTTAACCTGTGTTCAGATATTCCCTGCAGATGTAATTCTCCCCCTGTACTCAGCACTGGTGAGGCCTCACGTTGAGTACTGTGTGCCCCTCCCTTCAAGAAGGATATTGAGGTGCTGGAGCAGGTTCAGAGAAGAACAAGGCTGGTGAAGGGACTAGAGGGGAAGTCTTATAGGGACAGGCTGAGGGAGCTGTGGTTGTTTAGCCTTGAGAAGAAGAGAGTCAGGGGGTACATTATCACTTTCTTCAACTAACTGAAGGGAGGTTGCAGTCAGGTGGGGTCTGGGCTCTTTTTCCAGGCAACTAGCAACAAGATGAGAGGGCATTGGCGTCAAGCTGTGCCAGGGGAGGTTTAGGTTGGATATTAGGAAGTACTTCCTCATGAAGATGGTGATTAGACATTGGAATGGACTGCCCAGGGAAGTGGTGGAGTCACCATCCCTGGATGTGTTCAAGGAAAGGCTGGATGTGGCACTTAGTGCCGTGGTCTAGCCAATGTGGTGGTGTTGGGTCATAGGCTGGGCTTGATGATCCTAAAGGTCTTCCAGCCTTAGTGATTCTGTGATTCTGTGTTTCAGCTGCAGAGGTGTAAGGTGCTACCTCAGCTAGTTTAGTACAACATCTCTGTTGGGGTTAGGCCACCTCATAAGCAGGGCCAGCAGAATGGAAGGAGCCTGTTCTGTGAGTGATCCTCATCTACTGCCATGCAAGAAAAACATTTTAGCTAAAAACACCAGCAAAGGCTATCTGAACTGAGCCAGCTGACTTTGCACTGGGACAGAAGAATAAAAGTGGCTGGGAGCCTGTAACAGCTCTCATTGTGCACTGATCCATGCAGATCATATGACCACAAAGTGAAGAGATGTATGCTGACTTCTTGTTTTCTCTTTTGGGTTTCCTTGTCCCCGCGACTAAAATAAGACTTTATTTGGAGTGAAAGTACCCACATGCTTTCCATGCATGAGAAGTATAACGCATAGATGACCTTGAATTTGTGTATATACAGCTGCAGTTTGTACATGAGAAATCACTTTGTAAAGTTTGTTGAGTGCATTCCAGTCTTGGATAAAATGGCAATTAGTCTCCTATAGTTTTGAAATGCTTTCATGAGCACTTTGCTGCATTCCTAGGTTATAGAATCATAGAACCATTAAGGTTGGAAGGGACCTTAAAGATCATCAAGTTCCACCCCCCCTGCCATGAGCAGGGAACCCCACCACTAGGCCAGGTTGCACAAAGCCTCGTCCAACCTGGCCTTAAAAACCTCCAGGGATGGGGCATCAACAACCTCCCTGGGCAACCCATCCCAGTTCCTCACCACCCTTATGGTGAAGAATTTCTTCCGAATATCTAATCTAAATCTGCCCTCTCTCGGTTTAAAACCATTGCCCATTGTCCTATCACTGTCTTCTCTGATGAAAAGCTCCTCCCCACCTTTCCTATAGCCCCTTTCAAGTACTGGAAGGAGCTATAAGGTCTTCTTGGAGCCTTCTCTTCTTCAGGGTGAACAACCCCAACTGTCTCAGCCTGTCTTCATGGCAGAGGTGCTCCAGCTCTTTGATCATCTTGGTGGCCCTTCTCTGTACCTTCTCCAACAGGTCTATATCTTTCTTGTGCTGAGGGCACCAGAACTGCACACAGTATTCCAGGTGGGGTCTGACCAGAGCAGAGAAGAGGGACAGAATCACCTCCCTGGCCCTGCTGGCCACACTTCTTTTGATGCAGCCCAAGATGTGATTTGCCCTCCAGGCTCCAGCACACACTGGCAGCTCATGTTGAGCTTCTCATCAACTACCACCCCCAAGTCCTTCTCCTCAGAGCTGCTCTCCAGCCATTCTCCCCCCAGCCCATATTTGTGCCTGGGATTGCAATGACCCAGGTGCAGGACCTTGCACTTGGCCTTGTTGAGCTTCATGAGGTTGGCACTGGCCCACCTCTCCAGCTTGTCAAGGTCCCTCTGGATGGCCTCCCTTCCCTCTTGGGTGTCAATCACACCACACAGCTTGGGATCATCAGCAAATTTGCTGAGGATATACTCAATCCCACTGTCCATGTCTCCAACAAAGATCTTAAACAGCACTGGTCCCAGTACTGACCCGTCAGGGACACCACTCATCACCTGCCTCCATTTGGACATTGAGCCATTGGCCACAACTCTCTAGAGCTGCTTCTAGAGGACAGTATCAACCCTGACAGATTTTTAAGATGTCAGCATGCCCTTTATGAGAATGCAAACTAACATGCAGCCTGTGTTGAACTGGTCAGTGCCACCTGCATTCAGTCCCATGACAATGTTTAAAAATCAGAAAACACATAACTTGTGTTAACAGACGTGTTTTGTTTTCTTGCCTTGCCTGCACTACCTTAACACAATTCAGTCCGCACAAACTCTTCTCTGAAATCACGTGCTAAGAGGTTTTGGTAAGCTATCACAATGTTAGACATCTCTCCAAGGGCGAAGTGAGGAAAATATAAGGCCTTTCATTCATGCATATGAAGTTAGTAATGTACCAAGTTGCCTTTCTCCTACAATGTGAAAATTTAAACAACGCAGACACAGCTGATGTGACTAGAGCTCACAAATTGCAGCAGTGCCTCCAAAGTAATGACAACCTTCATTTTCTAATTGGCATATGTGATTACTTCTGGGGCAGATTGGGGTTCTTTTCTCTGTTTTCTTCATCATATGCAAAGAGACTGCTGTTGAAAGGTGTCACTATTGTGACAAAATCTTCCATTATTGTGGGGTTCTTTTCTCTGTTTTCATCATATGCAAAGAGACTGCTGTTGAAATGTGTCACTATTGTGACAAAATCTTCCATTATTAATTTCACCATTAACAAATTATGTTTGTGCATAAAAAGATACATCATTCACAAGTAAGATGTGGCTTTGCCCATCAGTAGTAAAGGGCTGTAAGCAGGCAGAAGAAATTATTTAATAAGATTTTTCACTCCCTACTGTGCTCAGTTGAGGTGAGAGCACTTGACTAAGAAGTCCATTGTCTGGCCCCTTCTCAAGGCAATCCAACTAAATCACCTAGTTCCACATTTTTCAAGTGAACTGTCTACAGGGTAGGATTTGGCATCTGATTTTCCAGAGCAGCTGCACAGTTGCAACTGCCCATGAAATCAGTATCTGTAGTATCTTGAAAAAGGTGGCCAAGACTGGAGGACTTTTTGAAAAGACAGAAGAGACAGAAAATTACTTCCTCTCCTTGTGGGATGCAAAAGGAAAGCAAGCATAATGATACAAATACCTTTCAGTTTATTTTAAAATGAGCACCTTATATCTTAATCAAAGAGCCATCAACATTTCAGGTGAAGTATACTAAAGAAATTAATAAAAGCTGCTGTTTAGGCCCCAGTTTCCTACATTACCATTGCATTAGCAAATTAATTCCACATATAAAGGACCTTTTGTTTTTTCTCTTGATATTTTCATACAGGCACTACTTTGTCACTGGATAATTCTCATATGATAAATAATGAGATACAGATGACACAGCCCAGTTTATTTCCTGTCCAGTTACTTCCTGTATCTAACATAAATCATTCTATTTGTCATTTACCACACATTCTGGATCCAAAGCCTCCTGGGATGCAGGCTTATAGTGTAGATGTTATTCTGGTAGCTTCAGAATCTTGTTCAGAAGGCTTCCTCAATGGTAGTAGACATATTTAGAGGTAATGCTAACTAAAATGTTACATTTATTCTGCAGTCTGCATGCAGCAAAAAAGTATATGGCTATGATGTTTGTTTGAGTTATGTCTACCCATTGAAATAAGCATTGAGAAGACCCACAAAAATAACAGCAGAGGTTAAGATATTTTTTTTTTTACATCTGGCCCCACATACCACTGTCGTGGTTTATGAAGCCACAAATTAATCTTTTTGTAATATATGAATAGAATATATGAATATGTGTATAATATATTATAATTTTCCAGACAGAAAATTTACCTCAGGAGTGACAGGGTTTAAGTTGCCTCCTTTGTAATTTTGCAGGAGAATCAGGATCAAAGGTGGGAGCAGCTGGCTTTGCATGCGGAAGTACAACAGAGATTCTAGCTGTGCTGCAGCTCATTTGTACCCCTCCCTACAGGTTTCACCTTCTGATCTCAAGTCTAGTCTTCACTGAATGGGGCCTTCAGCAAATTCATGCCACTTCTCACAAGAATAGAGGTGTAAACCAATCTGGTCAAACTCCACTATACACAATAACTTTTTATTGAGTAAACTACCCTGGATCTCAGCATTTTTCATCATTACTTGTTTTAAAGGCTGTATATCTTTGAATGGTGTTGAAGTTGCTGTCACATTAGCACCAGAAGTCTCATCTTACTTGTTAAAAAAAGTTATTTCACTAAACTAAGTAACAAAGTGCCAACACCACCCAAGGGCCCCAATGGAATCAGCATAAAACCTGTGTGAAGCTGAAAAGCGAAGCATAATTTATGAAGGCAGAACAAGCTATTATAAGAGACAAGATTCTGTCAAGGACATAGGAGCAAAACAACCTGACTCATATGGGAAATTGCAAGACTACCTTTACTGACAACAAAAGGCTAGGACCTTTGTTCTATATTTCTGGAAATAAGGGAACACTGGCAGAGCAGCAGCTGTTTGGTGTCACATCACTTGGTTAAAATAAAGAATCAGAGTGATTTATTTGATACAAAGACATTGAAAGGATGGAGAGAAACCATGCACACAAAACACCTCATGTAAACTTCCTCTAGTGATGCTTCAAAATGTAGCCTAGGTGGATTAATCAGTGTTAAAAGAAATAGCCAGCAGAATAAAAATTGCTGTCAAGTGTCTAGACTTCCCCTTCCTCTCAGGGAAAGAATATTTTGGGCCTGGGCTATGTCTCTTATATATGGAGTTACAGGATCAGCTATCATTAAGTACTGTTAAAAGATGAAAAGCTCAGTTTGGGAGCTGGAGGTCAGATCCTGCAGGGGGAAAGTCAGGTTGCTGGATTTCTGGAGCCAGTTTTCAAAAGCATCTGGAGTAGGTCATTACATTTATGCCATGTGGACAGCTGTTTGCATCAACCTAATAGTGATGAGTATATTCCTGCAGTTTTGTACACCTGATTGAAATGTGTTTCCATTAAGTATTGTCTGATAACAATGAGGATTTAATATTAATGTTAGAAGACTACTGGCAGATGTTGTCCTTTACCCTACTCCTGTTGGAGCCATATGTTATATGTAACATTTAGATTAATCAATATGTACGAAACAGCAGCTCTGACATGACTCTAATTAAAACAGTAATATGAGCCAGATTCTCATCTGACATACATGTGTGCAGCTCTGTTGACTTCAGAAAAGTCATCCCTGTTCTTACCAGAGCAGCATCCAGTCTCATGGTGAGACTGGCGTACAAAGCCAGAGCAGGCTGTGTCAGCCCTTGCTTGTGTGTCTCAATCCAGAGCTCACCTGTGAATTGTAACAAAACCCAGAAGGTATATATGGATGGCATCCCTGGGAAGTGTAATATGCTCAGCCAGATGGCATTAAATCTGCCATCACCTAGGAAAAGCATACTTGTTACCCAGGTTATATTCCTTTCCTTGTTACTTGTATTAATTCTGTCCTCTTCCTTAATAATAAAACTTGATGGAAACAAACATCTCCAAATTAAAGTCATACTATATTATAACTGTGTTACCACTGCAGGTAATACCTCTGGTGCATAAACATTGATTTCTTGAGCTTGTATGAAAGGCAGCACAGGGCAAGATAAAAATAATGTAGAGCCTTTCATCTCATGGTTTGGCTACTAGACCAGCACTAAGATGTATCGGTTTTTGACATCTGACGAATGATTTTTAGACTGTAGAAAATCAGCTGCTGATCTCATTGCATTTATACAAATCTGTAGGTTGCATCAGAAAAACTGATATCAAATGGGTGTCTAACAGCCTTGCTAGGAACAAAGGTTGATGCAAAGGTTAAACTCTCATGTCACTTTGAGGTCCTGCTGGAGTAAATTGATCATGACCTGATTTGGAGCAAGTCTGCAGCATTGTGTGATTTTATTCTCCAGAAGGAAACTAGATAACAAAGGCTAAAACAGTCTGTAGGGGCTTTAATTTATTGTTGATATCTCTTGCAAAAGCAGAAAAAGTTGTTATAAAATTTCAGCTATTCCAGATACAGATAAAATCTTTAAGTTGTTAAGTTTAATCAAAACTGAAAAGTTTGGTAATCCTTAATTAAGATTGCAGGCTAAAATACAGTCTCTCTGTGTATCATTACATTTATATATAGGATAAACTGAACTGGGGTATTTTGTTCAACCTGTGTTCAGTCAAACACATCCACATCTGCATCCTCACTTTAAGCCAGTAAAGCAATTCCAGCAGAACCTGCCGACTCTTAGTTTCTGGTCCTTTGACTTGGCTTGGTTGCAGATTGCTTTGTATTCTATGGAACAAGCTATGTTTGCCAAAACTCAGTTCAGTTCCTCTTCAAGTCTTTTGCTCATTCATTGTTATTACATAACTTCTGGCTTTGTCCATTTTTTATTATTTAGTTCTGCCATAACAGTATCAAATATATATATGTGTATATATATGTGTGTGTGTGTGTGTGTGTATTGTTATATATATATTGTTATATATATATAACAAATGTCATAACAGTAAATTTATCCCATGGTAAGCTTAATTTGATGCTTCCAGGCTGTCAAGTGAATAGAAGGTCATCATAGAAAGAAAGGAAAGGTGGGTAAAGGCAGAATCTCCTTCATTATACTGGTGTTGCAAAGTTGTTACTTTTCATTATTATTTTGGCTTTGCAACCCTTTAAAATGGAAGCAGTTCTGCTTGATGACATTACTGTGAAGAGACTCAAGATGGCAGGTGGAAAAATAAATCCCTATATCATGCACCCTCATAATAAATTCATGCTCACTTTTTTTATTTTTCGGTTTTTCTTTGATATAAATTCAAATTGTTTAGACTGAAAGTACCAGTTGCTTTTTGCATGGAAAACAGAACTGAGGAAATTCAGAGTAGGTCTTGCCAAGAAAGTTCAAATTTTAAAAACAATTCCAGACAAGTTTGCAGAGGTATAAAAGTCTCTCTTCTGTAAAATTGTTTGATTATGTGTCACACTGTGACTGCAAAATGTTGAAGCTGTCCATATGTTGCCCACTGCTTATTTCACAGTTTTTATGGATGCATTGTTTATCTTTGAATGGGCTTGATTTGGAGAAATTGGCTGAGTGTAAAATCTAGCTATCTCTGACCTTCCATGGAAGTGTGTCTTAGTCTGTTCTAAAATAAAATCACGTTACAGAATCAGGGTTTATAGAACCTACAAGGTGGGGACGGGGGTGTCAAAAAAAGGAGTAAGAAAACCTGCAAAATGGCCTCTGTGAGAAGGCTGATTCAAAGCAAATTTCCGAGTCATGGGGTCTGATTCTCTTATCTGGTTATAAAAGTTTTGCATTGTTATTATTGCACCTTAGTAACATTAGACTAAAAGGGGTAATTAAGAATCAAGCTTACATCACTGATCAGTCAATATGTATGAAATAGAACCTATGGTTATATATTGCAAGATGAAGAGGGGAGAAGAAAGGCAGGGAGGAGCGATAGGTAACTGTAGTGGTCTATCTGTGGGAGGATAGATCTCTGGGTGGGTGCACATGCAAACATACGCACATGCACTTCAACTTGCAAACAGAAAAAGGAGCAGCTTCAGAAGACAGTACTCGGGGTAGGGACTTGTGGAGTTTGCTTGGGGGAGCTCCTCTAATGAGCTGCAATGTGGTGTCTTACAGGTTTGCTCTGCAGACGTTGGGTCAGCCCGGGCTGCAACCAAGGGAAGGTCCCTGGTGGCCAGCACGGTAAGGAGCGAGTCTGCCTTTCATTCCTGGCTTGAGAAAGGACTCAGTGTGTGCTGGCAGCAGGGAGGATAAAAGCACCCCCTGGGCTCTGCTCCCAGTGCAGGAGGAAGCAGAAGGGTGACACAGCTATATCTAGATTTCTTCAAAAATCACTGGGGATAACTGTCATTAGGGAGAGAAAGATGAGGGCAGCAGACTGATTTGCACTATTTATGAAGTCACATCAGAGAGTGAGGGCAGCTGCAAATTCTTGTCCTCAGCCAGTTGGTGACAGTTATTCCTCTGAGTGCCATTTTCCATGGATTATTATGGTAGGCTAGAGTAGCTAGAAATGCCAAGAAGCCATGGCGAAAACCAGAATCCAGTTATGTTTAGAAAGTAGACCAAAATTTTGATCCAGAGGAAAAAGAAACAATAGTGAAGAAACAGTTATGAAAAAAGACACAAATCTTTGAACAGCTCTCGAACATGATATTAATTCAAGAGAAAAAACAAAGACATTAAATCTTTTGAAAGGAGACAATAGCAGGCCTTTAGGAATGTTTGAGTTCGTATAGTTTCTACCTTTTGTTGGCAGGTGAATATCGATCAATGCAAAGAGCTAAAAAATCAAGTATTGCTGATGCAGAGCTATTAAACTTTCTGACTGAGATCATTGAAATAAAAAAATAAAATAAAAAAAAAAAAAAACCACTACAGATACGTTACTAGTTTTTTTGATGAGAACCCAGAGGTCATTCTTTTTGTCTCTGTTGTGTTCTGAATGGTCAAAGTGGAGTGCCTGAAATTGGGGCTGAACAAATAGAGAGTCTTTTCCTGTCCCTCTTTCCATTTTCATATTTCCCAATTTCCAACAGAGAAGCAAGCTGAAAATGAGCAGGTCCAAAAGCGTTTGTATCTGACTCTTCAAAAAAACTCCTTTCAAAAATGAAACAAATGTACGATGAGGCCGGGAAGAAGAGAGAAAGTGTAAAAACATTTTCCCAGTAGGCAAGTTGGTTCAACAGTTGGACTCACCAAACTCTTCTTGACCATTGTTTTATCAGCTTTGGAAAAAAAACGCTTCAGCAATACCAAACACAGGTGATATTATCAGAACTAGACAAACCCTCTCAAACACTTCTTGCATTAATGAAAGAATTGCAACAAATGGATAGTAAGAAAATGGATAGTAAGACAGCAAGGATTTAGGCAGCAGGGCTTGCCTGCTCCTTCCAGAACCATTACCCACCCACTCCTGCAGCTTGAGCAGAGGTAGTAGCAGCCAGCGCAACTCAGGCTTATTAACCTTTAACCAGTGTCCTTCTCCAAGGACTAGAAGTGTTTTGTCCTTCCTTTTTTACAGCTACTGCCAGAAAGCTGTTCCTACACCCATCATTTTCTACTTGCTGTCATATGAAAGTGTCATACAAAGGAAAGAGCTGCTTTCCTACCTTCTGCCTCATACTTGGGAGGAGGAGAAATATTCACTGTGCTGTTCTACATTTAAAAAAACTCTTTTCCGTGTCTCTCCACATGTCAAAATCGGACTCTTAATTCACTACTGTACATAGGAATGTAATATTTCTGTTTGCAATTCCAATTTCACAGTTGAGCAGGATCTGCAGAGACAGAGAATTCTAATAAAATTGCAGAAACATTTAATGCAATGACTGGCAGATGGAGAAAGGGTTTGTGGCAGCTCCATTTTTCTGATTATGTTAGCAAAACATGGCATGGCTTTTTCTAATGCACAGACAACGGTTTCATTTACAATTTAAATCCGACAACTGAAATGCTTATTAGATAACTTTTTTGGATAATGTGTTTACCACCTGAATGATCTAATAATACAGAAGTAGGGTTTTTTTTTTCCCCTCAAATTAACATTCCAGACTTGAATGGAATGTTAGTGAAGTTCAGTGAAGTTACAAGTGGTAATTTCAAAAAAATTGTCTAAGTACGACAACAACACAGTTTTGATAAATTACTTCTGCATTTGTGATTCAGCAATTAGAAGACAGTAGCCTATTTTTATCCACTCTAGGGAGTCTTTTGTATATGGATAGGCATTTAAGAGCACTAATGGAGTAGGGGGAGAGAATTAATAGAAAAGATGAAGAATCTCTGCAAAGTCAACTATACAGGCTAGTGTATAAAATTTTCAAAATTTATACCAAACAATTTATTTATATTTAATTAGTTTGCAAGTCTGGACATTTGAATAAAATCTGCCTGCCTAGCTAATGTCTCTCATAAACCTAGTATCACAGGTGCTGGACCAAACATTCCAAGTTTTCCCTATGCATGAACTTAGTCATCTCAAGTCTGAACTGCCTGATGTGTCAGTGCCCATTTACACATGTTGTCTGGCTTGCTGGAATGGAGTCTTGGCATGTATATCCTCTCCAGTTCTATTACTCAAAGCAAATTCCTTCTTTTAAGACCACTTTAAGACCACATCCTGATTATTAAGAGGGCAAAAGTTTTAAATGTCAGTGAGAGAGGAAGGGGAGGAAGTACTGAAAATCAGGCTGCACTGCCTGGTTTGGGCAAATGCAAACCTTGGAGAAGGCATAAAAGTGTGCTGGGGTGGGTTTTTTTGTTGTAGGGTTTTTTTCCCCTTTGGTTTCTCCAGCTGAATCAATGCTCATTTGTAATGCAGGTTTAGAAACCAAGTGAAAATTACCTCAGCTGATTTTAGCTAAAGCCTGATGAGCCTCAATCATTTAAGGTTACAGGGGAGTTTTCTTGTCATTTGCCATGTGATTTGTTCCTATAAATTATCATTGGGTCTCCAAGTGACTAAAAATGTGAAGATAGTGCTTGAGGCACAGTTTAATTGGTAGTGTTGAAAGTCTGTGTTATGATCCCTCTCATTTATAATCTCATCCTTTACCCCTTTCATTCCCAAATAACACCACTGCAGCTGTGGTGAGGTTAACTAAAACCTAGGAGTGTTATCTTGTATCTCTAATTAGTGGTCTTTAAATAATTGCACAGAGAAGGTAAGGTTAATTTGCTTTACTTTTATTTCATCGGGCCTCATCCTAGGCTTCCACATCTGACTTCAGTTTCTAGAGCTGCCAAGTCTTACATGAAAAGCATTTGAAACTATATTTAAGACCACATCCTGATTATTAAGAGGGCAAAAGTTTTAAATGTCAGTGAGAGAGGAAGGGGAGGAAGTACTGAAAATCAGGCTGCACTGCCTGGTTTGGGCAAATGCAAACCTTGGAGAAGGCATAAAAGTGTGCTGGGGTGGGTTTTTTTGTTGTAGGGTTTTTTTCCCCTTTGGTTTCTCCAGCTGAATCAATGCTCATTTGTAATGCAGGTTTAGAAACCAAGTGAAAATTACCTCAGCTGATTTTAGCTAAAGCCTGATGAGCCTCAATCATTTAAGGTTACAGGGGAGTTTTCTTGTCATTTGCCATGTGATTTGTTCCTATAAATTATCATTGGGTCTCCAAGTGACTAAAAATGTGAAGATAGTGCTTGAGGCACAGTTTAATTGGTAGTGTTGAAAGTCTGTGTTATGATCCCTCTCATTTATAATCTCATCCTTTACCCCTTTCATTCCCAAATAACACCACTGCAGCTGTGGTGAGGTTAACTAAAACCTAGGAGTGTTATCTTGTATCTCTAATTAGTGGTCTTTAAATAATTGCACAGAGAAGGTAAGGTTAATTTGCTTTACTTTTATTTCATCGGGCCTCATCCTAGGCTTCCACATCTGACTTCAGTTTCTAGAGCTGCCAAGTCTTACATGAAAAGCATTTGAAACTATATGGATTTCAGTTACCAAGGAAATGCTTCACTGAAAGTAGGTCCTGAAACACCACAGGCCGCTAAGGCCATCAAAAAAAAGCAGGATTCATCAGTAATTATTCACAGGGCCTCATCATCACTCTCCAAGCCAGGCTTGATTCATGCAGCCCTGATCCCTTGGTTTGTCAGCAGGGCCATGCTGGAGTCACAGAGAGGTAGATGTATCTTCTGATCCTGTCCTTAGACCTCCCCTCCTTTTTCTTTCCCTGTGTCATGCTGTCAGGCAACTCTTCGTTTCTCTTCTGTAATCACTGTTCTGTTCCCTTTCCATGCCTGTCTCCCCTCATTACAGAGCAGTCCTCCTGCTGTCCTTCCAGCCACCAAAGTGCAGCAGACTCAGCTGACTCCTGTGACACTTTGGTCCCTCACTGAGCACTGATCAAGTTGATGCCCTCTCTCTTTCCTGGCCTCTGCACATTATCTGGCAAAGTAGCTATTTAAAGATTGTACCTTCTAATTCAACAAATCTGCTCCCTGTGGAGGAAATTTAGGGGTGGGTTACAGCAATTTATGCCAGCAGTAGAGGAAGTCAGCTAGCAGAGCTGGCATAAACTGGCAGCAAAATAGGCTTGAATGCTCTGAGGCAAAAAGGCAGCCCTGTCTGATGTGGAATTTGTAGACTCAGTTTTATGCCTATGCCACCCCTCCTTAGGAATCCTTTGCACTGTGTGAAACTCAGGAATTATCATGGTTTGAGCATTCATGCATGCCAACCATGCTCAAATGCCAGGAGCTGCATGCCCAGGCTCTCTAGAGTCAGAGGTGCACAGTGTCCCCTCCTGCAAGGTCTGTGCTGACCACAAGCACAAGGGGAATTGCACATTGGGCAGGGAAGTCCTGTCACTGCACTGGTTTGCACATGTTTTTCCACTCCCATTAATCCCTTGGAGACACGGGAGGAAAGTCAGCAGTGATCTAAGTGGTGTTATGCACCCAGAGGAAAAAAGGGGCAGAGAAATCTAGGCTCTTGGATTACTTGTGCTGATTTCAGAGAGATTTATGCTGGTGGGTTTTCTGTGGATGAGGGGAATATAAACCCACTAGGACTAAGAAGAAAGACAGGAAAGCTTCTAGCTTGGGAACTGAGCAATTCTGAAAGAAAGTGCTAACGGAGGAGAGATGTGGCACCAGGGATGCTATTTCTAGAGTTACTTTCCAGAGTAGGAAAGAAATGGCTTTTAGAAATGACAAAACTTGACTTTAAAGTGCCATGCAAAGCTTGTAGCTCTGAAGAATCCTTTTAAATGGTGTTTCAAAGAATATGGTGAGCTATTATTGCAGGTTTCCACTGTGCACTGTAAAACAATGAACTAAATACCAGCAGCACAGCAACTCAGGGGGTGAATGTTGCAGCTCACACAGCATAGGATATCTGATCTATTTGGCAGTGTTTTTTTCTGAAAGGGGGGGGGGGGTTTAAAGCATCACTCAATAAAGAAATAAGCAGGATGCAGCTATGCTAAAGATAAAAAGCTTTTTTTAATTGAGGATAAGTTTATAACTTTCTATATCTTTCAAATTGATTAAAACAGGTTGCTGTGTGTGATAACAAATTATACAAGGTTACCATGCATGAGAGAAATACATGCGCAATACATTGCAAAATTTCAAAAATATTGCAATCTAATTTTCTAGAACTTCCAAACAGAAAAAATCCCAAGACAAATCAAGCATGACTGAAGCACTTTCTGCCACAAAGTTTTACTTTCACCTTTTTTGTGTGCTGTTTTTCATTCTGTTTGGGCTTCTGAGTTTGCTTTTTGGTTGGGTGGTTTATGGGGTTTTTTGGTTGTTTTTTTGTTTGTTTGGTGTTTTTTTGGTTTTGTTTGGCGGGGGGGGGAGGTTCTTTCATAGTATTAACAGGAATAGAAATATCATTGAACTTTGTTTTTATGAAATTTTCATGGTTGTCAGGCTGACATTTTAGATGTCTCTGAACTCTTCTTAAATTGAACTCACCTCGACCTTTTGAACTTTCCTTACCATTGTGGATGAAGTGGTACAGCCACCTCCTGGTTCCAAAGACAGTCATATTTTAAGCCATGGACTGCCCCTCAAGATAAGGCTAAAGTAATACTCCTTGAATTTTATTCTTCTGAGAAGCTTCCCTTCTTAATAGACAATCAGTGCTTCTCATCAGCCTTGCCTGTAGGATGTGATTAACAAGGCTTCTGACTATACCTGTCTAGATGTAGCACTTCTGCAGCATTTACCCTGAGGCATTGTCTAAAGAAGAGTTTTCTCCATCTCAGAAATATTTTATGGTTTGTCTTAAGAGAGGGGGAACATGATTTTGAAATGCATTGTTTTCATCTTATGCAAAGTTCACCCTGACAGTCGGCTGCTAAGGATCAAAGCTTTATATGGCATGTTGAAAGGTCAATGTATGTATTAAATTGTGCACTGAGAAATCAAAGCTTTGTAATTTACCGGCAATAGCTCAGAAATTCATACTTGAAGAAAAGGGTCAAAGCAAGCTCTTATCCCTCTTAATTCAGTGGCAGCACAGCTCCCTTCTGTGTCGTAGCACTGCCTCCTACCGCTGCTGCCATGCAGGTCTGTTGATGCTTCTAAAAATTTCTGGGCATGCAAGGCTCCATGCTCCTAATCTGGCTCCTGCTGTGGCACACCTCTTTCCGGACTTAGGGAAAAATGTACTTTCGGAGATGTTTGACAGCAGTTTCTTCTGTATCTCAACATCCTTTTGGTAACATGGATGAAATACTGTCCTTTATACGATGTTTGCCAGGATTGTGTTTGCAAATAAGCTGTTGCATTTTTTGAGATCTCTTTGTGAAAGATTCCAATGACAAATTTACCTTATCTGTGTATACAATGAATGAATTACAAGCAATAGCAATTCTAAATTTAACAACTGATTTCTAAATAATACTGATTTTCTTAAAAAATCAGCCTCCAGTAGTTTTACTTCACTTGATTGTAAGATGTTCCGAGTATAAAGGCTTACTGCAACCTTGCTGAACAGAAGAATTACATTGCTTGGGTCACAACCTGGGCATGGGTATGAATTTAGTTTAATTGCTCCATATCCCATGTGAATAGGTTTGGTTTATAACTGATTTATATGGATTTATCTCAGTTCAATCATTGAGTTAACTGGATTTGTAAAGGATTTGCATTACTTTTAACTACATCAGTGTAAAAAATAACCTGAATTGCGCTGGTGCAACAAGCTTATGTAGACAAGGTCTAGGAAGAGGAAAATTAATGACATTTTCTCTTACTCTTCTTGGAGCTTTGGTCTTACCTCACTTTCACATGCTCTTCTGTCCATGAAGGATGATTTCAAGAAGTTAACACAGCCATAGGGTGAAAGAGATCAGAATCTGTCTTATTTTCTACATTATTTCTTTCTTCCTGTTTGTTGGGGGTTTTTTTGTGCTAAATGTAGAGCACATTAATGTATAGGGCTGGGCTGGTCAGGGACACACTGGAGAAGCAGAAGTGTTGTCTTCCTTACTGACCTTCAGCAATGCAGAAGCCCTTCAGCACGAGGACATTCCCTTCCATCCCTGCTCACCAGCCCTGACCCAGGTTACTGGGTGCATACTGTTGTTATCATAGCACTTCTGTTTATCTTCTGCTGTAACATGGGAAAATCTGTAAGCTCTTGACACTCCTGGCAGAGTGTAGACCACTGAACAGAGGAAAGCAGTAAAAAACAGGACTGGAAAAAATTATTTATGAACAAAGAATGAATGAGCTGGAGTAATTTACCCTGAGGAGAAGACTGAGCAAAACAAGCTAATAGTCTTCAGAGACAGAAATGTCTGTTCTTTTAAGGAAAGGAAGAGCCCATTCCATTTTATGTCTTGATGGAAGGGGTGATGTCCCAGCCCTAAACTGCAGCAAGAAAGATTCTGGTTAGATTATCAGAAAAACCTCCTAATCCTAGGAAAAAGGAAGTACTGCAATAAATAGCTCAGGGACTCTGCAGCTTCTTCTGAATTAGAAGTCTAAGAACATGGTTCCTTATCAGAAACATAGAAAATTATACAATAGGGTACTTTCTAAACTGATTTTTCTGTTATTGCTGTATGCTTAAGCATATCTTCTCTCCTACTTATGTTCCTATTTATTTATTTGTGTCTTTGATGTCTGAAAAATAAGAACACCCTTTTTCGTCCTTTCAGAATTTCCATCTCTGAGGAGGAAAATGCTGTGCCACTATGCATACAGATACCCTGTGTGAGCAAGCTATCCCTATAATCGTATATTCCATATACAACACACAGTTGATTTTCTCTAGATTTACTGTACCAGTTATACTAAGTAAGAAGATACCAGCTGGCACAATAAAACACAGAGAGTTTCATGGGTAACTAACATGCATTGCTTTGTGTTACCCCCTGTGCAAAAGGGGGAGGGAGTGACAGCAGTGAAGTAATTCCAGCTAGATCATGAAAAAAACATGAAACAACAGCCCTCTAATTTCTGTAATATAAATTCCCCTAACAAAATATCTGAACTAATCAGGGGAATAAACACAGAATACAGAACTCACTGAATAATTTAAAAATCCATAAGTCTATAATATAAAGGAGATGTTAAGGTGAGCTACTCGGAGGCAGTCAGGTCTGAGAGTATTTCCTTCAGCTCTCCAGAGAAGCCTCCTAATTTCTGTAAGTTGTTTGTGGGAGCTGTGCAGAGGCAACCTGTCATTGCAGCCAACTCCTACCCCCTTCTCAAGTGAGGATCTTCCAGTGCTCATGCAGAAAGCTGAAGCCAGCATGACATCTCAGGCCTAGGCTGCTCTGTCAGAAAGCAGAAGAACCCCCACAAATCTTTTCTTTCGCCAGTACTGTATTCCACAGTGTAATGAATATTTAGCAGGCAGTTTGATCTATATAGTCCAACAGCAGAACATCTGATGATTCATCTGCTCAGGCAGGCAGTGCTCAGTCACTGTTCAGAGTGGGAGCAGGGCAGAGCAGCAGTTAGATCAAGAATCAGGGTCTACTCTAGTGGTTGCTGAATCACTGTGTGGCTTTGAGCTTTGCCTTGTGAGCTTTGCCCCTTGCTCTTTCTTCCATCTCTTTGTAAATAGGGACAAAGAGGTATTTGTGGGCAGAAAGTACTGATGGCTTGACATGCTTTCAGGGAAGTTGAGATTGAGCAAGAAACTGCAAAGCTACCAACCTGCATCTCATTTGTCTGTTGCAGAGATGCAGCAAGCTTCACTGAAGACACAGAAGCCTGCAGCTGTGCAGGACAGTATATTTCCAGCACATCTACCACCTCAGCATGTGCAAACTGTGTGGTGGCTGTAGTATGGTTGGGCAGTGTTGGTTAGAAAGAAATGGCATGCCCACTCAAACAGGTAATGATAGATATATAATGTTCATTTATCCTTTTGAGCATGAAGAACTTAATTTGCAAGCTAACCTTGACAAACTCTTAATCCCATCTTTTGTTGCTAGCAGCTAAGGAGACCCTTTTGCTCCTCTTTGTTCCTCTTCTCCAAATAAAAGTAGGAAGAGAGCAGGGAGAGGCAGAATAAAAAATTATGTCCTGCTGATGTCCATACTGTCACTCTCAGTGAGACCTGCAGTACTCAGGCCACATAAAGTAGAACACATGTGTGAATCCTCCTAATCTGTGCTCATATGTTGTAACTAAACCATACTGCTTTTTCCCCTCTTAAAAACCAAACTGCTGACATTTTGCATTGTTGGGAATAGTGGCATTTTCCTTTGTATTTTATGGAGCATGAAAAAGCTTTCAGAGTTCAATGACAGAGTATCCAATTGCCAGTGTTGAGGTGTGCATTGTATATTCATTCTTGTATATTCATGCAATAAAATTTCTAGGTACTTCACGGCATATAACACCAAAGACTATTAGTGGCTTAGACACAGCAGTATCTTTTTAAATATAATGATGTCCTGCATGCTTATCCTCACATTACTCATTGAGATGAATATAACTTTTATTGAGTATTAATTAAATTCTGAAACAAATTATGGTCTATCAAGGATTTGACAGTCGTTGCTAGCCAACTTAACCACACTCATGAACAGAAAGATGTTGAGAGCACAATCAGGAACATCACCTCCTCTGTGAGCCGTAGAGGGTTCACGGGACAAATGGACAGTTTTGACTGAATTAAACAGAATTAAACAGAAGGGAGTAGGCAATGCAAAGACTAATCAATTTATTGTAATATTAAGCTTCTGTGGTTCCCATACTTACCCTGTTTCTGTAGGAGGAGTGTGCTTTAATGAAATGCAAGCCAAGTACAGCATGCACAGGCTGCTTAAATTTTAATCTCCCCCTCAATCCCTCCTCAGCTAGATTTAAAACCTACTGAAAAAAAAAACCTGCATGCTGTTTCCTGTACCCCGCCCACCTACAGTTATATATACAGTTATATATATGGTTATACCACTGAGGTTGTCCAGAAACTATATCACTTCCAGATAAAGCTCATTTGCAAATACATTGTAAATTTTTTTCAGAACTAATGAAAGGAGGCATGGCTCCAAAAACTATGTAGTAATACCATGAATGTTTTCCATTAACAGATAGAAATAATTGAGCAGCGAATGGAAAGGATTTCTGTACATGGCAGTAATTTAAAAAATAATTTCAGGGTGCATTCTCCTCAGTGATCTCAGCTTAAACAAGCTCAGGAGCCAAAGGATTTAGCTCAGAGGTGTAGTTAACAAGCATTCCTCAAGGTATTGTGCCAGACTGCAGTGCTTGCCAGTTAACTACTATCAATTGAGAAAAATAAATAAGTTTCTATTTTATCTAGTGAATTAAATAAGGGGTTGAAGTGACCATTTTTATTGCTGCAGTTATATAAATAATATCAAATTAATCCAGTCAAAGTGAAGAAAATTACCTCTTCATTTTCAGTCAACAACTGTACAATGTACCTGGTTTTTAACATCTGGCTCAATCCTGTTTCACTGTTGCAAACATGAACTAGACACGATTTTAAAAATGAATGTGCTACAATTCAACAATAGCTGCAGGGCACTGAATCAAAACTACTCACATGCTTGTTACTGTCTCTGTAGTGGCTGAATCCCTGCAAAGAGGATATCAGCTCTAATAACAGAGGGCTGATCCGGTTATTCTGTAGCTGCCTCTGTCTCTGCATTCCAAACTTATCCTCATCATATCTGAATTTACATGGTGGACAAAGACTGCAGTTTAGCAGCCTGATAGTTCGACTGTTTTGATGAACTGATATGTGAGATATGAGCACATAACCAAAATATCAAAGCTGCAGATCAGGGTAGGAAGATCTTCAATCTCCATAATGGACACCAACAGCTTTAGAGACAGAAAAAAACCCCCACCAAGTATACATTTTTTGTGCTAATAAAGCGGAAAACTTTGTGCTCCCGCCAAAAAAAGGCTGTCAGAAAAATAAAGGTGGACCTCGAATTATAGGCTTTTTCCTGCTTCTCAACACAGCATGTCTATTTGCAGTTTCTCCTCAGCAGCCCAGTGTCACCTGCTCTGAAATAACGGTCTGGAGCTGTTCTGTGAAATTGTTCAACCTTTCAGAAACATGAAGGTACAGTCGCTGCTTCCTCCTTCTCCTGTGTGAACCTGCCCCACTCTGCCCCTCCCCATGTCAACAAGGAATGTAGGATCAATGCTTCAGTAATTTCCCTGGGAACTCACCTTAAGTCATTTGCAGGCAGCAGGAAATAAATCAGATGTGTTTCTTTCAATTGACAAAATTTAGTTCTGAATTCACCAAAGTTCCTCCCCTTGTGACAGAACTGAATGTAGCCCAAAACATACTTGCTTCTTACTTTGCATTCAATCAGATGTATTATGGCTTAACACTTGCATATTAAAATGAATTATACCTGTTTGACTTTTTGTTAATTCACATACTCCACACAAGTATAAAGAAAATAAATATTGCATCCATTTCTGTGCTTTCTGTCTGTGGCTCTTTAGCTCCACTGTCTGGTAGTAATTTTAAATTTTATAAAGAAATGTAAAATAATTTGGTTTCTGATCTAAGTAAGATGTCGCTGCTATACTCCACAAGACGGGGTGTTTAAGGTTCCTGGATGGTATAGGTGGCTGTCAGATATAGCAGATGAAACAGGTGTATTGATGTTAAATGCTTGTTGTACAAACTCCTGTACTACCTGGGTTGGGGCAATCCAAAGCACAGTTCCAGGTTGGGTGAAGAATCAATGGAGAACAGCCCTGACTTGGGAGTGTTGGTTGATTAAAAGCTCAACATGAGCTGGTAATTTGTTCTTGCAGCCCAGAAAGCCAACCATATCTTGAGCTGCATCAGAAGAAGTGTGGACAGCAGGTCAAGAGTGGTGATTCTCCCCCCTCTGCTCTTGTGAAACCTTACAGCACCCTCCCAGTACCTCAAGGGGGCTACAGGAAAGCTGGGGAGGGACTTTTTAGAAGGGTTTGTACCAAGAGGACAAGAGGTGACAGATTCAAACTAAAAGAGGCTAGATTTAGATTACATATTAGGAAGAAATTATTTACTGTGAGAGTTGTAAGACACCAGCAGAGGTTGCCCAGTGGAGTTGTGGAAGCCCCCTCCCTAGAAGTGTTCAAGACCAAGTTGGATGGAGCTTGGAACAACCTGGCCTAGTGGGAGGTATCCCTACCCAGGCAGGGGGGTTGGAACTAGATGATCTTTAAGGTCCCCTCCAACCAAAACCATTCTATTTAGGTTTAATTAAGTATGTTAAGTATTTTACTTGCTATATTAATTAGAAATTATCTCAGCTTATAGAAATCGGATCTGTGACTCTCAGGGTTCTTGTGTATTATTAATCAAAATTAAAATTCCCTCTTCCGTCCTCTTGTTAAACTCCTTTACATGAGACTGTGATATTTTTGGAGTGCTGGCCCTAAGCAAGTGCCAATCTGTATGCTGGGAGGTGGGAAGGCAGGCAGCACAAGAAAGGTAGGTTTTAACTTTCTTGTACAGAGATGGTACTCAGGATAGCATGGTAAGGACCTTGCTACCCACAGTTAGGCAGGCAGGTAGACAGAAATTGCACAGGCAGGTGTCCTGAGAAATACATTTTCTTTAAGACCAGCACTGTTGACTTTGAAAGAAGTACTAGGCTGCTACACAGCCATTACTTTAGAAAAGACTAAGTGCATTCAAAGCCAAAGTCTGCCCTGTTGACTTTCTTCTATCAGAGGATCTTATGAAAAGGCATAGTCTGAGCTTTATTCACATGCACTCAGTATGAAAGCTTCAGTCCACAGACATTACAAAAACCTCATCTCCCTTCTCACAGCAGT